>NC_136432.1:247233107-247833107 GCF_052849685.1 Lactuca virosa
ATAGATATTTTACATGGAAACTGCATTGCACGATCAAGCCTTCTGTTTAGCTACCTAGCTCATTTTTTAGTTTTCTTAGTTACTCCCCCAAACACATATTCTTATTATTATTTTGTTTTATGTGTGCTTTCATTGTCTTTTGATTCTTTTTTTCTATTATGTTGCAATGATATTTGGTCATGAGTTATAAGAATCACACTGGAAATTAGTGCCTATTCACTTATTTTTGTGTGTATATTTCCTCTTTAGGTCCTAAAGATCATCTCATTCATCTTTGTTTTATTATTTTCGAGGTCAACACATACGGATCACTTGGGCAAGACAACCAAGGGACATAGAAAAGTTGCTGCTAACAAGCTTTACAGTCAGAAGTTTGCTTTTTGAAACAAAATTTGGGAAATATGCTAATGGTCATGTTGCACCTGTTGATTATGGTAAGGTTATTTACCAGAATAATTTTTTTGATGTGATTGATTGTTTGTTTAGATTTAAATGCATATTTTACTTTATTTTAATCAATACACTTGTAGATTACATGTCTAAATGATAAAGTATGGCAACACTAATGATTGTTATGAACTGTGGAAGCTGATGATCTGACTTCAAAGCTTGATGAAGGTGACTGTATGTCAACGCCCCTATTCTCACTAACGCTAAACAACCACCAGCCAACCTTCTCCACTACCACTACACCAGGTCAACAACTGTTACCGTCGATTGTTCTCAGTCCAACCATGTGCGCTCCTTTGCAAAAAGCTAATCCATGTTAACCTCTCTCCCTTCCTTTACTTTTAACCCATATAAACCCAAACATATCCCAAAATTTTCTTAATTTTAAAGTTTGTTTATGATTATTTGATGTTTGATTATGTTTAATTGATGTTTGATCATGATTACGATTTTAGTTATAGATTAGTATTTTATTCGATTCCTATAGTTTAACCTGCATGCTTATTTTATACTCTTTGGGTTTGTATGGACTTGTAAGGGGTAAAGACTCCACCAGATGAAATTTTTTTTTTGATGAGGGTTGGTTAGATATCTTTTTGCTATTTCAATTTTTAGTGTAAATAGTTGTAGATGGTCTTGAATTGCTATTATTTCAATGAAATTTAATGAGTTTAAAGTAAACTCAAAAAATTTTGGCTACTATCTCATGACCAAATACTTTTTACAATTAATATCTTTTTTTTATGATCAACTGTTTTTGAATATGTGTATATACAGGTCCAGAAAAGTGAGAAAGTTGGAATAAACGAACCAAATTATTAAGCTAGCTCCAAATTATCCTGCCTGATCAAATTTCACAGAAGATGTTGTTACCTTTAATTCGGTCCTCTTTGCTGTTACAACCATTTCCGTTCAATGAAACCACTTCAAGTGTGGATAGATGGGGAAAACTTTAGGAAATCTTATTACTATCTATGGGACATAGGTGGAAAAATTTAATTAAAGTTGCTAATGTTATGTTGTTTGCACCTATTTGCTGCTGCTTCTCAAGTTTTGGTGGGGTTTTGACTGATATGCCTCTGATATGTTGCTGTTGTTTCTTACGTTTAAGTATGGTTTTCACTAATATGCCTCTGATATGCTCTTGCTATTCTTGAGTCTGTTCTTGTGTCAATGTTCTCTATGTTTTCATCATCCGAGTCGGAAGAAACGTTGGATGGTAATGATTCTCTGCGGGTGGGAACTTGAGCTTCATTAAGTACTGGAACCTCGATGGTTGTTTCCTGATCCGGAGTAGAGCTTTCCCCCTCAACCGGCGAGGTGGAAGTATTGAGAGATGCTACTTCGGATAGAGATGGACCAGATACATCAGCATGCTGCTGTTGAGCTTCCTGAGACACAAGAACTTCGGATAATTTGGCTGTTTCTACAGGGTCGAAGAGATCGTCATAGTTGACTTCAACTAGGTTTAATGGACCCGAAGAGGCAGGAATATCACTTTCTAAAATTGCTGTGATTTCAGTCGATGGAGCGGTGTTGCGGATGTGATAATCATCAAATTTCACATCGAAGCTTTCAATGATTAGCCTTGTACGTCTAATGAGAAACCTGTAAGCAACTTTGTTTGTGGAATAGCCAAGGAAGATGCCTTCATCAGACTTCGGTGCAAACTTGTTAAGATGATCTCTGTTGTTGATCACAAAACATCTACACCCAAAGATATGAAAGAAACGGACATTTGGCTTGCGATTGTTAAGGCCCTCATACGATGTTTTGCTGAGTCGCTTGCATACGATACTTCGATTCTGTACAAAGCATGCGGTGGCCACTGCTTCGGCCCAGAAGTAGAGAGGAGGGTGTGCGAAGTTGAGCATGGATCTGGCTGCTTCTACTAGAGTGCGGTTCCTTCGCTCTACTACCCCATTTTGTTGCGGTGTGTAGGGAGCGGAGAAGCTGTGAGTGATACCCTTAGAAACCAAGAAACTATTGAGAAGATGATTAGTAAACTCGGTTCCATTATCACTTCGGATGCGTCGAACTGGCAGCTTGATCTGGAGTTCTATTTCCTTGATGAAATTGATGAGAATCTGCAGTGTTTCTGATTTGAGTCGAAGAAAGAAGACCCATGTGAAACGTGTGTAATCATCTACTATAACCAGTATGTATTTCTTGTGATGGAGACTGGCTACGGTGGATGGACCGTAGAGATTAGTGTGCAAAAGCTCCAGTGGTTCAGAAATTGATGAGTCAATCACCATGGGGTGACTTGATTTGGATTGCTTTCCACATTCACATGTAGGACAGAGAGTATCATTGCTGAACTTGAGAATAGGGAGTCCTCTGACTAGTTCTCCAGTGACCAAATTGTTGATGTATCTGAAGTTGAGATGAGCTAGCTTGCGGTGCCATAGCCAGCTAACTTCGGATACTGCTTTGGATAGGAAGCATAACTGCGGTTTGCCTATGATCAGAGAGACATCCAGAGGGTACATAGTACCTTCGGATCGGGACTTGATCAGACATGTGTTCCTATCACTTGTCATTACATAGCAAAATTGATCATCAAATTCAACTCGATGGCCTGCCTTACATAGTTGGCCAACACTGATGAGATTGTGTTTAAGGCTTTCTACATAAGCAACCTTTTGAATAGAGAAGTTTCCTGTAGTAAGAACACCATAACCTCAGATTATCCCATTCGCATTGTTGCCGAATGTAACATTTCCGCCGTTGCAGATTGGCCTGAAATTCCGAAGGTATTCTAACCTTCTGGTCATGTGCAAGGAGCAGGCACTGTCAATTAACCATTCATCTTCTTGTTCCTCCTTGCACAAGGCCTGAAAATTACACAGTTAGTTTAGGCATCCAAACTAGTTTGGAGCCTGGGACAAAAGGTGAATTTCTGATTGATGCATGAAACGAGGTTGTAGGGACAGGTTTCGTGTCAATGTTTAATCCTAGTCCTGGGTGTTTGTGAGATTTTAGAGTGTTGTGTCTTTTTGAAAAATTTCGAGGTTTCTGAATCCAAGTAGATTTGACATGGGATGAACCATTTTGACAACTACACTGACATTGACAGGTTGAGATTTTGTCTTTAGCTCTGACACCTTGTTTGGTCAACGGTATAAAGGATGAGTTGGGCTTGTGACCGGTCCGAGGTCGGTAATATCTGACATTGGTGCTGTTGGACTTCTGAAAAGTTTGTTTTGGAAAAGGTTTAGCACGTGTAGATCTTTGGGACCTTTTTATTGGTTTTGGTAAAATACCCTTCCACTTGTTAAAGTTCTGATGTGATTTTAAAAGTGTTTGAGTGGGTAAAATACCCTTCCATTTTGGATCAACTGAGGAATATATTTGAAAGCTATAGCTTCGAAAAGACCTTTCTTTCATTTGGGTTGTGTCAGAAGAGTTTGGAATGACTGATGAAACTGTACATTCCTTTTTGCATGTTTTCTTGATGGGAGAGTTTTTTGAAAAATAGTGTGAAAAACAAATTTTTCTGGACTCTTAGATTTTGGAAATCTGGCATGCCTTTTGTTTTTTGAAAAGTTTTGTCTATTTGTGCCTCAGGATCGAATTTCTTCTTTGAAAGTCTTTTTAGCTAAGGTTTTTGGAGAACCGCAATCAATGGTGTTCAGCTGCGGTTTCCTGGAACCCTTTGAAAATTTATGAAAACGAGGGCTTGAGTCATCCGAACTTGAAAATTCAGGGTTTTGAGAGCATTGACCTACTTCACAGTTGTCTGTGGGTAATTCATGATGAATTGGTTGGAGAGTCGCATAACTTTTTATTGAAGACTACGGTAAAGATGATTTGACTACCGCAGAGTAGGTCTGAGTTTGGGCTTTAATGGGACTTTTGTGGGACTTCTGACTGTAGTGTGAGACACTGTGGTCTGAGGGAAGAGATGGGAAGTCTTTCGAGACTTCGGGGCCCTCAATGATAATTTCTTCATCAACTACGGATGAGGTTTGAGAATTTGGGTAGATTGTGCCACATATAGGAATTTGATCACATGTGTGACCCGAAACCTCAGGCACAATTTCCTCAATGATAAAATTATTGCTTAGATTGTGAAGTCTACCGAAGTGTGTTCTGATGTCTTCGGGAAAAGTCTTGTCATTGACTGGGAAATGAAATTCTCGGTCCGGAGGGACATACAGTCGATCTTTGTCAAACCGGGGTGAGGAATCCATTGCGGTAGGATATCCATTTGACCAACCCCAATTGTATGTATTGTCCACGGTTCCATTATTTACCAAATTTTCAATAGCTTCACTTTCATTGAACAATTTTTCTATTAAACGATTTAAGCGTACAATTTCACTCTGAGCTAAATCTCTCTGGTTCAAAGCTATCTCTAATTGTGTTTCACTCAACATTCTTGCATCTTTTTCTAACTCTAATTCCTTTTCTAACATAGCCATTTTGAGTCTTTTGTTATCAAGTCGTCCTCTCACATGTAACATCTCTAGGGACGCAATGTTCTTCTCATCTAAGGCTTTGTTATAGTCTGTAAGGACGGCAACACACGTGTCATTAAGATTATCTATGAAGGGTTGACAGTCATGCATGTTATAGTTTAGAGTTTGGATCATGAGTTTTACCTGTTCGACGATGCTTAGAGTTCCATCCTTAGCCATGTAGCAGTAATTCTTTTCCAGCTTTGAAGACCCATCGTCATCCGCAGTTGCCAGCATGCAAATTTTGCCCTTTCCTTTGATACTGCTGATGGTTTCTTCTTCATCTCCAGATGACCAAACTTGGTGGTCTCTTTTGACATGGGCAACGTATGCCCTTGCCTTTTCCTTATCTTCCAACTCTTGAGCCATTCTAAGGTAGAATGCTCTATCTTTCACTACATTGGCCTTACAATGTCTTGCAAAATGATTCTCTTTGTTGCATTTGTGACATACCACAACATCAGTTTTTTCTTCTGAAGGAGTACCGGAGTCAGTGGTTTGAGTAGACTGCGGTGCCTCCTTTGGTTGAGTATTTTGAGATTGCGGTGGTGGATGAGAACTTTTGGGGTAACGAGAATGGTTATTCTGTGGGTTGAAGTTACGGTTGAATGGAGGTTTGTTGAACTGCTGATTCTTGCGAAAGGAAGAAGGTGTTAGTTTGTTGAACTGTTGGCTAACAAGAGCAATCGCTTTCTGGAATTCTTCTTCATCATCATACTCTGAGTCCACTTCGTATGACTGCGGTGTAGTGTCATACGAGGGAGAGTAGGATTGATTGTGTGGAGCTTGTGCTATGAGAGCCAGTGGTCCTCCGAAGTCAGCACAGTCTTTGAGTACGGTGGATTCTTGTGCTTGCAGTTCCCCGTAGAGCTTGTAAAGAGATAAAGAGTGAATCTTTCTATCCCCTTGAACTATCATCTTAGCAGTAGTCCAACGTCTTCCCAAACCGTTGAGGAATTGAAGATTTGTTTCATGGTTACTGTGGATGGTGCCCGCATTGGATAACTTGGTGACTATCAGGTTGAACCTTTTGAAGGAGTCTTCCAAACTTTCGCCGGTATGAGCTTTGAAATTGTTAAACTCATTGAGTGCAGTTGTGAGTTTCTTATCTTGAGCTTGTTCTGAGCCTTCATACAGGTTTTTGAGAACTTCCCTGATCTCTTTTGCTGATTTGCAATTTATGATAATATCGAAGTTGTCAGGAGCAACTCCACACGAGATTTCATAAAAAGCCACAACATCATTTTCCATTTTATCGAGATCATCCTTGGTGGGACGGTTCATAACTGGTTGACCTCCTCCTAGTCTGGCAGTAGCGCCGTCAGTTTGGACTGGTGGAAGAACTGGGACATGTGGTCCTTCTTCTACGGATCGCCATACATCTCTACCAAGTCTCCTTAAGTATCTTTCCATTCTCTGAGACCAGTGATGATATTCATTTGCCACCAATATTGGGGCTCGATTGGAACCACCAACACTGTTGGAGACATTCAGAGGTAACGATTGTGCCATATTTTCTTGTTTTTTTAAAGTTTTTTTTAAGAAATGAGCTTCAGTGGTATAGAAGGCCCTTTGAAAATCAGAGTTATGTTTTTTTTCAAAAAGCAACCACTATGGCTCTGATACCAATTGTTGAGAGAAAAACTTTGAGATACACTTGAACGAATGTTAGAACAAGTATAATTGCAGAATAGTTTATCTCGAAGGATCTAAAAGCTCAACAATAATATTAATAAGTTAGGAGTTAGAAGGTTAGAAAGTCAGTTGCGGAAAAGTAAAGAAATGTAAATGACAACAATTGTTATATCAAGTATACACATAAGATGATTCATAACGAGGAATGCATTCAGACCAAGTTAGTAAGTGAGATCAAACTTAGTGATTAAGTCACAAGTGACTTGCTCCGAAGAGAGATTGTATTCAGTTATGTTCTAGTGAATTTGGAGAGTAAGGAGAGATGCGTAATCAGATAGAAAGATAGAAATGATAGCACCGAGAGTTGTATTGAATAAGTGAGAATGAGCTCTATTTATAGAGTCTCAACAATTACACTAGATTACGTCTCTAAGAGTATCCATGCAAGGCATACTGGACAATAGAGAGAATTACATAAAAAAGACAAAGTAAAGTAATCTAGTAGATAAGAGTGACTGCGGTAGATGATGACTTCGGGTAAGGCTGCTGAAGAAACATTGACTGCGGATCCTTGTGGACTGCGGTAGCTGAAGTTTAAGAGGGTCACTTTTCATGATTCAACACAAAACATTAACTCATACTTGAATTGGGTGTCACGAAGCAGTATCTACCATAATATGTCGATTGAAAACTACACAAAAAATTGTTAAACACACAAAACAACAAAAAAAATTGGATTTTTGTTTTAGAAATGAAAATGACAAAAATAAGAAAATCTTTGTGGAATTTTTGTTTTTGAAATTTAAAGACAAAAGAAAAAATATTTTTGGGAGTTTTGAGATTTTTGAAAATTAAAGACAAAAGAAATAAAATCTTTTTGGTATATTTGGTTTAGAAGAACAATAAAATGTTACCAGACTTACGAAGTGAAAAGTATCGATGTCCAGTCATAGTATTTCGAAATAACAAGTCTTCCCAGACAACGAAGTAGGACCTGAATCATTCAACGATATGTCGAACAACGAAGGGGGTCGAACGTTGAATCGTGAACAGTAATGTCTGAATCCATCAGCGGTGTTTCGACTCCTCGTTCTTTCACAATGAAGATAAGCTTGGAACAACAGTTTCATCAAGCATTCCTAATCCATACAAGATCCTTAGAAAATATTTCTCATCCAAAGGCCTTGTAAAAATGTCAGTAAGTTGATCCGTTGTTTTTACAAAGTGAACGTCTATATTTCCATCCTCAACATGATCCTTGATGAAATGATAGAGAAGTGCTATATGCTTGGTCTTCGAATGTTCACTACTAGAAAACATCCCTTTAATGACGTGCAAACAATGACACACACTGATAGAGGACACGCATTTGTGCGTGCCCTAAAAAATAATGTCACTTTTGCAAAATTTGAAGGATAGAAGACCCGCATTTGTGCGTGCCCTAAAATTAGTGTCAGAAAAAAGGAAAATGTGGAGGGCGCCTTTCATAAAATGTGTGTCATCTAAGTGTGTTGCTTTATAAATTTTTAATGAAACACGCGTTTTACGCGGGATTTCACCCGCCTATTGGATCCCAAAAATTAACCCCCCCGCCTCTTCCAATTAGCAATAAAAAGCCCTAGGGCCTTCGTCTTCTTCTTCTTCTTTATAGTTATCAGTCAAAAATTAAGCAACATTCTCTTCCATTTTGATTTAGATCGATAGATCACGACAATACTGGGTATGAGTTTTTGGATAATGCTTCTGATGATTCTGATGATGTATCAGTTAGTCGTCAACATGTAATCGAATTTTACCGAATATATATTTCTACTCTCAAACTGTTTATTCGTCCGATTGGATGCATATTTACTATTAAATTTGGGGATTTTCTTTTATGCATCACTACCCTCTTCTTTTTCAATCATTCCAATTTCATCATATAACAAGGCTTCGGTGGTTTTATTAGCTAATGATCTTATTCTAGATGTTGATTGATCTCCAGTTAATTCGTTCACCCCCTTTTCTTTAGGGTTTTCTGCTCCCCACATTTCTTGTTTCACGTGTGTCTCAACAAAGTCTTTACTCCTGTTATTCGATTTCCCCCTTTTCATTTCCATTTCTCTAGGGTTTGTTTGTTTGTTTGTTTGTTTTTTAATGTTTTCTGAACAAGCGTCGACGCGATTCTTGTTTGTAGCTAAACAACCGTGAATTTGTCAGAGTGATCGGAAGAGGAAAAATAGAAGATAGAAGAAGAAGAAGAAGAAAAGCGAACAAACGGTATTTCTTGACCTGGTGTGTTAATCCGTGATCAGGTCTTTTGAGTGAAGAGAAGATCTGAGGCTCAATTGAAGAAATATGAGCGCTTCTAGATTCATAAAGTGTGTCACAGTCGGTGATGGCGCTGTCGGGAAGACTTGTCTCTTGATTTCCTACACCAGTAACACCTTCCCCATGGTAATCATCTCTTCATCAGCCGCCTTTAGTTTCTGTTCATTTTTTGAATTTCTTCTGAAGTTTGTGAAGATGAAGAATGAAGAATCTATCTGTTGTTCTAATGTTGTTTGTGTTTAGGTGAACGGAAAACTAGAATTTACTCAATTTAGTAATCTCCTTTTTTCCCAATTCTAAATTCACCATGATTGACATTTGTTATATCCATATACAAAAGTTAACTTTGATAAGCTTTGAAATTGGTTGATGCTTATAAGTATGTGTGGGTTGGGAGGGAAAATAATTGCGATTTAGAGCTACTTGTGTGTATGTAGTTGCTTGAAAGGGGAAACACTTTATCTTCCATTTTCTTTGTAGTCATCTATTTACTCCATGCATGATTGGCGGTGCTCCTTATTTTGTTAGTTGCTCTCAAATTGTAGGTTACCCTTCTCTGTCAAGGTTCAGAAGTTTGTTCTAAAAATACATCAGCAGCAACGGTTGGCATAATCAAGGTTTGACATCTTCTAAAAAATATTCTGACTTCCTACTTTGTCCCATACCCTTTCCGGTTGTTTTGACTTTTGATTGAAGTTGCAATAAATGAGGTACTTGACTGTACTCGTTGATTTAGGTCAATTTGAGAGGACAAAACAAGCATTTGAACGTGTGTTGCAGGCAAGTCAATCTAACTACTTTTGTGTAGTTTTTGTACTTTCTACAACTATGGTTACTACTTGCTAATGTATATATGTTTCCATTGTTCAACTATTTATAACTGCAGTTAGATCCAGAAAATGTTGAGGCCCTTGTAGCACATGGAATTGTGGATTTGCAATCAAATGAAGGTTGGTTTTATCATGTTGATACATTAAAATGTATGTTTTTATGACTCTTATTGATATTGTCACATTGTTTTATTATAGCTTCTGGTATTAGGAGAGCAATGGAAAAGATGCAAAGGGCCTTTGATGTCTATCCATACTATGCAACAACACTAAATTATCTAGCAAATCATTTCTTCTTCACTGGTCAACATTTTCTGGTTGAGCAGTTGACTAAAACAGCCCTTGTTGCAACTACTCATGGCTCAACAAGGGCACATTCCTATTATAACCTTGCACGCTCATATCATAGCAAGGTTTGGACATTTGTTCATATATTGTTTTACATTTAAATGATGTTTGTATGTGGTGTAGCAATGCATTTTTGATGTGTTTAATGTCTTTTTTTGTGTGGAATGCAGGGTGATTATGAGAAGGATGGATTATACTACATGGCATCTGTAAAGGAAGTGAATAAGCCTCAAGAGTTCATTTTACCTTTCTATGGTTTGGGACAAGTACAACTGAAATTAGGAGACTTTAAAAGCTCTCTTTCAAATTTTGAAAAAGTATTGGAAGTTTATCCCGAGAATTGTGAGACATTGAAGGCAAGTTGCAAATAATATAAGCAAATTTACTTTAAAGTCTACATGTTTTTTAATTTCATAATGACTGAATTGGTACTTCTTATATGCACAGGCTGTTGCTCACATCTATCTTCAGCTCAACCAACCTACCAAGGCTCACGAAGCTCTGAAAAAAGCTCATGAAGCTCTGGGTGTTTCTTGCAGTCTAATGCTTCACATCAAGTTCCAATATTATCAGCGTTTGGAAGTAAATAGTACCGTACCCTTTGGGCTCTATCAACTTACTGCAATACTGGTTAAAAAAAATTTCTTGATCTTGATAACATGTGAGTATTCATTCATTCATTCATTTAGTTTTCGCATTCAATAAATTTGTTTCCTTAAGAATCCTACGGTTTCACCTAGGATAATAATGGGGACTAAGACTTATATGCACATTTCAGTTGGTTATGGAAGAAACTTTGCTTTAGTACATCATTACTTTGCTTTTCTTTTCTTTTTATCTCTTCAACTATTTTTATCGGATAGATATGTGGCTTAGGGTGATGCTTGGTACTTGAATGAAGTTATTTTGAAGCCACTTCTCTTGATAGACTTGGACTTCCTTTTTTGATTCAGATATGCACATCTACTTCCCAGTGATGATGAAGCATTTGAGCATTATAATGTTTATTCAGCAAAGCGACATGATATATATATATATATATATATATATATATATATATATATATATATATATATATATATATCTACATTTCATGTTTGTTCTTTTGCATTCCCTACTATTACTATGTTGCGACGTGTTGATATGGATTTGTTTTTCTGATGTTCTGATGTGATGCATAGGCCAATACAATTGGCAAAATCAACCTCGCTTCTACAGGAAAGGATGTCATGGATGATGAAAAACAAGGAGACGTAACTGTATATATTTTTGCTGCTTTAGATATGGAAAGTGAGGCTATTACAGAACACTCTTCAACCTCGCTGCTATAGGAAACGATCTCATGATGTACTATAAGAAACCTCTAATGCTTGCCCATATCATATTAGTCAGTAATGAGAGGACAAAGAAATAACTTCCGTTTGGGTTGGCCCCCACTTGTACTCTTTTTTGCATGGTAAACTGATGATTATCAATTATCATTGATCATGTGCTTTGGTTTGGTTTGTTGGTTACCTTGGTTATCATTTTACAGGTATCATGCCAATATCCTATTCCGTCGTCTCTTGCCTCTCAATTTGCCTTCACATAAGCTATATATATATATATATATATATATATATATATATATATATATATATATATATATATTCTCTTATGTATCTTTTTAACAGGAATAGGTCCAAGGGCAACTAATGTTGAATCATCAAATCAAGCAAATGTTGATCTCCAAATGTTGTTCTTTTACAGGTGGTTGGAATTGGACCTAAATTTGGTTGCTGATATAGGAATACTGGGTGCTCCAAATGCAGGAAAAAGCATGTTTTTAAGTGTTATTAGTGTTGACATGTAGTGTTGTTTGACATGTAATGTTTGGTAACTTGTTTGACATGTGATATTTTTTTGAAATAAATTATTGTTCTTATGTATGGTGTTTTATTTTGTATTATGATAATTTCAATCTGTTGTTTAATTTGAAAATTAGTAATTCTATCATATATATATATATATATATATATATATATATATATATATATATATATATATATATATATATATATATATATATATATATATATATATATATATATATATATTTAAAACATTTAAAATTATGACACGCAAATACGTGTCATCTTTATTTATGACAGCGGCTTTAATGATACGCAATGCGTGTCCTAAACGCGCGTCGTAAGGTTACGACACGCAAATGCGTGTCGTCTTCCTTTATGACAGGGCCTTCCTTGATATTCATTGCATGTCGTAACTGCACGTCGTAAATGCGTGTCGTAAATGCGCGTCGTAAATAGACGACGCGCAAAAGCGTGTCGTCTCTCGTTATGACATGGCCTTCCTTGACACACACGTGTCGTCTGAGCGTTTTACGACACGCATTGCGCGTCATAAAAGGCTGTTTTTCTAGTAGTGGTTGCATCGGATTATGGAAGATGCGTATTCCACTTTGTGAATCGCAATGCAATGGTATCTTTTTCATGTTGATTGCATAATCACGAAGTTGACTTTGTATCCGTATGACCTGAGAAGTGCAAGCTGCAGCAGCAACATATTCTGCTTCGACTGTAGAAATCGAAACACATGTTTGTTTCTTTGATTTCCAACTAACAAGCTTCCCGTACAATAATTGACATCCACCACTAGTGCTTTTTCTGTCGAGTTGACACCCATCAAGATCTGCATCTAAAAACGCCTGAATGAAGAACCTTGTCTTCGAAGGGTACCATAAACCCAATGAAACTGTCCCTTTGAGATATCGAAAGATACTCTTGACAGCTGTTAGATGGGGTTCCCTGGGATTCGACTGACACCTGGCACAATTACAAACATCGAACATAATGTCAAGTCTACTAGCAATTAAGTATAATAATGAACCGATCATGCTCCTGTACAACTTAAGATCGAAAACAAGCTTATCCAACGAAGGAGCTAAGCGCGTGCCAACTGCCATTGGTACTCTTAATTTCAAACTATTCGTCATTCCAAACTTCTCAAGCAAATTACGTGAATACTTCTCTTAATTGATGAAAAATTCTATCCCTGCTTTGACGAATGTTCAGACCCAGAAAATTATTGATCATATGTAACAACCCGTTATTTCCAGCCTATGAAAGTCAACAAAAAGTCAACAAAAGTTATTGAAGGTTAGTCAAGGTCAAAATATTACAAACCATTTTATTTAAATATGTTAATTTATAATTAATAACGTAATTTAATTAAGAAATCAATACATCACAAACCGAGAATATTCGCACGGGACAAACCTCGGACCGAAAACCCTTTTGCTGCCGAAAACTCTTCGGACCGCAAACGTGCGAGGCCGCAAACTGTTCTCGGCCGAAAATTGTTTTCTCGGATTGAGTTCCTGGCCACAAACTCCCTCCTGACCGCAAACGTCTTCGGTCCAATCACATCTTCTCGGGTAGTGTTCTCGGCCGAAAACCCATATATATATATATATATATATATATATATATATATATATATATATATATATATATATATATATATATATGTATATATATATGTTTGTCCGAAAAGAACAATCATTTCTCTTCTTTTTGGCCGAAAACCTTCCCATTTTCTCTCAACTATCATCGAGTTCATCATATTTTTCCTTCAAGTATCATCTGGAGCTCTTGAAGATCTTGCCGAATTCTTTATATAATCCTAAAGATTTGAGTGAATCACCCTACCATTTTCGAATCCTTAACCGAAAACACTCAAAACCTCCTTAAGAACACCAAGAACACCAAGAACACTTTCAACTATTCTAAGAAGTTACTGTAAGTATTTCTTACGTAATATAGTGTTGTCTAACACTTTAAATTAATATGTTATTAATTTAAATACGATATCGTGTATAACTATTATTAGGATGCGGTTGCTTTTACGTATTCTAACTTGCGGATCATACGCTAGCACTTCGTTACCCAAACAAGCACACACACTCGAGGTGAGTTCATACCCCTACGTTTTCACAATTTTTAATTGTTTTCGGGGGGAATACAAGTAAAACACAAGAAATCTTGTTTTTAAAAATATAAATTCCTTATTATATTTCTTACCTTAATATACATTTAGACGTGAAATTTACTAAATATGCAAAATATCGTTAGTATTGAATTTACAAATGATTTACAAAATATGTTAAGACGCAACGATTTTTCATACTAATACGGAAACAAACTTATAAACTTTAAATAAATATGATTTAATGGAATAAAGATACTACTAAAACAAAGTTCAGTTTACAACACGGAAACAAACATATAAACTATAATAGGTATAGTTTATGGAATAAAGGATCTATTTCACAAAGTACATATTAACAGATAAACACAAAGGGTTTTCAAATAACAGATAAACACAAATGGTTTTCAGATAACAGATAAACACAAAGGGTTTTCAGTTAATAGATAAACACAAAGGATTTTCAGTTATTACTCGTAAAACCGTTGAAGCAATTTGTTATATGTTTTCGTGTACTCATCTAAGTATTGGTAAAAGTCCTGACTTATAACCAGAATATCTTGTAGGGAGAGCAAGATATTTGTGTATAGATCTATTTGGGACTGACAATCCCACATCCCAACTGTTAGCTACAGTCAGGTCGGCAGGCCTGGGGTGACAAATGTTGTTAACATTCCGACGCCTGAAAAATGTCGCGAGCAGGCCGACTGGGTTAGTATGGTTATAAGAACTCACAAGGAGAAAACAATGACATAATTACGAATAAAATATATATTCAAATAATTTTATTTGAATATTAACTTTTCATTCTGATTTCAGAGCAGACACAACTTTAGCTAGTTTTATTTATGAATAAAACTAGGTATCATTAAATTAAGTATGGGAACTATATACTTATATTTTTCGGTCTTGGAACGTTTAAGACTACGAACCGGTTTTATGGAAAATACAGGGTTTTCTAGAATAAATATCATTATTTTACAAGTAAACAGTTTACAATATGACTTTCTGAAAACAAATACGGTTACTCATCGAAAACAATGTTTTACAATAGAACATGTGGAACTAGGAACCTTTTTACAAAAGATTCAGTACTTATTTACAAACTAGTATAACATAAAGGACCCCTAATTGTTAATTCTATGATTCTTTAGCGTATATACCAGAGTTATATATAAATAATATCCGATAGGCAGTGGAATGTGTGATTTCCGCCTTACTTCCTGTTCCTTGTTTGGTTGTGGGCTTAGGGCAGAATCACCCAATCGACTGTTCGTTCGATATTATTCATATATAATTAGTATACACTAAATAATCATAGGAGGTAATAGTACGAGTCATTCCAATCACATGAATCAGAACTTCGAATCACATGTTATAAACATAAGAAACTTATACTTTTTGGATTTCAAAGTACTAAAACTACGATTTTTTTTTAGAAAATATTGGATTTTTTGGAAGAACACAGTAACATCTTCAATAACAAAGAACATACCTTTTCAAACAAAATACTTATGAACTCATCAACTTTAATGTTGACAGTTTTTCAAACCACTTGTATTCTTAGGAAAGATAGTAGACATGTATCCTTCTCAGGCTTAACGAAGACGAAGCATATTAGCATTTCGTCTTATCTTTTGCTATAGTTTTAATGTAAAACAAGTAATGTTTTGAACATAATGTAAATACTATGTTATTAATACAATGGTGTTTGTTGCTTTGATTACTATTATACAACTGTTGTGATACTGTACATGACGTCCTCCGCCCCCGAATGTTTTCGCCGTTGCGGTTTGGGGGTGTGACATCTTACCCATCATGCTCATCTCGAACTGGCTTTTCATAATATTCTCAAACTCATTAGACAACAATGGATCAATATAGCCAAAAATAATATCATCTACATAAATTTAAACAAGCATGAGATGATCCCCAAATTTCTTTCGAAAGAGAGTGGGATCAACTGGTCCTTGTTTAAATTTCGAGAGCTTTAAGAAATTGGTAAGAGTTGCATACTAGGCTCGTGGTGCTTGTTTTAATCCATAAACATCTTTACCGAGAATATAACAATGATTAGAAAATTTATAATTTACAAAACCTGGTGGTTGCTCAACATACATAGTTTCTTCCAATACGACATTCAAAAAAACGAACTTGACATCCATTTGATAGACATCGAAGTCCTTGTGTGCTGCATAAGCAAGAAATATTTGAACAATCTCTAGTCTCATGACAGGGGCAAAGGTTTAATCATAGTTAATCCCTTCTTGTTGCGAATATCCCTTAACAACCAACCTTGCTTTGTTTCGAACAATATTACCCTCTTTGTCTGTTTTATTACTAATAATCCATTTTAATCCGATTACCGACACATCATCAGCTTTGGACTGAAATTTCGAAATATTATCTTTGAGATTCATGATAAAACATCTGCAACCAAAAACATGGAAAAAATTCACATTTGGTTTTTGATTGTTAATAATTTCATATGGGGTGATATTAAAACGATGATGAATAAACGATCGGTTTTGTGTAAAACATGTTGTCGAAACTGTTTCTGCCTATCGATATTGTGGTAGATTCGCATAGGTGAGCATTGTCCTTGCTGCTTCACATAGAGACCTGTTTCTCCTTTCGACAACACCATTTTGTTGAGGTGTGTAAGGAGATGAAAAATTATGCGTAATCCCTAGATCAGCCAAAAATGAGTCATGAACATGATTCTTGAATTCTGAACCATTATCGCTTTTGATCTTTCTGACTTTCTTTCTCAAACTGAGTTCAATGTGCTTGATGAAATGGATCATTACTTGAGCAGTTTCTGACTTCTGACATAGAAGGTAAACCCAAGTAAACCGTGAAAAATCATCAACAATGACCAATATGTACCTCTTCTTGTTGAGAGTCTCAACAGTCGAAGGTCCACAAAGATTAATGTGAAGAAGTTCCAGAGGTTCAATGATCTTCGAATCGATGACTATTGGATGACCTTGACGATGTTGTTCCCCTGTTCGCATGCTACACATAACGAATCATTATCAAATTTTAAAACGTGTAAGCCTCGAACAAGATCATTTACCACCAATTTGTTCAGATTTTTGAAATTCAGATGAGACAGTCTTCGATGCCACATCTAGCTCAAATCAGACAAAGTTTTCAAAAGTAAGCAGACTGATGGTACTCTAACGATTGGCTGGATGTCAAGAGTAAACATATCACCTTTCCTCTTAGACTTGAGCAAAACCTCTTTGGTTTCTTTGTTCGAAATGACACTACCTTCCTGATCGAAGACTACTTGATTACCAATGCCCACAACAAGTTGTGAAGACTGTGAACTTTAAATTTGTGACTTTCCCATAGCCTTTAACCTTGCATGTCTAGTTATTACCAAATTTCACAACTCTAGCATTTAACAAACTTCGATAATCTCGCAAATTTTCCTTTTGACCTGTCATGTGACAGGAACAACCACTATCGATGTACCAGTGTTCATCAGATTACTCGTCACTTAATACTTGCAATCAATTAAAGAATTTAGATCCCCAAGGCTTTTTGGGTCCTTGGTGATTAGAATGAAATTCATTGTGAAACGAAGATCCTAACACCCAACTTCGAACTTTGGATTTCAAGCTATCGATTAAGTCAACTTCTATGGACTTAAGTATCGAAATGAAATCATTCATTGGTTTTGGTGTTACACTGACTTTCCCTTTTTCATCAGCAATTCATTTGGCCACAACTTTTGCTTTAGGAACTTCTTTCCATTTTCGAACTGAAGGATTCAAATCCTTTGATGAAGAACTCCCAATTTGTGACTCATTCAAGTAGCTTTCGTAGTCATACCTAATTTCCTCTTGTGATAACTTTCCTGATTGGTATGACTTTCCTTTTCATTCAAGCCAATGATTAATATTCTTCGATCAGTTTTACCTTTTACAAATGAAGCTTTGACTTGTTGCTTTGAATCAGGATTGGGAAAGTGAGGTGGTTTTGGTTTAAATGGTTCGTTTCTCTTGTCTTTGACATCCAGTTTTACGAAATCTATTTTTGCAAATGATGATGTTGCATGGGTTTGAAAATGGTTTTGAAAAAGTTTGTTATAACCGACAGATGTCCGATTATACACTTGTTGTCCATTCGAAAATCATCTTTGAGTTTGAAATTGATGATATTGTCTTTTTTCATTTTGTTGAAAACCATTTCTATGAAAATTGTTTTGTGAAAACCTTGCAGTTTGACGATTGGGAACAAAATTCCATTGCTGTTGGTTTTGAACAAAATTCTCATTTCTCGGTTTTTGAACATTCAGTTTTGGAATTGGTTTTGAAAGTTTTGTCTGACTTTTTGAAAAAGCATTTTGTTTTTGAGCGGGTTGGTTCTGAATAAAAGACTTATTTTGTGAAAAAGTCTGAACTTGTTCAGTCATTTTCTGATCAGTCGATTTTTGTGCCAAATCTTTTGGTTTCTTAAAAGACTTTTTATTTTTCCAATATACCTTGTTTCCAATATTTATACATCGAAATTGCATCTTCTTTTGAAACCTTTTGATTTTTTTCATTCAAAATGTTAGAATAAATCCGAGATAACAAATGCGGAATATCAAGAACAATCAATAATCAATCACCACAATATGCAAGTAATATGATAAAGGTTTTGTGTATATTAATATGGATCTGAACGTACAGAGAAAACCCTAATCTGGAAAAAGCTTACATCAAAAGCTAACCTAATGATTATTTATTGGGAACATAAAATATTTACAAAAAATATAAAACCAATGCCTTAATATAAAACCAATGACTTAGAAGAGCTCGATGAAGAACTTCTACTGTAAAGGCACCGTAGGGAATCATAAAACGATTAAACCTAAAAAAGGCTTCCCTAAATAACCAAACATGCCAAATCAGTTCCAATATCTCAAATACTCAACAATCTCCCCTAGATGTTGAAACTGATGAAGATCACAATTTTCGATCTTCTTGGCATTTCTCCCCCTAAATTGTGAGACTCATGAGCAGATGGGATCTTCAAAGAAAGAGAAATAAATATCATCTTCCAAATACAAACTCCCCCTTAAATAATCATCATTTGCATTTTCATTCTCCCCCTCGAATGATGGATTTGGCTCTTCGTTTGGAATTGGATTCTCCTCCTCGATTAGATGTTCGTAGTTTACAGGAGGAGGTGAATGCTCCCCCTGAACAGGTGTGCTCGAGGTGGGTATATATGTGAAACCCTCCCCCTGAGGTGTATCATTTGTAGCTTGTGGTTGAGATGGAATATCAATGTCTTTCAAACTTGGGGGCTTGTTGGGTATAAGTGTTGTGTCATTGGGCTTATTTGCTTAATCAATTTTGTATTCAGGTTTGGGCTTGTCCACCCGTTAATTAATTATTAGGGTTTAGCTATTTAAGGTGCATGCATGCACCGTGTTTTGTAATCTTGGATATAGTCTTGTAACCCTACACGCCTCTACAGTAGCAATTCTTTATCGAGTTCTTCTGAGGCGTGACTATTAATCATTCGACATACTTTTGATCCATTTTTGTGTTATTGTTTTCATTACGTGTTTGAATCTTTCGATCATAAGAGATTTTATCTCAACAATTGGTATAAGAGCAGGAGACTGTAATCTATACACATCTCTTCTGTTGAAAGAAGCTCTTTAGGGTTTCCGCTATTATTGGATCTTGTTTCAGCCGTCATCATCGTTTGTTCAACTGTTGACGTTGATCTTGATATTAATATTACCCTAATCTTGTTTACACATCTAATTCATACATGTTTTTTTCAATGCACAAGCATGCATTTAGACGATTCCCATGTTAACTCAATAAATCTCTCAAGCGACATTGGATCGACAACAAGGATTCCTATCCTATTCCCTAGTGAATATGAAGTTTGGGCGCTACATTTTGAAGATTATGTCCTTGGTCTAGAAGACAATGGCTATCTGATCTGGGATGCCATTACAGTTGGGGCGTTTGTTCATATAGGAACTAGAAGAGAAGTCAAAACTCAGTCTGATTATAACAAGCTTCTTCTTGAAGTAAAGGATGTTCCACAAGATGAGAAGGAAAAGTTAATCAGCAATAGGCAATGAGGATCATTAGGTTTGCTCTACCACCAAACACCTTTCGTTTGGTTAGTTCACTCGATATAAAAAAAGGTATCAGGGACAGGCTCAAGGAATTGTACTCCACTGATGTTGATCTGGAGCATTCAACTCAAACTTTACTGTTTTCAGAATTTGGTGCATTTGTACAAAAGCCCGAAGAAATTTTGGATTAGACCTTCAATCGATACAATCATCTTCTCAGCAAAATGATGAAACATAAAATTGGACTTGAGCTTATTGAGCAAAAAGTCACGTTCATGAATGGTCAAAGGTCTGAATGGAAAGTTGTTGTTTCCACAGTTAAAGCACATGAGCAGTTTAAAATCTACACGTTGGCTAAGATGGTTGGTATCCTTCGGTCACATGAGCATGAGGTGATAAAAGAAGGAAAAATTGTTTCTGGAGTAGGTTCGCTAGCAATGGTAGCTAAGGGTAAGAAGGCTGCTGAAGATGAGGATACGAAGTTTGAGCTCTCAGATTGTGAACTTTCCAAAGAAGAGTTCGCAATGATGGTGTCCAACCCAAGGAGGTTCGCAAAGAAGAAATTCAACAGGAATAAGAACCGAAACTGGCAGATAGCTCTAAGAAGGTGAAAGAGGAGAGTGCTAACAGTTCTCAGAAAGAAGAGGACAAGAAGGAGAAGAAGGTTGTGGGTGACTCCGGCTATGACTGCAATTACTGTCATGGTAGAAACCACTTGGCTAAGGATTACATGTTGTGAAGGATGAGTGAGAAGAAGGAAGGAGAAGACGATGAAGCATATCATCTCTGAAAGCTGGAGGAGATTAAGAAGAAAAAGAACGCTGATAATACTATGCCTGCTTTGATTGTGTAGGAAAATGATGATGATGATGGTTTGGCAGGGTTGAAGTCTGGTCCACTGACTCCGAAGACGAGGAGGTTCGCAGGCCTACTCATGGAAGAAGTTTCGTTGCGAAGGAGGAAGATTCACAGTTTGGAGGTAGATGCTTTATGGTGACGAATGATGTGTCAGGACAGAGAGGATACGCTACTGATGGAGATCATGTTTCTGACAGCTGCTTCGCTGCAAAGACTGTTCCTTAGCAAATAAGTGAATGCGAGCAAGTCATCAAAAAGGTAAACTCTATTCTGGAAACTCTAAATATTCCGTTGTCTCGTTACGAAACTGAACTAAACGATTTAAGATTCACTTTTTCAAGTTTTAGTGACGGTTTAAAAAGAACTCGTTTAACAAACTCTAACCTAACCGATCAAATCAACATGGTTTCATTAAAGAGTGAGGAAAGACGCATGTGGATAGAGAAGATTGAGTCTGATTTATCTAATTCTATGGATGAGTCAATTTATTTACAATGGGATAATTTAACGCTTTTGAAATAGCGTAATATTTTCTGTTTGATTGCGAAAAGGATTTATTTTAACATTACTCAGTTTCACCTTGATTGTGAGATTGGTAAGAAAATTCACAAAATGATCTTACCGTTCCTTGAATTAAAGGAAGACGAAATCGACGCTGATTGTTACAAGTGTGAATCCATCGTCTCGTCTGATGAAACTTTAGATGCTTACAGGATAAGTCTGGACAAATTGAATCATACGTTAAGTCCAAAGACCATAAGAACATGTTAAAACATCTTTTGGATGAAAATGAAAATAGACAGATTAAATCTGATACTATGCAGAAGTTCATCTCATTGAGTACCGAGTTAAGTTCATATTACAAAATTAATGTTGAAAATAAATCTGAATTTGATGAGGACAGTGATATGAGCGAAATCTCTGTAGAGGATGAGGTAGACTGTTCCGAGTTCATTAAAAATGAACTTGTCCCTGCGAAAGTCCTAATATCCGAGGATTTAGTTGAGTTCTCACGTATTTCCAAAATTAAACATGAAGTTTTAAAAGCGAAAGCCACTGTTTTTCCTAAGTCCAAACTGTTCCCAACCAAGTTTTCATAACAAAAGGACTTGACAAAAACCACACTGCTGAATTAACGTCCATCGTCAATGATGATAATAAAAATGGATGTGACGAGTACTTCTGGTCTGCTCCAATCGACAATGCAGACGAAACCAAAGGTCTATCTGAAATGACCTCATGGAGGACAAAGAGCAGACACGTACAAAAACCACTAAATAAAGTCAATCCAAACTATAAAAAGGGAAGTCTAAGTGGAACTAAGAGTGTTCCAAGTGATACATCGTCAACTCGGACCGAAACCCCTACCAGAAAACTAAAACCTAGGTTAATCTTCACAAATCCTCATAGCAGTTCGCAACTCAAAAATGCCAAAGAAATGCTCGATATAACAAGAATGTCAGAGAGAGAAAGCAGTTCTGGCAGTCTAGGAATCCAGATTTCGTTTTTAAAGAAAAAGTCCATCCAAATGAAAAAGTCTCTTCATCTGCGAAACCTAATACCTCTCAACAAAGTCATACACCTAAGGTCTCACGTCAAAAAGTTTCTCAAAAATCATCTTTTCAAAATCATGAGAAACCTGTGAAGAAAACCAACTTTCACACCTTTTCTAAAAAGAATGTTTCGCAAGACGTGAAAGGCAAAGGAAAGATGGTCTCGGAGTCTAAAGTTCCTCTGAAAAGATCTGAAGCTAACACTAAACAAGTTCAGAATAAGGCTGTTAAACAGCAAATCCAAAATAATCAAAGGAAACCATCCACTAAGGATGCGAACTTAAAAGATAACATGATTACTGTTTTTAAAATCACAAAGAAAGATAAAACAACCTTAATAAAACGAACATATCTGGTTGATCCTTCTATTTCTTTTACTGTGAAAAACTCATGAGGGCCCAAACGACTTTGGGTTCCTAAATCGGCTTAACTTCTGCAGGTAATACGTGACGAGCAGTTTGACTCAGAATGGTACATCGACAGTGGTTGCTCATGTCATATGACAGGAAGGAAGGAAGAGTTGCGAGAATATAGAGAACTAAAAGACGGTGGAAGAGTGAAGTATGGAAATAACTCACTTGGAGAGATTAGAGGATATGGGATGATAACTAACGGACAATTTTTGATTCGCAAAGTCGCATATGTGGAAGGATTGCAACACAACCTAATCAGTGTTTCACAACTGGTTGTTGGCACAGGATTGAAAGTTTCCTTTGACGATGAGGGTTCTAAAATCATTGAAAAGAAATCAAAGAATGTACTTCTAAAATCAAAACACAAAGGAGAAATGTATCCGTTGAACATGAATCCTATTCGAGGGAAGCCTGCCATTTTCTTACTAACAAAAGCTCACTCAGACGATAACTGTCTATGGCATATAAGACTTTCTCACCTTAACTTCAAAGACATCAACAAGCTTGTTCTTGGTGATCAGGTGTGAGGACTTCCCCTCCTGAAATACGATAAGGACCATCTCCATGCTGCATTCAAAATGGGGAAGCAAAGCAGGAAAAGTCATCCAACAGTAGTGAATACGGAAGTTATTTAGCCACTCGAACTTCTGCACATCGGCCTCTGTGGTCCTTCTGCGATTGAAAGTATTGGTGGTAATAAGTATATTATTGTAATTGTAGATGATTTTTCACGTTTCACTTGGGTGTATTTTCTTAAGCAGAAATCTGATGCAACGCCAAAACTTAAGGATTTCATTAAGCAGACCGAGCTACAATTGCGAAAGCTGGTTCACAACATTCACAGCGACAATGAGTTTGAATTCAAAAACCAAGTGTTTAAAGAATTTCTAACTGCGAAAGGAGTAACGCATAACTTTTCTTGTAACATCCCGATTTTCAAGACCAAAAATTTTCGTTTTAAATATAATACTTATAAAACCATTTACTGAAAAACAACATCATCATCATTTCAAGTCATCAAATCACATGTCTCAAAAATCATAACAAAAAGTAGTAATAATGTCAGAGTACAAATCCCATGAATTTTAAAATGCGGAAATCGTGTGTGTGCGATGCGCTGCTACCGTGTCGACTCCTTCCCCTTTGAAGAAGAGGTACCTGAAACCAAAACTGAAAACCGTAAGCACAAAGCTTAGTGAGTTCCCCCATCATACCACATCCCATACAATAAACATGCTGTCAGACATATCTGGGTGCCCGACCTACCCTGCTAGGCATATCGGGGTGTTTAACCTACCCCTGTCAGACATACCGGGGTGTCCGACCTACCCCTCCGGTTTATCTCAACCGGTTACGAGGACTATTTCACCCCTACTACCACCACATGATATCAAACATAATCATACTGGCTAGCATGGTTGGGTACTATACTACCCCTTCGGCCCTATCGACCGATAACCGGGGACTATTCCCGTTACTACTACTATCGCTTAACATCATACTATACTAGCATGTAAAACATATCAGACAGTAACAAACATAGATAACTATCACAAAGACAATTATCTAACAACAACTCCAACCATTGGGCCGACATTGTGGCCTTAGACCCATTTCTACTGGAAGGTAACTCACCTCGATATCGTGTAGTGTCTGCACAGTCCTCGGTACAGAAATCCACTCGTCTCAACTCCTCAATCCCTACACAACAACCTTTCTCGATTACTAATTCATACTCAGAACCCTCCCTTACAAGGGTCAACTCAAGTCCACGTCAAAGTCAAAGTCAAACCCGAGTCAAAGTCAACTTTGGTCAAAGTCAACATCCAGTTGACTCGACTCGCTGAGTTGGTCCACCAACTCGTCGAGTCCCTGTCCTTACAAAATGCTACAACCCCGACTCTACTCGTCGAGTCTAGCAAGAACTCGACAAGTTCTCCTTCAACCATAACATCGGGACCATCTTCAACCGACTCGCCGAGTTCATCCTTTAACTCGTCGAGTTCATCTTCATCCGCATGAATATGTCCAGTCTATGACTCGCCCAGTTCTCATTGAACTCGTCGAGTCCATCTCTACAGGGTTGGGACATTGCCTTGAACTCACCGAGCTTTTTCATCCACTCGCCGAGTTCCATGATTTCCAGGTCCTTAATGAGCCTAGACAACTGAGTGTTCTTCTATCTTAGCATTTGGTCCATCAACAGAAAGGGTTTGATGGGAAATACGACCCTACTCGCCGAGTCCCAAGAATGACTCGCCGAGTCCCTCTTTGTCTAAAACTATACAGTCGATTTCAGCAGGTCTTAATGCATCCAAATCATAGATCTGACCTCCTAGGGTCCCTTTTATACGTAAAGCTACAACCTTGATGTCCATGCATGGGGTTTTTGACTCAAAAGGCTATGAAATGGGGTTTATGTGGTGCATGGGCTTCCCATGGCCATAAAGTTGGCACCTTTATGCCATGGGAACCCTTAATGGTTCCAGATCTGGAGTGTAACTCCGTGATACACACCTAATCCGAATATGGCCTTAGAAATGCCCAAAAATGATAAGATCTAAGCCCTAGAGAAGATCCATCAAATGAGAAGTCCAGGTTGAAGCTTTTTACCTTGAATGAGGTGGAAATGAAGCAAAACTTCTGGATCTACTAGCCTTCTCTTGATCTTCCAAACTTCCCTCTCTTCTTCAAACTTCAAACACACAAAAATCGCACCATAAAGCTCAAGAACACTCAATAAATGGTTAGGGTTTCAAGTTAGGGTCTTCTGGAAGTGAGAGGGACGATAGAGGCTGGTTTGGGACGAGTTAAGTTGTTTAAATAGGGTGCAAACCCTAAATATTAGGGTTTCATCTGTTGGGTTTTGAGCATTCTAACACTCCTATGGTGTACATGCAACCCTATAAACCTTGGATCTATGTTTTCTCTATTATACATGCAAATATTAAATATTCCAAGGTTTCATCCTAACTAGCATATTATGAAGCACCTATAGTACAAAGTTCTAGTTAGATGACATACCTTTTGATGTAGCTTGATGTCTTCAAGCTTTAAGAGCTTAGCCCCAATAGTGTGGAAGCCTCAAGTGGAATCACAAATCACCAAAACACCTTGGAAAACCTTTAGAGAATATGGATACTTGGCTCACACTATGAAATCGGTTATTGCCCTCTTTTGTTTTCTATAATTAACATTGCTAACTTGCAACACTAACAATAATTATCATGCTCCCACTAACATGATGATTATTAGCATACCACTTATGCTCCCACTAACTTTGACATGTACTCAGAAATCAGCTGGACTTCTAGAAATCAATACTTTATTGACTTTCTTACCAAAGTTCAGATTTCTGATACGAGATGCTTTGATAAAACTTTATCAAAATCATACACCTTTCCTTAGATAGCATGCATGTGTGTCTAAACAATTTCAAAACTATGAAAAGGGATGCCGTAATCATAGTCTCAATTGTTTATACCTTTTGCCATCTGCTTCAAATCTACTTGGTGGAAGTGTTTCGTCACCATCATTGTCATGAATCGGAGAGAAACCTTATGACCCTTAGATTTTATGGTGTATGTGTTCTTATCCATGTGAATCGTCAAAACCATAGTCACAAGACAAGGATAATGACAAATCCAAACTCATATGGACTGAACTTATGAAATCTTAACTTCTTGCCACCTGGCAGTACAGGTCCTGCCATTGCTTCCAAGTTGTTATGCAACCAATTGAGAACTTTCAGAACTCCTATGCAAAGCCAACTTTAACTGGAATGGGCACAGAATATGTCAACACGATAGGTTATAAACCTCAAGTCGTGTGCTAGTGAAGAACCTCAGGTTTTATTCTTGATTAGTTCTTGAAATTCTTTTTAGGATCTTTAAGACTCCCACTATCCTCTTGACATATAAGACTATCTTGCCAAATATTCAAGAGATAGTGCGGATTCTTTATCAAGACAAACATTTCACACAATTGGCCTTAGTTGGTCTTTGTTTTATCCAAAACATCACAACTTACCAATTTCAAATGTACAAGAGTAGGACACTTTTACTCTTACATTTGACAAGTGTTTTAAACCTTTCTTTAAGATATGTCACTCAAGTTACAATCTTGGAGTATGACTCTAAGAATTGTTTTGGAACGAAGTATGATTCATCTTCCTGATCTAACCATTTCAACAATTCATGACTCCTCTTCTTAGTCATAAGAATGCACTAAGATGACCTTTAGAGGACTAATTGTGATATGATTTCTAAATCATTAAGATGATCACAAACATGATACTAAAGTACTCTCCCATCTTTTCAGATTTGAGAAACTTTTATCTTTCTGCCTAATTTGATTCTTCCCATTGGTTCTGCCATACATTGAGACTTTTCCAATGTTTCAGAATTATACTTAAACTTGTAAGTATAACCATATTTACTAAACTTTAGTAAATTAAATAGTCTTAACGAGCTTTGTGGTGGACATGACCAGTGCACAAGAATGTGTACTCGATCCCTTTAGTCCTTCACTTGACTCACACATTCATGTGAACAAGTAATTAGTCTTGATTTTCCAATGCTTGAAAGTTCTCATTCATCATACTATTCAACTTGCATGATTCCAAGTTTCGGTCCAATTGAAACTTGGTCGATGAGGAACTTTCCTGATTTGGTAAATTTAGACACTACCACAAATGAAAGAATCAAATCCATTTTCCAATATTGCTGTCAGTAGAATCATATAAACAACAATTTTCCACAAATGCCATTGTAAGGATACTTCAAATAAATAAAATTAAACAATTTTTCTTTTATTTTTAAAACTTTGCGGAAAAACTTATCCTTACAATCCACATGGAAAATTGTTGTTATCTATTCCTTAGCAATATATCATAACTTCTTTAGCAACTGCTCAAAATTCTGATGCGATCGAAATCCACCTTCGCGATCAGAATCAACATATACTTCCTTTAAGATTTCTCTCTATTCTTTGATTCTTAAAACATCAACATGTGACCCAGTCACATCATGTAATGAGGATCTCAGAATAGAACTTAACAGAGTTAGATAATGGGCTCTACCTGATGTAGAGTCAAACTTATTGACTTTAACATCCTTAGGTAAATTTGGCAGCTTTGCAATCATCGCCCCTTCCTTTGGCAAAATAAACATATGGACCCTTTGGTAATTGGACTATCTCAGACTTAGCCTTTCTCTTTACCATCTGGTCAACCGGGTTGACTATGGCCAATCCCTTTCCATTGGGAAGAGAATGTTTTTTCTGGATTTCCAGTGTCACGATTGTCACTGTCCATAAAGTTTTTGGGAAGTTGATCTTCTAATCAAATTTTCTTTACTATCGTTCCAAATCATTGTTGATTTAGCAGCACCAAGCAAATAGATATGATCATTAAGGTTCATGTCATAGTCTGTTTCATAGTAGTCCCAAAGGAACTCACTATGTGACTTAGAAAGTGATTGAACATCCAACTTTCTCAAGACTTTGACACCCAACTCTCCCGGCTTGTCAATATGTGACTTCATCTCTAAGATGTGATCACACATAGACCTTGCTTGCCAATAGGGCTTGAGTGACCTTGAACTTGTGGGTTAGGGAGAATAATTGGAGGAGGTGGAGGAAGTGAAGTTCCAAGAGATTTAGGAGGATCATAGATGTCTGAAACAGACATCTTTTTGGGAGATATTCAAGATAGTTGATCTAAAGTCCTTAATATAACACCCAATATGAAATATTAAGGCTAGGACCCAACAAACTATTTTATAACTTGGAAGAGGGATGCCGTAATCCAAGCTATAAAATATTTGAAGGTAGGTGAATGACGATTCACCAATTTCCACCAAGATAAACGAAATGTATTATTAGGTTTTAATTGGTTTTGAAACTCCTAGATTCTTTTGAGATTCATTGAACTTTTCAATGGCATGTTTCAATCTCGAGTGTGCCCTTCAGGTTTTGTGACTGGGATGCCGAGGATCACAAAACAAGGTGTGAAGTAACCATGCAAATATACTTGGTACCCTTAATATTTATCCCTCAATCGATGTGCCGGTTAACCACACACGCTCCAACGATACTATGATAAACATTAAGTTACCCTTTGCCTACCTTGTTAAGTCCAGGTTAGTGTGCCGGTTAACCACACACGCTCCACTAACAGCTTAAACAAAGTGCAAAGTGTAATTTCATGGATTAGCACCTTATTCACATTTTCCTAAGTAACTAAGATTAGGAATTTATAAAAGGTTTAGTTACTTAGTATTTATCATTAATACTTTTAATGAAGGGAGAATTATAGTCCTTCCTACCTGTTCGGCTAACGACCCTCCACCGGTCAAGGAAGCGGTGAGTGAGAGTGGACACCCATTAAACTGCCATTTTATAGGCAGTAACCTTATACCCCCCTTATAGACCGGCTTCGTGAATGAGGCCTACTAATGGTAAGACGACTTGGTCTTATACATATAATATATTAAACTTTTAATATTATAATAGTATAAGGGTGTATTTTAGACATTTAAAATACTTGGTGGTTTAATCTATTAATTAAACTATACTCTTAATTTAATTAAATTTAAACCATGTCATTATGGAATTATTAATTCTCTTTTAATTGAACACTTTAATTATCTATTAATAAAGTCCATAAGAGTTAATTGAATTATTCAATAAAAACATCATAATTCCAATTATTAAATTCAAAATTAAAACCATTTAATTAATTGTTTAAGTTATGAACCCAAGAGTTTTAGAATTCAATTCTTTTTTTTATCATAAAAAAACTTTTTCCAAATTCCAAAACTTGAGGGCAAGTTTTGTAACTCTTGAAAACTTTTGGATTCCATAACTTATGGAGTTAAATACTTGTTTTATGATGAAACTTTTCATGTTCCATAACTTAAGAACA
Source organism: Lactuca virosa (assembly GCF_052849685.1). Classification (NCBI taxonomy): domain Eukaryota; kingdom Viridiplantae; phylum Streptophyta; class Magnoliopsida; order Asterales; family Asteraceae; genus Lactuca; species Lactuca virosa. Next base: position 247,262,980 of record NC_136432.1, read on the forward strand.
AGTTATGGAATTCTTTAAAACATTAAGACTAAGTTTTGTAACTCCATAAAAAACTTTGAATCAATTTTTTTAAAACCTTTTCATATCCATAACTTATGGAGGTTTGAAAAAACTCTTTAGATCAAACTTTTAAAACTAATAAAATAATCATATCATTTTATCTTTTACTAAAATTGACCTAATTCAACTCATATAGCAAATGATTCAAATTTTACAAATAATTAGTTTTTCACAAAAACAAGTAATTATCTTAAAATTTGACAAACGACATGTTTTTTTCCTTTTTTTTTCCAACTTTGAAAATAAAACATTTGCATCAATATAACAGAAAACAACCCATGGCTCTGATACCACTGTTGGGTTTTGAGCATTCTAACACTCCTATGGTGTACACGCAACCCTATAAACCATGGATCTATGTTTTCTCTATTATACATGCAAATATTAAATATTCCAAGGTTTCATCCTAACTAGCATATTATGAAGCACCTATACTACAAAGTTCTAGTTAGATGACATACCTTTTGATGTAGCTTGATGTCTTCAAGCTTTAAGAGCTTAGCCCCAATAGTGTGGAAGCCTCAAGTGGAATCACAAATCACCAAAACACCTTGGAAAACCTTTAGAGAATATGGATACTTGGCTCACACTATGAAATCGGTTATTGCCCTCTTTAGTGTATCCGCACTAGCCACTAGCATAATTTCATGAACCATAAGACCCTTTATATAGTGTGGAGGATTAGGGTTAAACCCTAATACTCATGACCTTTCATTTCCTAGGATCCATGGGTTAAAGCTTCATGGACTATCCATGAAGACTTAGCCCAACCTAAATGAACTTGGCCCACTACACATATATATATCTAAGAGTCCATATTTAATTAGTTCCTTTTGATCACTTAATTAATTATAAATTAATTCTTGATCAACACTAATTAAATAATATGATCATATATTAATATATTAGAGCTTATAATATATTAATATAAATCATAAATATACTATTCTCAAAAGACTATCCATATAAATTGTGTCGGTGAAGTGCAACCCAAATGGACCATGCCGGGTCGGGTCAAGTACATACCAAATATAGTTATGGACTTAGATATTAATCCAACATCATCCACACAGCTTCTACTCGTCGAGTCGGTCCCCCGACTAGTCGAGTAGATCACTAAAACCCCCGCATAATGTCGAGTCTAGTCGAAGAGTTGGGCCTCCAACTCGCCGAGTCCCAGTGTAAAATACAAAATTACTTGAATTTAAATACGTACCAGGAACCGGATGCTACAAATATCCCCCACTTATTTTAGACTTTGTCCTCGAAGTCTGCTGCTGAATCCGGAAAAAGATCGGGGTAGTGCTCTCTCATATCGTGCTCCGGCTCCCAAGTCCATTCCAAACCCTTGCGGTGCTGCCATTGCACCTTTACCAGCTCGACCCTCTTGTTCCTCAGATCCTTCGACTTCCTGTCGAGGATAGCTACTGGCCGCTCGATGTTGTTCTGGATGTCATCCACCTGAATATCGTCTAAGGGCACCACGGCTGAATCGTCTACTAGGAACTTCCGCAGCTGGGAGACGTGGAAGGTGCTATGAATCTGGCTATGTTCGGCTGGCAGATCCAGCGTATACGCCACCTTGCCCACCCGAGCTGCAACCATGAAAGGTCCAATGTATCTGGGGCCTAGCTTGCCCCGTTTCCTGAATCGGATGACACCTTTCCAAGGTGACACCTTCAGGAGGACCATATCCCCGACTTGGAACTCCAGGTCCGATCGGTGCTTGTAAGCATAACTTTTCTACCGACTCTAAGCAGTCTGAAGCCTGCTCCTGACCTGCTGGATCCTCTCCGTAGTCTTGAGTACCACTTTGGTACTCCCCATGACTCTCTACCCAACCTCACCCCAGCAAATCGGGGTCCTGCACTTCCTCCCGTATAACATCTCGAAGGGAGGACGATCGATACTCGCGTGGTAGCTATTGTTGTAGGAAAAATCAGCTAATGGAAGAAAGGTATCCCAGCTACCACCGAAGTCTAAGACACGTGCCCACAGCATATCCTCCAAAGTTTGGATGGTCCACTCGCTCTGACTATCCGTCTGCGGGTGAAAAGCGGTGCTAAAGTGCAGACGAGTACCCAACTCGTCGTGGAATTTCTTCCAGAATCTGGAAGTGAACCGTACATCTCTGTCAGAAATCACGGAGACTGGCACTCCGTGTCGGGCTACAACCTCTCGAATATAAATATCGGTCAGCTTCTCGGCCGAAATGCTCTCCTGGATCGGTATAAAATGGGCACTATTGGTCAACCGATCCACGATGACCCATATGGAATCCACACCCGACGCGGTCCTGGGAAGTTAGGTGATGAAATCCATGGTAATATCTTCCCATTTCCACATGGGAATATCTAGTGGCTGCATCTTTTTGTGTGGCCTCTGGTGCTCGGCCTTGACCTTCCTGCAGGTCAAGCACTGCTCTACGTACCATGCTATATCCCGCTTCATGCAGGGCCACCAGTAATCAGGGCGAAGATCTCTATACATCTTCGTCGCCCCGGGATGAATAGAAAACCTGGATTTGTGCGCCTCCTCCATCAGAACCTGGCGCACACCCCCATGATATGGAACCTACACCCTACAATGTAGTGTCAACAATCCATGGCTATCGTAGTCAAAGGAGGAAACCTGTCCCACAATACGCTCGCTCTTCCAATGTTCCTCCTTCATAGCTTCCTGTTGGGCCTCTCAGATCTGCTCCAGAAGCGGAGTCACCACTGTCATCCGCAAGTAAACGTCTTTGATCGGGGTAGCCTTGCGTCTGAGAGCATCGGCCACCAAATTGGCCTTCCCCGGGTGGTAGAGGATCTCACAATCGTAATCCTTCACCATATTTAGCCACCGACGCTGCCTCCTGTTCAGATTCGGCTGGTCCATGAGGTACCGCAGACTCTTGTGATCCGTGTAAATGGTACTACGGACTCCATAGAGGTAGTGTCGCCAAATCTTGAGGGAAAAGACAACCACCCCCAACTCCAAATCGTGTGTCGGGTAGTTCGCCTCGTGAGGCTTCAGCTACCTCGAAGCGTAAGCGATGACATGCCCTCTCTGCATCAATACCGCGCCCAACCCTGAGATGGACGCATCCCAATATACCACAAAGTCATCCACTCCCTCTGGCAGGGCGAGGATCGGCGCCTCGCATAGTCTCTATCTCAATGTCTCAAACACTGCATGTTGCTCAGGCCCCCAATGAAAAACAACGGCTTTCTTCGTCAGCCGGGTCGGGGGTACGACTATCTTGGAGAAATCCTGAATGAATCTCCGGTAATAGCCCACCAATCCCAGGAAACTCCGAATCTGAGATGGAGACTTTGGAACCTCCCATCTCATCACGACCTCTACTTTGGCCGGGTCAACCAAAATACCGTTCTGGTTGACAAGGTGCCCAAGAAACTGCACCTCGCGCAACCATAACTCACACTTAGAGAACTTGGTGTACAAGCTATCCCTCCTCAAGGTATCCAGCACCTCTCGCAAGTGCTCCTCGTGCTGCTCCTGTGTCTTGGAGTAAACCAAGATGTTATCGATGAAAACTATCACAGACCGATCCAACATCGGTCTGCATACGCAGTTCATGAGGTCCATGAACGCGGCAGGAGCATTGGTGAGCCCGAAAGGCATCACCAATAACTTATAGTGGCCATAGCGAGTCCGGAACGGTGTCTTCTGTACATCCTCGTCTCTGACCCTCATCTGATGGTAGCCTGAATGTAAATCAATCTTGGAAAACCAAGATGCCCCCTGCAGCTGGTCAAAGAGATCATCAATCCTCGGGAGTGGGTAACGGTTCTTCACCGTTACCTTGTTCAGCTCCCGGTAATCTATACACATCCGATGCGACCCAGCCATCTTTTTCACGAACAGAATTGGGGCTCCCCAGGGCAAACTGCTTGGTCTGATGAATCTCTTGTCTGACAGATCCTGCAGCTCTGTAGACAACTCCTGCATCTCGGGAGGAGCCAACCGATACGGTGCCTTGGCTATCGGGGCCGCACCAGGAACCAGGTCGATCCTAAACTCCACCTGTCTCTCTGGAGGTATCCCAGGCAACTCCTCTGGAAACACATCCGGGTACTCTCGCATCACCGGCACATCACTCACAGTCGCCTTACCCTCCTCCCGGGTATCCATGATGTAGGCGACATATCCGGCACAACCCTACTGAAGGTAGCACCTAGCCCTTGCTGCGGATCATAAAACTAGTCCATTTGGGGTCCTGACACGTACCATTTGGGGTCCTCTCACCCTGAATCACCAGCTCTCCCCCACTTGGGGTCCTGACACGTACCAACTGTTGCACGCAGTCAATCACAGTCCCATTAGGGCTCAACCAATCCATACCGATGATGACCTTGTTCCCACGCAATGGTATGGGAACCAAGTCTACCATATAGTGCTCCTCGAACAATCTCCACACATAATCTCTGAAAACCTCTGATGCTCGAACTGATCAGTCGTCAGCAATCTCGACCTCTAGTGGGCAATCCAACATGCCCAAAGACTCAGGGAACTTCTTGCTAAGTGCAAGAGAGACAAATGATCGGGTAGCACCCGAATCGAACAACACCTGAACTGGAATACCTTTCACATGGCACGATCCTAAACAAAACATATAAACAACATATAATAAAAGCTAGGGAGAAGAAATCATACCCGTCACCACATCGGGTGCGGCGCGTGCTTCCTCGGTAGTCAACTGGAAGGCTCGGCTCCTCACCACTGGAGCCTCCGACTTGCCCTGCCGGCCATCAGTGATCCGCCGGGTCGCTAGAGCTGGTGCCGCCACTGGTGCTGATGCTGCTGTCAATCTCGGGCAGTTGGCCTTTTTATGGCCTCGTTGGTTGCAGTGAAAACATAACAACTCTGATGTCGGAATGGTGAGGGTAGGGGCTGTGCAATCCTTTCTGAAGTGCCCCGTCTTGCCGCACTTATATCAGCCCGATGTCCATAGCCTACATGACCCCCCATGTGGCTTGCCGCACTTCCCGTAGTGGCTCCGGCCCTGATGGCCCTTCGACTTAGAGTCGAATCCCTTGGGTTTCTTCACCGAAACCCCAGTCACCTGTCCTTCCTCTACCTTCCTCTTCCTGATGTTCTCCAAATTGATCTCCCTCTCCATTGCCCTGGCAATCTAAGAATCCAGGGTCGGGCATGTCGAGTAGCTGACATGCTCCCGGATATCTGCTCTCAACATATCATGATAGCGGGTCCTCCGCATCTCCTCATCTCCCGAAACTTGGCGGTAATCTCCGCCACCGTCTCAGTAGTCTGTCTCATATCGAGAAACTCCCTGGCCAGCTGCTGGAGCTCGAGAGCCGGCACGAACTCAACTCTAAACCAGGTCACAAAGTCAGAACAGGTCATAGCCTCAACGCCTGAGGCCCCGAAAGAATCACCAACCGACTCCCACCAATCTTTAGCCTTGTCCCTCAAACATCCAGCAACATACCGAACCTTCGACCCCTCAGGGAAGGAGCTAGTCAACTGAGCAGACTCCACGCAATCCATCTCCTGGAAACAATGGGGTCTTTCACCCCGTAGAAGTCTGGAGCACCGCATCCCTTGAAGTCCTTAAAGGACAGTGTGCGCGTCACTAACTGGCTAGCCGCCCAGTCACTCCTAAACGCCCTGAGGCGATCCTCCATCAGCTCAATAATTCCTTCCTTGATCGACCCGAAAATCACCGAGGTCGACTCAAGGATACCTCTTGTGATCTCAGAAGCAATGAACTCACGTTGTCCCTCATCGACTGGCTCGGCACCTGATCCCGAACCTGATCCTGAGCATGATCATGTCCCTGAACCTCCTCCTCCATGTCACGTGATCATCACCATTCTGAAACAAAACACATAATTGTCGGGGTCATACATAACCTCAAGAGATCTCACACTCTACAAGTTCCCTGGTCGCATCTCGGCCCTCCTTGACTCGAGTACAGATCCTCTGCTTTTAGTAGTACGAGCCCATACTACCTTCTACATCTATCCATACTTTTTTTTCTCAAGGATTGCCTTGACTTTACCAAGTCCCTTCCACTACTACTGCTCTCTGCACTAATCTCATCGTAGGCTTACCCTAGGGTAACTCTCCGACCTATTCTCCTCCATCCGCTGCATAAGGAATCCCTGCCACCTTTACCTAGCTAGCTTTCGAATACCATTACATATTACTAAGACTAGATAATTCTTTAAACGAGAGGTCCCACCCTACAACGATTGGACTCAAATAAGAGCTGCGCAGTAGGGATAGACCTAACCTTCTAAAATTATTTCGTCCTCGCAATATGTAAATTAACGTATTCGTTCACTAGTTAGCTAAAGATAACTAGAACTCCTAAAAACACAAAACAAGCAACATTTGGGCATTGAATAGCCATACAAAGCATATCCTATTCAGGCCATCATGTTACTTGATTAATAAACTCTAGCATATAATTCAATAGGCACATATAGCAGGCACATAAGGCATCTTCCTATATCCTTAGCCCTAATCTAGCATGCAGTTCTCATACAAGGGCAACAAGCATATAAGGCATCATTCCTAGATCCTTAGCCCTACTCTAGTATGCGATTATCATAATCATATCACATCATATCATAACATGTATGGGTATCTTGGGGAAAACTTACTTGAGCTCGGCCGGTCGCACGCATCACACACCTTGCTCTTTCTCAAAAATCCTTATTTAAATCTTGGAAAATTATTTTGTTTATATAAAAATATTTCAGGCCCTCGATTTGAGTCCAGACACCCCCGAAGGTGTGTCCGAATCCCTCAAACCAAGGCTCTGATACCAACTTGTAACATCCCGATTTTCAAGACCAAAAATTTTCGTTTTTAAATATAATACTTATAAAACCATTTACTGAAAAACAACATCATCATCATTTCATGTCATCAAACCATATTCACATGTCTCAAAAATCATAACAGAAAGTAGTAACAATGTCAGAGTACAAATCCCATGAATCTCAAAATGTAGAAATCGTGTGTATGCGATGCGCTGCTACCACATACCATACAATAAACATGCTGTCAGACATATCTGGGTGCCCGACCTACCCTGCTAGGCATACCGGGGTGCCTAACATACCCCTGTCAGACATACCGGGGTGTCCGACCTACCCCTCCGGTTTATCTCAACCGGTTACGGGGACTATTTCACCAATACTACTACCACCTGATATCAAACATAATCATACTTTCTAGCATGGTTGGGTACTATACTACCCCTTCGGCCCTATCGACCGATAACAAGGGAATATTCCCCTTACTACTACTATCAATTAACATCATACTATACTAGCATGTAAAACATATCAGACAGTAACAAACATAGATAGCTATCACAAAGACAATTATCTAACAACAACTCCTACCAGTGGGCCGGTATTGTGGCCTTAGAACCACTTCTAGTGGAAGGTTACTCACCTACATATCGTGTAGTGTCTGCACAGTCCTCGGTACGGAAATCCACTCGTCTCAACTCCTCAATCCCTACACAACAACCTTTCTCGATTACTAATTCATACTCACAACCATCCCTTACAAGGGTCAACTCAAGTCCACGTCAAAGTCAAAGTCAAACCCGAGTCAAAGTCAACTTTGGTCAAAGTCAACATCCAGTTGACTCGACTCGCTGAGTTGGTCCACCAACTCGTTGAGTCCCTGTCCTTACAAAATGCTACAACCCCGACTCTACTCGTCGAGTCTAGCAAGAACTCGGCGAGTTCTCCTTCAGCCATAACATCGAGACCATCTTCAACCGACTCGCCGAGTTCATCCTTGAACTCGTCGAGTTCATCTTCATCCGCATGAATGTGTCCAGTCTATGACTCGCCGAGTTCTCCTTGAACACGTCGAGTCCGTCTCCATGGGGTTGGGACATTGCCTTGAAATCGCCGAGTTTTTTCATCCACTCGCCGAGTTTCATGATTTCCAGGTCCCTAATGAGCCTAGACAACTGAGTGTTATTCTATCTTAACATCTGGTCCATTAACAGAAAGGGTTTGATGGGAATTACGACCCTACTCGCCGAGTCCCAAGAATGACTCGCTGAGTCCCTCTTTGTCCAAAACTATACAGTCGATTTCAGCGGGTCTTAATGCATCCAAATCATAGATATGACCTCCTAGGGTCCCTTTTATACGTAAAGCTACAACCATGATGTCCATGCATGGGTTTTTTTTGACTCAAAAGGCTATGAAATAGGGTTTATGTGGTGCATGGGCTTCCCATGGCCATAAAGTTGGCACCTTTATGCCATGGAAACCCTCAATAGTTCCAGATCTAGAGTGTAGCTCCATCATACACACCCAATCCGAATATGGCCTTAGAAATGCCAAAAAATGATAAGATCTAAGCCCTAGAGAAGATCCATCAAATGAGAAGTCAATGTTGAAGCTTTTTACCTTGAATGAGGTGGAAATGAAGCAAAACTTCTGGATCTACTAGCCTTTTCTTGATCTTCCAAACTTCCCTCTCTTCTTCATGAAGGGTTTTGAGCATTCTAACACTCCTATGGTGTACATGCAACCCTAGAAACCTTGGATATATGTTTTACTAAGATACATGCAAATTTGATTTTCCAAGGTTCTTATCCTAACTAGCATGGCATGGGATAGTTGTAATATAAAAGCTAGTAGAATAACATACCTTTCTTGTTGCTTGGATTCCTTAAGAACTTTGTGAGCCTAACACCCCAAATGTGATGCCTGAAATGTTTCACACAACACCACAACTCTTGGAATAACTTGAGAGAAGCACACTATCACTCAAAATCAGCTAGCCCTCTTTGTTCTTTTCTATGTGCTGATTTTGCTAGCCTATGGGGTCTTTATATAGTGTGTCACAAGTAGGGTTACACAATGTAAACCCTAATTGACATGGCTTTTCATTTCCTCCATGATCCATGGGTTTTAACCTCCATGGAGCATCCATGGAGCATCCTATGGGTTTTAGCCAAATCCAATAAACCATGGATCATTAGCCCACTATATAAGAATGGATGATTTACACAATCAATCCCCATATATTTAATTAGTCTCTTTTTGATCACAAAGTTAACTCCAAATTAATTCTTGATCAATACTAATTAAATAATATGATTTCATATTAATATATTATAGCTTATAATATATTAACAAATCATAAGTGTCGTTCTTCTCATTTTTGTCTATCCAATTATCATGATGCCATGCAACCCAAATGGACCATGCCAATCGGGTCAAGTACATATCAGAAATAGTTACGGACTTAGACACCTTATCCAACAGTCTCACACTTGGATAAGTCTAATAACTATAACTCCAAGTATGACTTCAGGAACAGATCAACAATCGTATCTCTTTCAAAGTCTCGCGAAACTAAGATGACCTGCCATTTAAGATAAGTGAGCATATAATCCTCTGCTCTCAAGATATCAACCGGAAAAATACATGGAACAATGTCGTACTTATTGTCTAGCAGTTTGTTTCCCGATTTCTGATTTGTTTGACATATAACTAAACTGAAGACATCAATTTGGTTATGACCGGGCCCGATACATAAGTAAAAAAAAATCATCGAGGGGCCTAGATATCGCCTCTAATCCTCCAACGACTAGAAGGAACAGATAGACTTCGAGTCATATGCTTGTACTAACTACTTGTTGAATCATACACAAAAGCACGTTTTATAACATCGAGTTACCAATGCGTTTTCGTACAATCAATGTATAACTAACTCATAGTCAACAACTCATATCTCTAGGTTTGAAGACTTGTATGATATTACCGTCTCACGATCACTCGAGATCAATTCGATGAAGTGATACAAGTGAGCGTGGGTTGAATGCAATATTCAAATCCCCATTCCAGGAGTACTCATGAACACTGCAGTCCCTTTGTCCCAGACAAACTACAGACCCATTCATGACAGTCTTGCCTCATTACCTACTTCCAAAGTATGATTGATTGTGGATGGTTTGAATAATATGATATACCATAACATAATTATTCTGGAAGTCAAAACATGCAAAAATTGAAATGACAGTAAACGATTGACAGAAGATAGTAACACTTTACTTATAAATAAATAACAACTTTTATTTAATCATCAAATGTCAATTACACTTTACAAATTTCAAAAGCTATCTAATTTCTAAAACTAATATCATCCTTTAGCCCAATGCGCCTCGCATGCTGAAGATGCTTAACCCTACTCAGTCCCTTCGTGAGGGGATCTGCTGGGTTCTCATCCGATGATACCCTCTTTGCGACGAGGAGTCCTTCTTCTATTCGATGTCTAATGAAATGTTATTTTCTTTCGATGTGTCAGGATCTCCCGTGATCCATTGGTTCCTTGGCTAAGGCAACTGAACTTTCACTATCACATAAAATCTCCAATGAAGTTCTTCAGCCAAATCGCCTCCTTCGCTGCCTCGCTTGCTGCTATGTACTCTGATTCGCAAGTTGAATCAACCACTGTTTCCTGCTTGGAACTTTTCCAAGTAATTGCTCCTCCATTTAAGGTAAAGACCCAGCCTGACTGAGAGCGGAAATTATTCCTATCAGTCTGGAAGCTAGCATCACTATACCCCACTACTCTCAAGTCGTCACTCCCACCGAGGGTAAGGATCCAAACCTTAGTCCTTCGCAGGTACTTGAGAATGTTCAAGTCATAGCATACTTGATCGAGCCTACAGCGGAAGCATACGGTACTCGACTCATCTCAGCTATCTCAGCCTCTATACTCGGGCTCTGAGTCTTACTCAGTCTGGCGTTACTCTGGATCGGTAACTCTCCTTTCTTGGAATCCTGCATGCTAAACCTATTCAGCACCTTATCCAAGTAGGTACTTTTACTAAGTCCAATTATTCTCTTACTCATGTCTCTCAAAATCCTTATCCCTAGGATATAGGCAGCTTCTCCAAGGTCCTTCGTAGCGAAACACTTCCCAAGCCAGGACTTCACTTCCTACAGATTTGGGATGTCATTTCCTATGAGTAGTATGTCATCCACATACAATACCAAAAAGCTAACTATACTCCCACTAGCCTTGACATATACACAAGACTCATCTTTGCTCCTCGAAAAACCAAACTCTTTGACTTTCTCATCGAAACAAAGATTCCATCTGCGAGGTGCTTGTTTCAATCCATAGATGGATTTCTCAAGCTTACACACTCTATTAGCGTACTCTGTACTGACAAAACCCTCTGGCTGAATCATGTAAACATCCTCAGCCAATTTTTATTAAGGAAATCTATTTTGACATCCATTTGCCATATTTCATAATCATGAAATGCAGCAATGGCTAGCATAACCCTAATAGACTAAATCTTCGCTACTGGTGAAAAGGTCTCATCATAGTCAACTCCCGAAGTTTGACAAAATCCCTTTGCAAACAGTCGCGCCTTATAAGTGTGTACATTTCCATCCATGTCGGTCTTCTTCTTGAAGATCCATTTGCACCCGACTGTCTTACGACCTGGTACATTGTCAATGAAGTTCCAAACTTGATTGTCATACATGGACTGTATCTCGCTGTCCGTAGCCTCTTTCCATTTCACAGACTCGGGGCCTACCATGACTTCCGTGTAGCTGTTAGGTTCATCCAAACTTACCAGTGTACTATCACCGATAAGTGTATCACCTTCCGCAGTAATATGGAAACCATAGTAATGCTCAGGTGCATTCCTAACTCTAGTGAAACGCCTCAGAGGTACAGTCTCCTCAGTTGGATCAATAGGAGTTTCCTCCTCAGGTTGATTGCTAGGGTTTGAGGTTCCTTCACCACTTGACTCTTGAATTTCTTCAAGGTCAGTTTTCCTCCCACTGTTTCCTTGGCTTATGAACTCTCTCTCGCGAAAGACTCCTTCCTTGCCACAAAGACCACATTATCACCGATCTATAGAAGAGGTAACCAAAGGATTTATGTGAGTAGCCGATGAAAATACACCGCTCACTTCGAGGTTCGAGCTTATCGTGAGTCTCGCGCCTCACGAAAGCCTTGCAACCCCAAATCTTGATGTGGTCCAAATTGGGAACTTTCCCAGTCCACATCCCGTGAGGTGTTTTGACAACCTTTTTGGTAGGGAGTAGATTAAGGATATGGGAAGTGATCTTTAAGGCATACCCCCAAAATGAGATTGGTAGCGAAGCTCGACTCATCATGGAACGAACCATGTCCAACAAGGTTCGATTACGCCTCTCAGCCACACCATTAAGATGTGGTGTTCTGGGAGGGGTCAATTGTGATACAATCCCACATTCCTTAAGATAGTCAAGGAACTCTGTACTAAGATACTCTCCACCTCGATATGATCAAAGCATCTTAATGTTCCTGTCCAGCTGATTCTCCACTTCCTGTTTAAACTCTTTGAACTTTTCAAAGGTTTCTGACTTATGATTGATTAAGTAGACATAGCTATATCTACTATAATCATCAGTAAAAGTCAAATAGAAGCGGTTAGCATCCCTTGTGGCGGTTTTGAAGGGTCCACACACATCTGTGTGTACGAGATCCAACAAAACTTCACCCCTAGCACAGGTACCAGTGAAGGGTGACTTTGTCATTTTTCCAAGTAAACAAGATTCACAACTATCATCCGACTTTAGGTCAAATGACTCCAAGACTCCATCCTTTTGGAGCTGGCCTATGCGTTTCTTGCTAACATGTCCAAGACGACAATGCCATAATGATGCTTTATCCAAGCTACTGGAAGAATCAATACACAACACATTATTTCCTAGGTTATCTACAACCGACACAGTTTCATATACACCATCACAAGGTAATTCTTTAAAATAAAGAATAATATCATAAAAAGCATTAATACCACCTCATTCATTATCAAATTAAAAAGTAAATCCTTGTTTGTACAAACCGTGAAAGGAAATAATATTTATTTCCATTTCAGACGAGTAACAACATTTATTCAAATCTAATCTTCACCCGCTACTTAGAAACAAAGAATAAACTCCAATCTTGGTGACAGGTGAAGCTTTCCTATTCCCCATGATCAAGTTTATCTTCCCGTGCTCCACATCTCACTTCTTCTTAGTCCCTACAAATCAGAACATACGTGAATACCACAACCTGTATCAAGGACCCAAGAATTAGAATATGGTGAGTTATTAGACAATATAGTGTAAATACCTGCATGCTTGGGTTTCACTTTCCCATCCTTAACATCTTGCAAGTATTTTGGGCAGTTTCGCTTCCAGTGCGCCTTTTCATGGCAATAGAAGCATTCAGCCTCTTTAGAGTTGGCAGAAGGAGTGACAGAACCACTTTTGGTTCTACTTGAAGAGGAGCCATCAAGAGACATTCCCTTGGTACCCTTCGAAGGGGTCTTACTCTTCTTTCCTTTACCTTGCCCGATGGCCAGAACAGGGGCGGTAGTAGGAGTAGGAGTGGTAACAACAAATTTACCTTTAAGACCACTTTCAGCGGTCTTCAAAAGTCCTTGAAGTTTGCTGAGTATGACCTCCTCCTTGTTCATATGATAGGTCATTGGGAACTGATCATAACAAGTAGGTAAGGAGTGCAATTTGATGTCAATTTCCAACTCCTCGGGGAAGTTCACATTTAACTTTAGCAGACGGTCCACAAACCTTTGCATTTTCTTCATGTGGCCCGTGATGGGTTCACCATCCTTCATTCGGGTTGTTATCATGGAGGAGATTATTTCATATTGCTCTTGACGAGCACTCTGATGGTATCTTTCCAACAAATCCTGGTGCATCTCAAAAGGATAAAAGTCCTCATAGGACTTTTGGAGCTCGGCTGTCATCATGGCCAACATGATACATGCTACTTTAGTGGCATCTCTCTCATGAGTCCTGAAGTCAGCGATCTCCTCTGGAGTAGCAGAAGGTTCATGAGAGAGAAGGAGCCGACATGAGTCCTGATGGTATCTTTCCATCAAATCCTGGTGCATCTCAAAAGGATAAAAGTCCTCATAGGACTTTTGGAGCTCGGCTGTCATCGTGGCCAACATGATACATATTCCTTGTCCTTATAGCGAGTGGCCATCCTTATGTTCCTAATCCAATCATTGAAATTAGTCCCATAAAAGATGACTCTCCCACAAAGGTTCATGAGAGAGAAGGAGCCGATAGGGTTTGAGACAGAAGCAACATTGTTGGAAGAAATCTGAAAAGAAAGAAAGACAAGTTTAGATTAGATATATAGATAGTCCTTAATAAGATACCCAAATGTAATATTAAGGCTAGGACCCAACACAATATTTTATAACTTAGAAGAGGGATGCCGTAATCCAAGCTATAAAATATTTGAAGGTAGGTGAATGACGATTCACCAATTTCCACCATGAAAACAAAATGTATTATTAGGTTTTAATTGGTTTTGAAACTCCTAGATTTTTTTGAGATTCATTGAAATTTTCAATGGCATGTTTCAATCTCGATTGTGCCCTTCAAATTTTGTGACTGGGATGCCGAGGATCACAAAACAAGTTGTGAATAACCATGCAAATTTACTTGGTACTCTTAATTTTATCACCTAATCGATGTGCCGGTTAACCACACACGATCCACCGATCTATGATAAACCTTAAGCCACCCTTTGCCAACCTTGTTAAATCCAAGTTAGTGTGTCGGTTAACCACACACGCTCCACTAACGACTTAAGCAAGGTGCAAAGTGTAATTTCATGGGTTAGCACCAAATTCACATTTTCCTAAAGTAACTAAGATTGAGAATTTATAAAACATTTAGTTACTTTATAATAATCATTATACTTTTAATGAGAATTAAAGTCATTGTCCTACCCGTTCGGCTAACGACCCTCCACCAGTCAAGGAAGCGGTGGGTGAGAGTAGATACCCATTAAGCTGCCATTTTATAGGCAACAACCTTATACCCCCCCTTATAGACCGACTTCATGAATGAGGCCTACTAACGGTAAAACGACTTGATCTTATACATACATATATATATATATATATATATATATATATATATATATATATATATATATATACATATATATATATATATATATATATATATATATATATATATATATTAACTTATAATACTATAAAGTATAAGGGTTGAATTTTAACTTTTTAAAATTTTAGGGGTTGGAACTAAAGTTTTCTAAAGTGACTTTACATGTTCCAAAACTTGAGGGCAAGTTTTGTAACTATTCAAAACTTTTCAACTTCATAACTTATGTGTTAATGGT
Source organism: Lactuca virosa (assembly GCF_052849685.1). Taxonomy (NCBI): domain Eukaryota; kingdom Viridiplantae; phylum Streptophyta; class Magnoliopsida; order Asterales; family Asteraceae; genus Lactuca; species Lactuca virosa. Next base: position 247,278,241 of record NC_136432.1, read on the forward strand.
TTATTAAAATGAAGACTCTTCATTTTATGTAACCTATGTGTTCTTTAATGGACTTTAAAAGAAAAGACTTTTGGTAATCCATAACTTGAGGACAAATTATGGACTCCATTAAAACACTTAGATCAAGAATTAAACTAACAACCAATTTGAAAATAATTCCTATGATCTACCAAACTCATAAGTGTATGAACATTCATATCAACAATTTCAAGAATCATAAAAACACATATAAAACTTGAAATTTTGGTAATAACCATTGAAAATGGATTAGCATAATCATTACCATACCAAAAACAGGTTTTACAAGTCCAAAACAGTTTAGGGTAATGATTCTAGTCCATTTCCAACAGCAAAACTCGAAAATCTGCACACCAGGCCTTCTACTCGTCGAGTGCAAGAACCTACTCGACGAGTAGGATGCTTTTACACTTGGACTCGTCGAGTCCCCCCGTGGACTCGGCGATTCCGCTGCACAGTGAACAAAAAAATCATTTTTTTCAAGCATTTTGCATTAAGTATCAAGAAAACAAGCCTAGGCTATGATACCACTGAAGGGTTTTGAGCATTCTAACACTCCTATGGTGTACATGCAACCCTAGAAACCTTGGATCTATGTTTTACTAAGATAGATGCAAATTTGATTTCCAAGGTTCTTATCCTAACTAGCATGGCATGGGGTACTTGTAATATAAAAGCTAGTAGAATAGCATACCTTTCTTGTTGCTTGGGTTCCTTAAGAACTTTATGAGCCTAAAACCCCAAATGTGATGCCTCAAATGTTTCACACAACACCACAACTCTTGGAATAACTTGAGAGAAGCACACTATCACTCAAAATCGGCTAGCCCTACTTGTTCTTTTCTATGTCCCGATTTTGCTAGTCTATCGGGTCTTTAGATAGTGTGTCACAAGTAGGGTTACATCATGTAAACCCTAATTGACATGGCTTTCCATTTCCTCCATGATCCATGGTTTTAACCTCCATGGAGCATCCATGGAGCATCCTATGGGTTTTAGCCCAATCCAATAAACCATGGATCATTAGCCCACTATAAAAGAATGGATGATTTACACAATCAATCCCCATATATTTAATTAATTTCTTTTTGATCACAAAGTTAATTCCAAATTAATTCTTGATCAATACTAATTAAATAATATGATTTCATATTAATATATTATAGCTTATAATATATTAACAAATCATATGTGTCCTTCTTCTCATTTTTGTCTATCCAATTATCATGATGCCATGCAACCCAAATGGACCATGCCAATCGGGTCAAGTACATACTAGAAATAGTTATGGACTTAGACACCTTATCCAACACTTCAAACTTCAAACACACAAAAATGGCATCACAAAGCTCAATAACACTCAATAAATGGTTAGGGTTTCGAGTTAGGGTCTTCTGGAAGTGAGAGGGACGATGGAGGCTGGTTTGGGACGAGTTAAGTTGTTTAAATAGGGTGCAAACCCTAAATATTAGGGTTTCATCCAGACAGCTTCTACTCGTCGAGTCGGTCCCCCGACTCGTCGAGTAGATCACTAAAACCCCCGCATAATGTCGTGTCTACTTGATGAGTTGGGCCTCCAACTCGCCGAGTCCCAGTGTAAAATACAAAATTACTTGAATTTAAATACATTCCAGGAACCGGATGCTACATTTCTGCTCCTTATACTCCACAACAGAACGAAGTCATCAAAATGCGAAACCGCTCCCTATGTGAAGCTACGATAACCATGCTTTCTTTTGCGAATCTGCCTCACTACTTCTGGGCAGATGCGATAGGGACTGCATGCTTCACCCAAAACCGTTCAATCCTCAACAAGCGATTTTCTGTCACCCCTTATGAAATAATCAACAAAGGAAAACCTAACATAAAGTTTTTCCATGTGTTTGGTTCCAGGTGTTTCATTTTTAACTCTAAAGAACAAAGGAACAAATTCAATGCGAAAGTTGACAAATGTATCTTTTTGGGATATTCACTAACCTCCAAAGCATATTGGTTTCTCAACAAAAGGTCCAAAAGAATTGAAGACACCTATTATGTTACATTCGGTGATAACTATTTGAAGAGGATTTTGAAAGCTGATAGCCAAATGAAGGAGATCTTTCCACAAGCGAATGCAACAACAATTCCTATCTCTACTCTCTACGATGAATTTCTGAATCTTTTTGACGAACCAGAAAAAGCGATTTCGTCCAAGTCACAAGCAGCTGACAAGAAAGTCGATGAATTGAAGAAAATAATTGACGACGGTATGAAAGATATGCATCAAGAGCCACCAAGTGCGAATGACCCTCATGACATGAACTCTACATTTCAGGGGGGGAGTTTCGAATCAAATCCCAAGGCAAGTTTTCAAGGGGAGCACTCTACTCCACGAGAGACCCACGAAAGTCCATTTGAGGGGGAGAATACTACTACTGAAGAGGAAATATTCACATCATTTGAGGGGGAGAAAGATAATACGAATGATGATTCGGATATACAGTCAGAATTTGAGGACATAAATGCCGAATTGGATCCAACTTATGATCCTAGTTATCCTCCTCTGACTAAATGTACTCGAGATCATCCAAAAACGCAAGTTATAGGCGAATCGTCTTCAGGAGTTCTTACGAGAGCACAATAAAAGGCGAAGAAAACTGCTTTATTCTCTAAAGTAGAATATTGCATGTTTAATTCGTTCATCTCCAAATTCGAACCCAAAAAATGTTCAGATTGTTCTGGATCATTCGGACTGGGTACAAGCGATGCTGGAGGAGCTCAATGAATTCGAACGAAACAAAGTATGGAGACTTATTCGTACTCCAAAGGATGCATCTATTGTAGGATTGAAGTAGGTGTTTCGCAACAAGCTTGATAAAGAGGGAAACGTTATACGAAACAAAGCATGACTAGTTGTAAATGGGTATTGTCAAGAAGAAGACATTGACTACGAAGAGACCTTCGCACCTGTTGCTAGACTAGAATCCATTCGCATCTGTCTGGCTTATGCAGCACATAAAAACTTTGAAGTCTATCAAATGGACGTCAAGTGCGCCTTTTTGAATGGGGAGCTAGAGGAGACAGTTTATGTAGAGCAACCACCTGGCTTTATAAACGAGAAGTATCCCAACCACTGCTATATTCTAAACAAAGCAGTCTATGGTGTGAAGCAAGCTCCGAGAGCCTGGTACGAAAATCTAACTCGGTTCTTGAAAATGTCTAAATTTAAACAAGGTTCTGTTGACCCAACCTTCTTTCGCAAGAAAGAGGGTGACCACTTAATGATTGTCGAAATTTATGTTGATGACATTATCTTCGGATCAACTAATCCCAGCTTAACAGCTGAATTCCCAAAGTTAATGGAAATGAAATTTGAGATGAGCTCCATGGGTCCGATTAACTTTTTCCTTGGTTTGAACATAAGACAGAGTCAAGAAGGTATCTTTATCAACCAGGAGGCCTATACAAAGACATTGCTCGTTAAGTTTGGAATGGAGAGAGACTCAAAAACGAAGGTTCCAATGGCATTCAAAACAAAACTAACACCATCTCTAGAAAAACCAGTTGCTGATATCACCCTTTATCGTCAGATGATAGGATTATTGATGTATTTAACAACTAGTTGACCAGACATTATGTTTTCCATTTTTTATTGTGCATGGTTCTAAGCGAATCCTCGTGAACCCCACATGGTGGTTGGCAAGAACATTTTCAAGTACCTAAAACGAACCTCCTCACTGGGCATATGGTATCCATCAAGCTCAGGTTTCTTCGTGCAAGCATTTTCGGATGCTGATCTAGGAGGGTTTGGCCTGGATAGAAAGAGTACAACGGGGGGATGCCAATTTCTGGATGGCAAGCTCGTGAGTTGGCAATCTAAAAAGCAAACTTGCGTATCTCTCTCAACCGCTGAAGCTGAGTACATAGTTGCTACATCCTGCACTTCACAGGTTATTTGGATTCAAAGCCAACTTCATGACTATGGCATCAACATGAAGCGAATCCCCTTATACTGCGACTCTGAAAGGTCCATTCACATTTGTCATAACCCAGTGCAACACTCCAAGACGAAACACATAGCACTGAGGTATCACTTCATCAAAGATCATGTAGAATATGGTAATGTTGAAATACATTTTGTTAGATCTGCTGATCAGTTAGCTGGCATATTCACAAAATCCCTATCGGAATCAACATTCAATAATATTATTCAAGGCTTAGGAATGATGGAATCTGAATCTGTTCCAAAACCACTTTCGCTTTCACAGTGACACTTTCGCTTTTAGTTACACTTTCGCACTCGCAGTCTATAGAATGTCATGCGAATTGGTGCGAACGCTCGCAGTAATTCGCAGTCTTCTTTTGCTCTGCGAATCGGTGCGAACGCTCACAGTAACTCGCAGCCATCTTTTATCTTGTTCGTTCGTGGTTTGGGCCATTTTATATCCTTTTGTATATTATGTATTTTATTATTATTATTTCTTTTCTACTTTATTTCATTTTATTTTATTATTATTTTTTTTTTTAAATTACAAAATATATATTATTTTGTTTTATTCTATCTTATTTCTTTTTGAAAATCAAAAATAGAAAAACATTTTATTTATTTTTGTTTTTATTTCTTTTTCAGAAAAATCAAAAATTCAAAAATATTTTATTTCTTTCTGTTTTATTTCTCTTTCAGAAAAACTAAAAAATTCAAAATTTTTTTTTGCTCCTTCATATTTCTTTTTATTATGATAACTGTGCAGTTTTGAAGAGGAAATATTTTCAATCACAAATAATGGGGCAGGTAAATCTTTCTATATCTACGAACTAGCTGAGTGTCCCTAGAAGCATGCTGTTGCATGTTGTTTGAAGCCTCATTGACTCTATGTTGAAGCCTTAATGATTTGATAACACCAATCGTGTCTTCCCAATAAGGTTGTTCGTTCACATAAGTCTCGAGCTACCTTACTCGTCTCATTATGAGTTAAGAGTTCGCTGTTTGGTCACTTTTGCATAGCAGAGGTACACTATTTCCTTTGGAACCACCTCACACTTTTCTCCACTACTTTCGCATTCACTAATGTAACCCTCAAGACTCTCAGTTATTACCACTGAGGTTTATGGTTACACAACTTCTATGTTTATGATCTTCAATTCGTTATCACCATGAATTGAGTGAAACCCACAATTCAACACACTTATACGAATTGACGGTGAACAATTTACATATTCAAGACTCTTCACCAAGGAATTAACGAAACTCCACTTTCGTGGTCAGTACCAAGAAATCTCTTTTTCTTTTTGCGAGATCTTAATGAAATGCTCTAGACCTAAGACATTTCTACCCAAGAGATCCAGTTTTTATTTTTCTTGAGATTTCCATGCGAATCCTTGTCACTCAAAATATTTCCAAAACCTACTTGTTCAATTGACTACACTGGTCAAACGGGTACTCTACTCAAACGTTCGGACTTATATCAAGTTTTGGAGTTTGGTTGGAGCATAAGCCACCCCATTAAACCTGAAGAAAAGATGTCTTTCATTGTTTCTTAATAAACAGATGATCGTAATTCAACGGGGAACCACATAGACACTTCTTAGTCTCTCTTGACTTCGGAGGAAGAGATCTTTGCCCGGGATCCACTGTTTCGTGTCTTAAACAAGACATCACTAAACTCCTACACATATTTTTACTTTATTTCTTTATCTTTGGCACACTCTCGCACGAAGATCCTTGTGATTTTCCAACGTCTAAGTTCGTGGTACTGATGATTACTTTGAGTTTTGCAGATTTATTGATAATATTTCGTTGCGAATGTTTATGGGAAGTGAAAGGGTGATGCTGACGTGGCAATCTCTTCTGTGGATAGAACGTGAAAAGGTAAAGTTGACGTGACAATCTCTCCTATAGACGAGATTTCAAATGGGCGTGTGAAAATTCAAACGTTACCAACTTTTGGGCCGCCTGACACCTTTTTCAGAAGTCCCAGTTGTCAAATCGCACTTTTTCAGGCTTCGTTTCAGAAACCAAAACACAACCGTCATTCAATCTTTGTCTCTCCTGACTAAGGGTATGAAAGGATTTTGGCGATTCAACTCTTATTACTGCTTTCAAAAACCCTCAAAGAGTTTCAGCGATTAAACCCCTCTACTGTTCATCTTCTTCCCTAAGTAATCAACAATAGCTGGTTCTTTTGAAACCCTTTCAGTTCAAGAGCAATCTGCACCGTCATCACTTCTCACTATCAAACCAAATCAAAATTTGAATTTGGATCTTGATCCTCTCAAGTACGACAGCTACATGCTACCCATTGTCGAATGTTTGAAGTACTCACCACTGGTTAAAGCTTTGACCACATCGGAAACTGTTCTGATGTCTCTCCTTTCAAAGGCTTACTCATATGCCTACTACATCAAGGAAGAACAACGAATCACCTTTGAAGTTCACAACAAGAAAACCTCAATCACTAAGTCCCGATTTTGCTCTTTGCTGGGGCTTGCTCAGACCGATGGCATGATAGACCCTGATTCCATCACCATAGCCACCATCATGGAGATGTTCTATCAGATGGGATACAAAGAAACCCTTATCTCCATCTCAAAGTTTAGGAAACCCAATCTGCTGCCTCAATGGAATGGGCTTTTCACCTTGATTTTCAAATGCTTTTCTGAGCGTGCGACTGGGTCTGATTGTACCAGTAAACTTTCATGACCATCATATATGGGATCTACACTGGGATTAACATCGATTTTGGGGCTGTTCTTTGGGCGCAATTAGTCCAAAGTACCCATTCTACAAACCGACACAGTGAAATTTCATGTGCTCGCTTCTGGACTATCGTTGTTCAACGGGCAATTGAGAAGCTTCAAATTCCGGTGATTCAAGATTCGTTCATGTCTGCTATCTCGATCTTTCACACTACGAATTTCATCATTGCTGACAATTCAAAAATCTCGTTCGTTGGTTCCATCCCTGAGGCCATGTTTAGGAATGCTCCTGCTGCAAGCAAGATTCTTGAGGCTTACACGAAACTTCCAGTTTCAGGCTTTCGTCCTTTAACTGATGAGATGCGAACATTTTTGGAAGAGGCTGATAAGCCTAAGAAAGGAGGAAAGAAGAAAACTGCGAACAAAGCTACTTCCACAACAGTTTTTACTCCTAAGAAATGAAAGGCACAAACTGGCTCATCTGCACCTGGTCCTAACCAACCAAAGAAGCGAAAGACAAAGAAGTCAGCTCGTAAACCCAAATATCCTACTCCCAGTCCAAGTGAAGATTCGTAGTCTGATACCCACTATGATGTTCCCATTCTAGAGGATGACACAATCCATGACGAAGACATTGCTGCTACTTCAAATCCTGAGGTTTCGCAGCCTATTTCTACGAACCTAGAGGTAACCTTTTGGATTCCTGTCTCAGTTCCAATCACTAATGACTTCTTTGATAATGTCTCTGTTCCCTCTCCCACTGCCACTGTTTTCACACCAATATCTATTGCTCCATGCCCATCTGTCTCAGTGGGTCTTTCGCAACCCCCACCTATTTTCACCGATTCAACCACCACTTCCACGCCCATGACCAATGAACCTCCTGTCACTACCAATGCATCTGATGCGGGGGTAGGGGCTTCAGGTTTCACTACTGGTCATACATCACCTCTTATTTCTCCTCTACGACAAGATGATACAGATACATTTTTCGACGATGATGGATTTGGTTTTCAATCATTTCAGTTCAGTCCCATCAGAGTTCAGGACGATAGTAATGATGATGCTCCTGTTACTCAAAGACAGTTCAAAGCCATCAACGAGAAGCTGGATTCGTTGCTTAGTTCTTCACAAGCCTCTCCAAGTGATGTTTACTCAAAGGCTGCAGTTGAAGCCTTTTTCCAGGCCATGATGAAAGTGATGGGTTTTAAGTATACAACAATATCCTATGGTGCACATACAACCCTAAAAGCTTTGGATCTATGTTTTCTCTAATTATACATGCAATATTGTTTCCAAAGCTTTAAGCCTACAACTAGCATACAAATGATATAAACAACGTAAAATACTAGTTAGGAGTTTACCTCTTTATGTGGCTTGTAGAACTTGTTGTATTTGGCCTTTAAGAACTTAGCACCAATAGTATGAATGCCTCAAATGGAATCACAACACACCATGGACAAAGGATGACATTTTGAGAGAGAATCCTAGCCACCGAAATCGTTCATAATCTCTAAGAATACATTAGTCATGATTTTGGCTATGGAGTAACATATTTATATGTGGGATTCTAAAGGTCATGGGTTAACCCTAACCCACACCCATTGGTTTATGATCCATGGTTCATGTGGCCCAACTCTTTATGTATCCATACATAAACTTAGTCCAACATGGATCATAAGCCCAACATATAAATATAACTAATTTACACAATTAGTCCCCATTGATTTAATTAGTCTCTTTTGATCACTAAATTAATTCCAAACTAATTCTTGATCAATACTAATTAAATCATATGATTTCATATTAATATATTAGAACTTATAATATATTAATAAACCATAAATAACCTCTTCTCAAAAGTCCATCCTAACAAATTGTCCTGATGATATGCAACCCAAATGGACCATGCTACTCTCGGGTCAAGTACATACCAATTATAGTTATGGGCTTAGACACCTAATCCAACAGTCTCCCACTTGTATAAGTCTAATAACTATCATTGCAAGTACGACTCCAAAATCCCGACTAGCAATCGTAGCTCTTAAAAGCCGATGTCGAACTCTGACCTAGTCAATGACGCGTCCATTAGATAAGGGATCATATATTCCTCCAATCTAGATATCATATGGACTGAGACATGGATTATAATCATTCTCTCTATCCATTTGTTGTTTCCCGATTTCCGATTTATGATGACCAACTAATTCAAAAAATTAAATCAGTCCAGGCCTGGCCGAGCACTTAGGGTTGTCATTACTAAATCATCGAGGGGCCCAAAGATATTGCTCTTATCCCTCTAAGGGTAAAAGGAATGGATAAACTTCGACTCATATGCTTGCTCTATTTACTCATCAAATCACACACAATGATGTGTTTTATAACACCAAGTTACTGGTGCGTTTTCACATCATCAATGTGCAACCGACTTGTAAAGTGCAACTCATATCTCTTAGTTTCAAGAATATAAGATATTATCGTCTCATGATCACTCGTGATAAAATCCATGAAGTGATTCAAATGAGCGTGGGTTTAATCCAATACTCGAATCTTATTCCTGGAGCACTCATGACCACTGCAGCTATGTCTAAAACACCTAGACAAATTACAGACCCATTCATGTCAGTCTTGCCTCAATACCTACTTCCAAAGTATGATTGACTGTGGATGGTTTGAATAACCTAGTTATTCGGGAAGTCAAAACATGCAAAGTGAAACACAAGAATAATACTAATCCTATATGGCCCTAAAACTTTGAGTGTCATATTGATTACTCATTATTCATTGTATAATGTTTCGAATAATCAACTTAATACTTGAATTAAAACAATAGTTGTCCCATGCTCCAAGCATGCACACTATGTTTGTCTATGGTCCTTACTTTGTGAAATAGATCAATTGGCAACACTTTAGTTATGCTCATTTCACAATCCCAAATCCTTACCGTAAATGTAAGAATATCAAATTCTTTCCATTTACTGTAACCTGTTAGATTCTAAACTTATATGCAATCATCCTTTTGTAATGACTATGCACAAAAGTCACAGAGACTTGACAACAAACATTACAAAGTATTCCAATGGAGAGTAATTCCATGGAAACGAAGTTTCATATTCAAAGTACATTCCTTTGAACATCCTTCTTGCATTAAGTTTTCTAATCTTACACAGATTTAAAGAATGACTTCCACTTATGGAAACATTTCCATATTCCCATTTTGAGTATCACTTCTGAACAAGAGTTGCCTTTTTTCAGAATATGTCATTATGGTCATTTCCAAAATTTACACCATACTACCAAGTGTCCATGAGCAACCAATATTTGGTAAACCTCAGATTATCCTCGACAATTGCTTAATCATTTAAGCATATCCAGTTCTAGTCCTTTTCCCTCTTAATGCCCTAGGCATTTGGAAAATTTAGAACAAATGAATATTACAGAACATATAATCGATCCTATATTCGAAGCATATGGGACACGATTCATGATGTCTCACATAAAGACATGATACTAGACCAGTCTTTTGCTATAATATTTCTATTTCTATTTGCCATGTTCTCATAATTCGAATTATGAAAAGCGATGCCGTAATCATAATTGAATTTTAGAACACAAATAATATTTCCATATATAGAATTTCCTTATGTTGAACCATTCCAACATAACATTCATATATATACTTGACTAAATTTGATTAAAATCTCAATCTAAGCTTTTAGAATTGAAATGAAGTATGAATTCCTCTCCCTTAATTATAGAAAAGCAATTTTTCAAACCCTGCAACTTGGCGAATTGAAACCTTTGTTTTCTATAATTAACATTGCTAACTTGCAACACTTACCATAATTGATTATGCTCCCACTAGCATAATAATTACCTTACTAGCATAACACTTATGCTCCCACTAGCTTTGACATGTACCCATAAATCAGTTGGACTTCTAGAAATTAATACTTTATTGACTTTCTTACCAAAGATCAAACTTCTGATACGAGTTTCTTTGATAAGACTTTATCAAAATCATACACTTTTCCTTAGATATCTCACATGTGTGTCTAAACAATTATGAAGAGGGATGCCGTAATCATAATGTTTAGACCTTTTGCCCCTTCTCACAATTCGAATTATGAAGAGGGATGCCGTAATCATAATCGAATTTGAGAATGAAAATCCCATAATTTCTATCTCTTTAAAATATACTTAGTGAAAGCATTTCCTCACAATAATTTTCATGAATTGGAGAGAAACCTTATGACACTTAGATTTTATGGTGTGTATGTTCCAATCCATGGGAATTTGTTAAATCATAATCATAAGATAAGGTTAGTGACAAATCCAAACTCATATGGACTGAACTTGTTCAATCTCAATTTCTTGCCACCTGGCAGCACAAAGGCCTACCATGTCTTGCAATTTGTTATGCAAACAATTTAGAACTGATAGAACTCACATGCATAGTCAAATTTTAACTGGAATGAGTACAGAAATAAGAATATGTCAACACGATAGGTTACAAACCTCAAGTCGTGTGCTATTGATAAACAACAAGTTTTATCCTTGATTAGTTCTTGAGACCCTTTTCAAGATCATTAAGACTCCCACTGACTCCATGACATATGATATTCTCTTGTCAAGAACCATTCCTTGACAAACAAATATTCAAGAGTTAGTGCAGATTCTTAACAAGAAAAACACTTCACATTATTGGTCTTAGTTGGTCTTTGTTTTATCCAAAACATCACAACTTACCAATTTCAAATGTACAAGAGTAGGAAGCATTTTACTCTACATTTGACAAGTGTTTTAAACCTTCTTAACATTATGTCACTCAAGGATCGATCTTGGAGTATTACTCTAAGACGCAATTTTGGAATGAAGTATGATTCATCTTTTGATTTAACCATTTCAACAATTCACGATTCCTCTTCTTAGTCAAACAAATGCACTAAGATGTCCTTAAAGGATCAATTGTGATATGGTTTTTCCTAATCATTAAGATGATCATAAAACATGATACTGAAGTACTCTCCCATCTTTTCAGATTGGAGAAACTTTTATCTGTCTGCCTAATTTGATTCTTCTCATTCGTCCTGCCATACATTGAAACTTTTCCAATGTTTCAGAATTATACTTAAACTTGTAAGCACAACCATATTTACAAAACTTTAGTAATCAAGACAAATAGCCTTATCGTTCTTTGTGGTGGACCTGATCAGCACACAACCAAGTGTAACCGATATCCTAGTCCTTCACTTGTATCACATATACATGTGAACAAGGAATTAATCTTAATTTCCGAAAGATGAAAATTCTCATTCATCATACAATACAAGTTGCATGATTCCAAGTTTCTATCGAACTGAAACTTGGGTGATGAGAATCTTTCCTTATTTGGTAAATTATAACACTAACACAAACGAAAGAATCAAATCCATTTTCCAATATTGCTATTATTAGAAACATATAAGCAACAAATTTTCACAAATCCCATTGTAAGGATACTTAAAATAAATAAAATCAAAAAATTTTCCTTTTATTTTAAAATTGCGGAAAAACTTATCCTTACAATGCAAATACATATGAAAACTATGTTGTTATCTATTCCTAAGCAATCTATCATAACTCTTAAGCAGCAGATCAAAATTCTAATCTTCAGATCATGCGATCGAAATCCATGTCTTCACGATCAGAATTAGCTTATTCTTCCTTTAAGCTTCCTTTCTTTTCTTCGATTCTACAAAACATCAAAATGCGACCTAGTCACATCATGTAATAAGAATCTCTAAATAGGAACTTAATAGAGTTAGACAGTGGACTTTACCTAAAGCATAGTCAAAATCTTTGACTTTTACCATCCTAGTGAACTTTCAGGTAAACAGGCAGCTTCGCAACCAATGCCCCCTTCCTTTTGGCATATGGACTCTTTAGTAATAGTACATGAGACTATCTCAGACTTAGCCTTTCTTTTTAGCATTTGGTCAACCGGGTTGACTATGGCCGATCCCTTTCCATTGGGAAGATAAGACTTTTCTGGACTTCCGATGTTTCCACTGTCAATGTCCATGTATGTTTGGGAAGTAGATCTTCCAATCAAATTTTCTTTACCAGTGCTCTAAATCATTGCTGATTCAGCAGCAACAAGCAAATTGGTAAGATCATTAAGGGTCATGTCGTGGTCTGTCACATAGTAGTCCTTAATGAACTCACTATATGACTCAGAAAGTGATTGAAGAACCCAGTCAACAGTCAACTTCCTTGAGAATTTGACACCCAACTCTCCCAACTTGTCAATATGTGACTTCATCTCCAAGACGTGAGTACATATAGACATTTCTTGCCAATAGGGATTGAGTGAGCTTGAACTTTTCAAGAACTTGTGGGTTAGGGAGAATAATTGGAGGAGATAGAGGAAGTGAAGTATGATTTCTAGTCCAATTAATGCACAACAAAGGGATTAATCTTTCACCTTGATCTCCATTTGGGATATCATCTTCATTAGGAAAGCTTTATCCAAAAGGATAAGGAAAACCATAGTTGTCATAACTAGACATCTATGAGGGAGAAATTCTAGTTTAGTTGATTTAAGTCCTTAATATAACACCCAATATTAAATATTAAGGCTAGGATCCAACACAATATTTTATAACTTGGAAGAGGGATGTCGTAATCCAAGCTACAAAATATTTGAAGGTAGGTAAATGACGATTTACCAATTTCCACCATGAAAAACAAAATTTAACATTAGGTTTTAAATGAATTGAAACTCCTAGATATTTTGAGATTCATTGAACTATTCAATGGCATGTTTAAATCTCGATTGTGCCCTTCAAGTTTGTGACTGGGATGTCGAGGATCACAAACAAGGAGTGAATAACCATGCAAATTAACTTGATAAACTTAATGTTACAACCACCTAATCAATGTGCCGGTCACGCTCCATTGATCTATGATTAACATCAAGCTACCCTTTGCCACACATTGTCAGTCCCAGATTAGTGTGCCGGTTAACCACACATGCTCCACTAACAACTTAACAAGGTGCAAAGTGCAATTTCATCGGTTAGCACCAAATTCACATTTTCCTAAGTAACTAAGATTGGGAATTTATAAGTGTTTAGTTATTTTATATTTATCATTATACTTTTAATGAAGGTAGAATTAGTGTCCTATCCTAGCCGTTCGGCTAACGACCCTCCACCAGTCAAGGAAGCGGTGGGTGAGAGTAGTCACCCATTAAACCGCCATTTTATAGGCAGTAACCTTATACGCCCCTTATAGACCAACTTCGTGAATGAGGCGTACTAACGGCAAGACCGGCTTTTTAATTATACATATAATATATTAAACTTTTAATATTATAATAGTATAAGGGTATATTTTAAACTTTAAAAATAGTAAGTGGTTTAATATATTAATTAAACTATACTCTTAATTTAATTAAACTTAAACCATATCGTTATGGAATTATTAATTCTCTTTTAATTAAACACTTTAATTAACAATTAATAAAGTCCATAAAGATGTTGTTGGGTCTAATAGTGTTGCGTCCTTGGGCTCGGTCCTTAGCCCAGTTTTGTTATCCGGTTTAGGTCTGTCCAACCGTGTTTGTTTTATTAGGGTCTAGTATTTAAGGTGCATGCATGCATCCTTTATGTGTAGCGCTTTAATTATTATTCTGATCATTGTACTGCAAACCCTAGCTCGCCTCTACAGTGGAAGTTCTTAATCGAGCTCTGCTGAGGCGTGACTACATTTGAATCATTAAGCATTACTTGATTCTATATCGTGTTGATTGTGTTAGTTTGCTTTTATTGTTTAACCTGTTGAAGATCTAATCGATCTAAGAGTTTTTCAACTCATCAATTGGTATCAGAGCAGGAGACTGTGTAATTCATACACATCTGTTCTGTTGAAGAAGATCTTAGGGTTTTCCGCTTTGATTGATATTGTTAGAGCCGTCATTTACTATTGACGTAGTTCTTTAAATATTCGATCTTACCCTAACGTTATTTACAAGTCTGATCTTAAGCAGGTTTTTTTTGAACAAACATCGTCATGTCTATGGATGATTCTCAGTCTAACCCAATCAATATCTCCAACAGCATAGGATCGGCGACAAGGATTCCTATATTGTACACTCAGGATTATGAGGTCTGGACTCATCACTTTGAAGATTACGTGATTGGCTCAGAAGACAATGGTTACTTGATCTGGGAGGCGATTACTGTATGTCCATTTGCTCACTCAAAATCTTCAAGAATTGTTAAAACTCAAAAGGAGTACAATCAACTCATCAGTGATGTGAAAGACATTCCCCAATATGAGAAGGAAAAGTTTCAGTGCAACATCAAGGTTTTAAGAATGATTAGGTTTGATTTACAATCGGACACGTTTCAGTTAGTAAGCTCATGCACAACGGCAAAAGAAATATGGAAGAGATTGAAGGAATTGTATTCTACTGATGAAGATCTTGAGCAGTTAATCCAAACATTGTTGCTGTCAGAATTTGGTGACTTCAAGCAGAAGCCAGAAGAGAAGCTTATTCAAGCCTTCGATCGCTTCAATCATCTTCTTAGTAAGATGATAAATCATGGGATTGAAAGGAAAGTCATTGAACAGAAGGTGACATTCCTGAATGGCCTTAGACCAGAATGGATGGATGTGGTGTCTACTGTAAAGGCTCATGAACAATTCAAGAATTATTCTCTAGCGAAACTGGTGGGAATATTAAAGTCACATGAGAGTGCCGTGACTAAAGAAACGAATGTGGTTTCTAGCATGGGTTCCTTGGCCCTAATCTCCAAAGGAAAGAGTGCTGCTGAAGAAGAAGAAGATTTGGATCTCTCTGAATATGATCTAACAAGTGAAGAGTATGCTTTGATGGTGTCAAATCCCAAGAAGTTCATCAAAAGGAGGTTCCCAACAAATAAGAACCGAAACTGGCAAGGTAGCTACAGTGCCGAGAAAGCAAAGGAGGAACCGAAGAGTGTTTCTCAGACCGAAGAACCAAAGAAGGATGTAAAACTTGGAGGTGACTCAGGGATTAATTGTCACTACTATGGAGGCAAAAATCACTTCGCCAGAGATTGTATGCTGAGAAAGATGTCAGAAAAGAATGAAGATGAGGACGAGGAAGTGAACCTCACACGACGATTGGAAGAAATCAAGAAGAAGAAAGCTGGATCTAATAACACTATGAATGCTCTTATTGTACAGGGAAATATTGTTGACGATGAGTTCGTAGGTGTTGAAGTTTGGTCCACTGATTCAGAAGATGAAGAAGTGAGGAAGCCTACTCATGGCAGGGCTTTGTTGGTGAAAGAAGAGGACGTTGCAGGAAAGTGTCTAATGGTGACTTCCGGGGTGTCACAAATACGAGGCTATACCACTGATGGGGGACTGGATGAAGCGAAGGAGCGTGAAGACAGGTGTTTTGCCGTGAAACCTGTCAGTGAGCAGATCAACGAATGAGATGAGTTGATCAAGAAGGTACAATCTATTTTGTTTCCTTACAAATTCCCATCTCAAACTATAAAAAAGAACTAAATGGATTAAAATCTAAATTTTCTAGTATAAGTGGTAGTTTAACTCAAACTAGAGTCACAAACTCTAACCTAACTGATCAAATCAGCAGGGTATCATCGAAGAGTGAGGAGAGGCGTATGTGGATTGAGCAGAAGGAGAAGGAGTTGATTAGATCTAGGGACGAAACAATTTATTTTCAAAGAGATAATTTAAAGCTTTTGAAACAACGAAATGTTTTTTGTCTAATTGCTAAACGATTATATACCAACATTACTCAATTGCATCTTGATTGTGAAATAGGGAAGAAGATACATCGTATGATTTTACCCTTCCTTGAGTTAAAAGAGGACGAAATCGATGCCGATGCATATAACTGTGAAAACGTTGTTTCTTCTGATGATATTTCTCCTGCTTACAAAATTGGTCTTGACAAAATAGAGTCCTTCATTAAGTCAAAAGACCATAATGACATGCTCAAAAATTTGCTGGATGAAAATGAAAAATGAAAAATCAAAACCGAAACTGTACAAAAATTTGACTCTTTGAATGCCAAGTTGAGTTCAGAAAACAAAATTGATATTGAAAATACTTCTGAATTCAATGAGGATGATGATATGAGTGTAATATTTGTAGAAGATGAGGCGGACTGTTCTGAATTTGTCAAGAGTGAACCCGAAACCAACAAAAATCTTATTTGTGAAAATTTTGTTGAGTTCGCTCGTTTATCCAAAGACAAAACCAAAGTCCTTAAGGAAAAGGCTGTTGTATATCAAAAGGTCCAAACGACTCCAAATCAAGTTTATGCAGTTCATGGAGTTACTCAGCAACAGAGAGCCGAACTGACAGCATTAGTAACAGAAGATAATGCTGATGGCTGTGATGAGTTTTTCTGGTCAGCACCGATTGATAATGCTGATGAAACAGTTGGTCTATCCACAAAAGCATCATGGAGAGTAAAAGGAAGGTATGTGGCAGAACCACTTAATGATCCTACAAGCTTTGATGTGCCCAGCACAAGTGGTACCAAAACTCCTTCAGGCGAACCGGTCATGATGTCAAGCGAAACCTCTTCACTAAAGAGTGAAACTCATGCTCAAGGACCAAAGAAAAAGGCCAACATCCACAAAAATCCAAAACAGGTGTTAGAACGAAAGCATCAACGAAATTTGAGATACAAGAAGAATCTCACTGAAATGAAACAGTTTTGGCGTTCTCAAAATCCTAATTACGTTCGCTGTGAAATACCCTCTAAGTCAAAGGCAGAAGCAAAAGCAAACTCAGCTTCTTGCGCTCAACATAATGAAAACAGCCGAAAGAAGAGTTTCGGACCCCAGATTCAAAACAACCGAAAACAGAGTATCGGTCCACAAACGCATAACAACAAAAAAAAATGTCGGTCCTCAAGATGAGAGAAACCAAAAGGGTGGTTTCGGTCCTAGACCAACAAATGAGAGGAACCGACGGGAAAGTAGTTTCGGCTCTCAACCAAGTAAGAGCAATGACCGAATGCTTAACTCTGCTCCCAACTCTCATCTTTCTCATTCTCATCCTCACTCATAGAATGATCGAAAGGGAAAAGGAAAGCTCTTTCCAGAAAACGCAAAGAAGACGTCGTTTAAACCCGATTTCGAGAACCGACAGTCTGCCAACGTCAAATTCACAAATTCTAAAACTGAACCTAAAGTACTTAAATCAGATAAAATCAAAGTTTTCACCTTAAAAAGAAAAGATGAAACAACCTTAATAAAAAGGACCTTTTTAGTTGATGTTTCTCTTACAATTCCCTGTTCTGTAAAAGGCTCACAAGGACCCAAGAAACTTTGGGTTCCTAAATCTGCTTAATTTTTGCAGGTAATTCGTGACGAGCAGTTTGACGATGAATGGTGCATAGACAGTGGCTGCTCGCGTCACATGACATGAAGAAGGGAAGAGATGAGGGAGTTTTGGTCCTTAACAAATGATGGAAGTGTCAATTATGGTAATAATTCTTTTGGCACGATTAAAGGTTATGGTATGATCACCAATGGAGAGTTCTCGATAAGAAAAGTGGCGTACGTTGAAGGTTTGCAAGACAACCTTATCAGTGTCTCTCAACTGGTAGTTGGTACCGGGTTAAAAGTCTCGTTCGATGACGATGGCTCAAAGATTATTGAAAAGAAAACGAACAATATTCTGCTGAAATCAAAGCGAAAAGGAGATATGTACCCTCTGAATCTCAATCCCATACGAGGAAAACCAGCAATCTGCTTACTAACGAAGGCTCAGTCAAACGAAAGCTGACTTTGGCACCGAAGACTCTCCCATCTCAATTTTAAAGACATCAACAAACTGGTGCTTGGGGATCATGTTCGAGGTCTTCCTGTTCTAAAGTTCGATAAAGAACACATGTGTGCTGCATGTGAAATGGGAAAGCAAAGTCGACAAAGTCATCCTTCTCGAGTCAATACGAAAATTATTGAACCACTTGAATTACTTCACATTGATTTATGTGGTCCATCCTCAATCGAAAGTATTGGCGGTAATAAGTATATACTTGTCATAGTGGATGACTTCTCTCGGTTTACTTGGGTGTTCTTTGTGAAGCAGAAATCAGAGGCCACTCCCAAGCTTAAACTCTTCATCAAGCAGATAGAAGTTCAACTACGGAAGATAGTTCGAAATATAAGGAGTGACAACGGGTTGGAGTTCAAGAACAAAGACTTTGAATATTTTCTTGCAGAGAAGGGAACAACTCACAACTTCTCGGCTCCATATACTCCACAACATAATGGAATTGTCGAAAGGCGAAACCGATCTTTATGTGAAGCAGCCCGAACCATGCTGAGCTTCGCTTCTCTACCTCTATATTTTTGGGCTGATGCCATTGCTGCTGCATGTTTTACACAGAACAGATCTTATCTCAACAAACGTTTCTCCATCACTCCTTATGAGATCTTGAACAACCGAAAGCCTAATGTAAAGTTTTTTCACGTGTTCGGTTCAAGATGCTTCATCTTCAATTCAAAGGAGCACCGAAACAAGTTTGATGTCAAACCAGACGAAGGAATCTTTCTGGGTTATTCCTTAACCTCCAAATCATATCGGGTTCTCAACAAGCGTTCAAAGAAAATAGAGGAGACATATTGTGTTACCTTCGATGATAACTACGTCAAGAAACTGAAGACAACCGAAGGCTCTGTGGAGGAAATATTTCCAAAAGCTGGTCAAGTTACGGTACCAATTTCAAACCTCTTTGACCAATACATGCTGCTATTTGATGAACCAGAAAAGGCTATTCTCTCTGAATCTAAAGGTGCAGACAACAAGGTAGATAACTTGAAGAAGATAATCGATGATGCTGCGAAGAACATGGCAGAAGAAGAACCAGTAACAACCGAAAAGCCAGACACAAGCGAACCTCCAACAGATAGTTCTCATATTCAGGGGGAGGGTTCGTCCTTTCAACATAACCAAAATTCACCATTCCAGGGGGAGAGCTCATCATCATTCATTCCAACCGAAATCGAGTCCAGGGGGAGAATTCTGAGCCTGAGACTGAGGAAGTATCTTCATTCGAGGGGGAGAATGCGAATACAAACGATGACGATACTTTGTCAGAATTTGAAGAAGAAGTGAATGCTGAACTGGATCCCTCATATGATCCTAGTTACCCTCCTCTCGCCAAATGGACCAAAGATCATCCACAAAAACAAATTATTGGTGATTCGACAGAAAAGGTTCTCACACGGTCACAACTGAAAGCGAAACAAACTGCACTTTTCTCTAAAGTAGAATTATGCATGTTTAATTCGTTCGTCTCCAAAGTCGAACCAAAGACGATCAAGACTGCACTCGATCACTCTGATTGGGTACAGGCGATGCAAGACGAACTCAATGAGTTCGAGCGAAATAAAGTGTGGAGACTGATTCCAACACCAAAGGATGCTTATGTGGTTGGATTAAAGTGGGTTTTCAGGAACAAGATGGATAAGGAAGGAAATGTGATACGCAACAAGATAAGATTGGTGGTGAAAGGTTACTGTCAAGAAGAAGGCATAGATTATGAAGAGACCTTCGCTCCAGTAGCAAGGCTAGAATCGGTTCGTATCTTTGTCGCCTATGCTGCACACAAGAACTTTGAAGTATTCCAAATGGATGTGAAGTGTGCCTTCCTAAATGGAGAACTGGAAGAGACGGTGTACGTGGAGCAACCACCGGGTTTCGTGAACGAAAAGTATCCAGATCACTGCTACATTCTGGATAAGGCAGTCTACGGTCTCAAGCAAGCACCAAGGGCATGGTATGAAACTCTAACTAGATTTCTCAAAATGTCTAAGTTTAAATAAGGTTCGGCTGACCTAACCTTCTTTCGTAAGAAAGAGGGTGACCACCTTATGATCGTTCAGATTTACGTTGATGATATCATCTTCGGTTCCACAAATCCTAGCTTAACAACTGAATTTAGGAAGTTGATGGAGACTAAATTTGAAATGAGCTCAATGGGTCCTATTAACTTTTTTCTTGGCTTGAATATAAGACAGGGACCCGAAGGCATTTTCATTAATCAAGAGGCTTACACGAAGACCTTGCTCGCCAAGTTTGGAATGATGGGAGATTCGAAAGTAAAGGTTCCTATGGAGTTTGGCACAAAGCTAACACCTTCTCTGGACAAACCGGCTGCTGACATGACTCTTTATTGTCAGATGATAGGGTCTCTAATGTATCTAACAGCAAGTCGACCAGACATAATGTTCTCTGTTTGTTATTGTGCCAGGTTTCAAGCAAATCCACGTGAACCTCACCTCCTAGCTGTGAAAAACATCTTTCGGTACCTGAAGCGAACCTCTTATCTTGGTTTGTGGTACCCTGCCAAATCAGGGTTCTTTGTCCAAGCATTCTCAGATGCTGATCTTGGGGGATGTGGACTGGACCGAAAGAGTACCACTGGAGGATGCCAATTTCTGGAAGACAAACTTGTTAGCTGGCAATCCAAGAAACAAACTTGTGTGTCTCTATCCACTGCCGAAGCAGAATATATAGCCGCTGCATCATGCACATCTCAGGTCATTTGGATACAAAGTCAACTTCAAGACTACAGCCTGAACATGAAGAAAATCCCACTATACTGTGACTCAGAGAGTGCAATTAGGATTTTTCATAATCCAGTGCAACAGTCAAAGACGAAACACATAGCACTGAGGTACCATTTTATCAAAGATCATGTGGAAGATGGTAATGTTGAAATTCATTTCGTAAGGACCACTGATCAATTGGCTGACATCTTTACTAAGGCCTTGCCAGAAGCAAGTTTTAATAAAATCCTACAAGGCTTATGAATGATGGAAGCTGAATCTCTACCGAAATCTCGTTTGTCTCAATAAAAGTTGGAAGCGAAATAGAGCGAACGCTCGGTCCATTTCGGGTTCGGTTCTTCCAGGAACCGAAATCAACCGAACGCTCGGCCTATTTCGGGTTCGGTCTTACCGAGCTCGGTTCGCTTCTCATCTCCAAAAGATGGTTTCGGTTGTACAGTATGTATACTCTTTTCTCGCAATTTACTTTATGTTTTTCTTTTTATTTTTATAAAATTCAAAAATATTTTTCTTTCTGTTTTAATTCCTTTTCAGAAAACCTTATAAAATTCAAAAATATTTTTTTTCTTTCTTTTCTGTTTTATTTCTTTTCAGAAACTTCAAAAATAAAAAATATTTTCTTTCATTTTATTGTAATTTACTTTACTCTTAATATAATTTGAATATAAGGACCATTCTCAATGATGGAGCTGGGGCAGGTATATTTCTTTATCTATGTACTAGCTAAGTGTCCCTAGAAGCATGTTGCTGCATGTTGACCCAAGCCTCAAAAGATTTTGAGTGAAGCCTTAATGACTTGATATATAAAAATCATGTCTTCCCAATCAGGTTGTCAAATTCACTCTAATCATGAGCTACCTTACTCTTCTTAAATGGAGTTAAGAGTTTTTCTGCTTAGTCTATATTTTGTAGCAGAGGTACATTCGACTCTTTTACCACCTGTTATTCATTCTCCATCATACTTCATCTCATAAATGTAACCCTTGAGACTCTCAGCATTTCCACTGAGGTTTATGGTTACACAACTTCTGTGTTAATGATCTTAGTTTTGTGCCCCTACGTGCTAAGTGAAACCCAAAAATTCAAAACCTTTAAAGCATTGATGGTGAACAATTATATGTTCTATTTTTCACCTTTGAATTAACAAAACCCCTTTTGTGGAAGTACCTTGAAATCTCCTTTTATTATGAGAGATCCTTATGAAAATGTCTTGCACCACGACTTTTCTTCCCAAAGGATTCAGTTTTTAATTTTTTTTTGAGATTTCTAATTAACGTTTATCAACAAGTCACTGAATATGTTCCAAACCTACTTGTTTAATAGGCCACATCGGTCTCACAAGTACTTCGTTCTATTTTCGATCTTATATCAAGTATCGGAAACCAGAATTGAAGTGAAAGCCACCCTTAATAGCCTTATATATAAAAAATGCCTTTCAATGCTTCTCAACAAGTACTTGATCATAATTCAACGGGAATCCAAACAAGCACTTTGAAGTCTCTCTTGACTTTGAAGGAAGAGATTCGTGCCCGGGATCCACTGCTTTATGTCTTAAATGACATCACAAATTCCCA
Source organism: Lactuca virosa (assembly GCF_052849685.1). Taxonomy (NCBI): domain Eukaryota; kingdom Viridiplantae; phylum Streptophyta; class Magnoliopsida; order Asterales; family Asteraceae; genus Lactuca; species Lactuca virosa. The sequence continues at coordinate 247,301,105 of NC_136432.1, forward strand.
CAAAGAGTTTGATTTATTTCTTTATCTTTGACACTACCTTGCACGAAAATCTTGAATTTTCCAAAAGTCTTGTTTGGTTATTTATAAGCTATTCATAAATATATAGCTTCAGTTCCTAACGAAGTAATGCAGTTATTTCCAAACGAAGGGATGGGTCAATATTAAGCCTTTGGTGATTATGGTAATAAAGATTTGATTAAAGATTCAAGCGGTGACTCAGCAGGAAGTGTAATCGATTGATGATTTGGAAAGAGGATAAGTATGGAAGGCGCGAGAATTTGAATCGTTACCTAATCATGCGTCATCAGCTGCTTTATCGGAGTTGCTAGTTGTTAAATCACGCCTTTTTAGGCGTCGTTTCCCAAATTAATGGAATCATTGCTTGCGATTTTTCTCTCTCTTCAAAATCGTATATAAGGGATTGATTTTTGTGGCATGCCTAAAATATTCCCAACTCGTCAAGGCTCTCTCAACGGTGGAAGTCGTACCAATGGCATGCCTCTCCCAACTTTATTCCACTGCTACGTATGACAAAGGTGTAGAGAAGATTTACTTCGACATTCTCAACCAAAAAACTTCAATCTCCAAGATCCGATTTTGCTCGTTGCTAGGACTCACTTATGACGAATCCATGGTGAACCTTGATTCCATCTCCACAGGTCAGCTTTTCTCCTCAATGGAATGGCCTCTTCACCCTTCTTTTCAAAGGGCTTTCTGAACGAAGTGCAGGATCTGATGGTGCTAGCAAGTCTTTCATGACTCTGCTTTATGGATTGTATAATGGTGTCAACCTTGATTATGGTTTGGTTCTATGGCTTTAACTTGTCTAAAGTTTGTCATCTGCTTCTCGCCACACAAAAATTTCTTGTGCCAGGTTTTGGACCATTATCACTCAATGGATTATGGAGCGTTATCATGTTCCTATCATGGCAGACTCACTTCTCTCCTCCATTGCTACATTTCATACCACTAACATCATTGTCACTCATCCGTCGGAAGTTTCACTTCGTTGGCTCAACTCCTGAGGCAATGTATGCTTGTGTGTCCCCTGCGAGCAAGATTATTCAGGAGTACAAGAAACTCCCCTCTTCTGGTTCAAGGGAACTTTCTCCTGAAATGATAAAATCTATTGAGGAAGCAGACAAACCTGCTAAGCGGGGCAAGAAGCAAGAAGCGAAAAAGGGGGATAAAGGAGGTCAAGTATCAAAGGTTCAGACTCCAAGGAAGGAAAAGTCTGAGAAGGCAGCACCTTCCCAGCCCAAGCAGAAGAAGGCCAAGAAACCTGCTCGGAAGCTAATTCTTCAATCATCAAGCGACTCAGACTCTGAGTACGTGCCTACTGGTCATAAACACCCCATTCCTAGCGAATTTGAGAGTGAAAGCTCCGATGATGAAGGTTCGGCTCGTGGTGGTACACCACCTCGTTTGCCTACACCAGAGGTACATGTTCGCTCCAAAGCACCTTCTCCTCCACCTGTTTCCATTCCTATCTCCTTACCTCCCATTTTCCCTATCATCACATCACCACCTTCCTCTACTATTCCTATTCCTACACCTATTTTCTCTGAAGCTACAACTACAACCACCACTAGAGTTCAGACCAACGTATCTGATATGGGGGTTCGTTCTTCAGCACCCGAAACCCCTGTTACCACCAAACCTCCATCACCTACCCAATCGACAGAAACCAATACCATTCTTGGCGGTGAGGACTTGGAGTTTGATTCTACTTACTTTAGTCCTTATCGTGTCCAATGCGATGATGATGAAGACGCTCCTCTTACCAATCGACATCTCAAGGTTGTGACTGATAAGATTGATCAGTTACTTTCTTCGTCCTCTGCTGGTGCTTATTCAGAAGCTGCCCTCAAAGCTTTGTTCTCTTCCGTAGTAAAAGAATATGCTACCTCAATCTCCGATGCTGCAAAGGCTATTGATGCTTCTACCTCCCAATGCCAGAAGGCTTCGCTTTCTGTTGAAGCCTCAACAAAAGACTGCAAGGATGCGACCGCAAAAGTCGAAAAAATAATATTAGAGGCTCAACTCTTTTTGGATTCTTTGCAAGCAGCTGCTCAGAAAAACGCACAAACAGTGAACGCATCTGTTGACACTCTCACACGTTCACTGGAGGCAGAGAAGACACAACTTGAAGTAACTCGAAAAGCTATTGAAGCTGCTAACGAAGAGCTTAATACTAAAGTTGATGATCGCTTAACTCAGCTTGAGGCCGAGCTTGCGGTCGAAAACAAAATAATGGATGAGCTGGACAAGCGAACTTCCCAGCTCAAAATTCAGAATTTAAAGCTCCGAACCGCAACCAAAGAGCTTGACGACTTAAAGTCTGAACGAGAGGTGATTCGAAGCTCATTGGGTGATGTCTATTCAATCTTGTTGCATCTCCTGGACGCCCATGACTATCTCCATTCGACGCCACTTAGCTGGGAAGCTACGACCTGCTTTGGATATCTTAAGTAGGATTGAGGGTGTTCCGGAGACTTGTGTTCTTCCGAAACAAGGGGGAGAAAAGTTTCCACAAGGCAAGGCTGGCAAGGCTCAACCTCAACCCCCTCCAGAACCAAAAGCTACTGCTGGACCGAAGGATAATGTAGCTTCGGTCAGTAAGAGGGAAAAGAAAAAGAAGAAGATTGGAGAAGACGATGAAGATGATGATGATGATATTGAAGAGATCATGAAAGGGAATCCTTCTAAACGTCATCAGAAAATCAAGCCTACTGATCAAGAGATTCGGGAGAAGATGAATCTTTTGGAGAAAGAGTTGAAAGAAAAAGAACTCTTAGAGAAAAAGAAGTCCATGTTTCCGGAATGGACCATTGAGTCGCTCCAGAGGGAAGTCATTGATGAACCGAGCACTCACTGGCTTGAACCTGTTATGTCGTTCGGTCTTGAGAACTCGAAGGATGCTCAATTCGATATGCCAATCACCCGAAAGGCATTTATCTTCCATTGCTTTGACTCAACGGCTGTCGTTCCCTCTCCAGACCCGAAGGTAGATCGGGATTTATTGAAGTTTTATCTGGAGTTTGCTCAGCCACAATACTTGACATGGAGCATAAAGAAGATTACAAAGGTCAAGGTATTGAAGCCCTCTTCGGCTGGGAAATTTGTTAATGTTAAATTCAAAGTAACCCGAGGCTCGGATAGCTCGGTCCATACTATTTCCCTGGCTGATCTACCGAACTTGAACCCGCACGACTGGATACTCCTCAACAATATTTTGTTGTCCAATCCTCAGGAGTATCATCTGATCATTGATCACGTCAAGCGAATGCTTGTTTGTTACATTCACGAAGTAGCAAAGATGGATCAAGAAATTGCATCTGTCACTCACAAGCAAACTAAGATAAAACCGATTGGAAGAACTGGCAATGTGAATGCGATGATCAAGGGAAAAATCGATCCTAAGTTTCATACAGTGATGTTTATTAGGGGCGAAGGTCAAAAGTGCCTGTTCGCTCTTATTGACAAGCACCTGTTCTCTACTGCCTGCTTGGAGCACATTTTGGAGATCATACACAGGTGTAATCAGAACAGTGAAGCTGACAAGAAGTTGTTCACCGATATGCTTCGTTGGTACATTCAGTTTCGGCAGACACTTCTTGCGATCATCCCTCGGTTGTTCAAGGTTGTGAAGCAGGTCAATGTCACTCAACCGAAGTAGTCTCTCGCCTCTTTTGACGCAAAGGGGAGATTGTTGGGTCTAATAGTGTTGCGTCCTTGGGCTCGGTCCTTAGCCCAGTTTTGTTATCCGGTTTGGGCCTGTCCAACCGTGTTTGTTTTATTAGGGTCTAGTATTTAAGGTGCATGCATGCATCCTTTATGTGTAACGCTTTAATTATTATTCTGATCATTGTATTGCAAACCCTAGCTTGCCTCTACAGTGGAAGTTCTTAATCGAGCTCTGTTGAGGCGTGACTACCTTTGAATCATTAAGCATTACTTGATTCTATATCGTGTTGATTGTGTTTGTTTGCTTTTATTGTTTAAACTGTTAAAGATCTAATCGATCTAAGAGTTTTTCAACTCATCAGATGTAATATGAATTATTCAAAACATCAAGATGCTAAAACAAAATTAAAACTATTTAATTTATTATTAAGTTATGAACCCATGAGTTACACTTTTGAAAACTTTTCAAATAACTTTAGTTTTAGAATTCAATATCTCATAAAAAAAACTTTTCCAATTCCAAAACTTGAGGGCAAGTTTTGTAACTCTTGAAAACTTTTATGATTCCATAAAAGAGACCTTTCACATCCATAACTTATGGAAGTTTCAAAACTCTTAAGATCATAACTTTAAAAAAAAAAACTTTTGAGTTCCAAAATTTTATGACAAAATTTATAACTCCTTAAAAACATTTAGATCAAACTTTTAAAACAAATAAAATAATCATATCATTCTATCTTTTAATAAATTGACCTAATTCAACTCTTGTAGTAAAATGACTCCAATTTTACAAATAATTAGTTTTTCATAAAATCAAATAATTGTCTTAAAATTTGACAAACTTCATGTTATTTTTCCTTTTTTTCAACTTTGACAATCAAACATTTGCATCAATATAAGAGAAAACAACTCATGGCTTTGATACCACTGATGGGTTTTAAGTATACTACAACATCCTATGGTGCATATACAACCCTAAAAGCTTTGGATCTATGTTTTCTCTAATTATACATGCAATATTGTTTCCAAAGCTTTAAGCCTACAACTAGCATACAAATGATATAAACAACATAAAATACTAGTTAGGAGTTTACCTCTTTATGTGGCTTGTAGAACTTGTTGTATTTGGCCTTTAAGAACTTAGCACCAATAGTATGAATGCCTCAAATGGAATCACAACACACCATGGACAAAGGATGACATTTTGAGAGAGAATCCTAGCCACCAAAATTGTTCATAATCTCTAAGAATACATTAGTCATGATTTTGGCTATGGAGTAACATATTTATATGTGGGATTCCAAAAGTGATGGGTTAACCCTAACCCACACCCATGGGTTTATGATCCATGGTTAATGTGGCCCAACTCTTTATGTATCCATACATAAACTTAGTCCAACATGGATCATAAGCCTAACATATAAATATAACTAATTTACACAATTAGTCCCTATTGATTTAATTAGTCTCTTTTGATCACTAAATTAATTCCAAACTAATTCTTGATCAATACTAATTAAATCATATGATTTCATATTAATATATTAGAACTTATAATATATTAATAAACCATAAATAACCTCTTCTCAAAAGTCCATCCTAACAAATTGTCCTGATGATATGCAACCCAAATGGACCTTGCTACTCTCGGGTCAAGTACATACCAATTATACTTATGGGCTTAGACACCTAATCCAACAGAAAGAACATCAGACGAATCTGGATAAAGTGAACAAGGCAGTTTCTGATTCAACTGCTGTGTGTACAGAGGTGACGGCGAAAGTCAAAAATCTAATCTTTGACGCTCAGGTCTTTATGACAACTTTAAAGACATCTGCTGAGTCCAACACCACTAAGGCGAATGAGGCGATCGTTGGTCTTCACTCCAAGTTGCGAAAAAGAAAAGGAAGCTCTTGCGCAAGTTCGCACTGATCTGCAAGCCGATCTAACTGAGTTACAAACCTCAATCTCTACAAAGATAGACAAGCTTGTTGAAGATCTGGCAGTCGAAAACTCCATTATAGACAAACTTGCTGCTCCTACAACAGCTGTCAAAGTCCATGCTGCCAAGCTCGCCCAATCAAACAAAGAGATTAAGGAGCTTCACTCTGAGAGAGCTGTTATTAAAAGCTATGTGGGTGATTTGAATGCCTTGCTCTCTAATATTCTTGACTCTCATGACCCAATATTTCCAATCTCTATTCGAAGACATTTGGCTGAAAAGTTTTGCCCTGCTCTCGCCATGCAAAACTGTATTGAGGGTGTTTCGGAGACTACCGTCCATCCAAAACAAGGGGGAGACTCATCAAAAGAATCATCTCAACAACCTCCGAATACATCTGGTCATGATGAGCAAAAGTCGAAAGTCTCCAATGAACCGAAGGTTAATGTAGCTTCGGGTTCCAAAGGCAAAGAGAAATTGGTAGAGAGTGATGATGAAGAAAAAAATGAAGCTGATAAGTTGAAGCGAAAGGCTCGTGAGCAGCTCCTTGATGAAAATGATCGCATTGCGAGAGAGGCAGAAGCCATGGAAAGAGCAGAACGCGAAGCTCAGGTGACCTTGGAAAGTCGAAAGACTATGTTTACACAATGGACTTGAGAGCGAATCATAAATGAGGTTATTGATAATCCGAGCATGCATTGGCTGGAACCTGTAACTTCCTTCGATCTGGAGAACTCGCAAGATTCACAATTTGACATGTCTGTCACTCCGAAAGCGTTTCTCTTTCGCTGTTTTGATTCAACTGCGAAAGCTCCAACATCAGATGCGAATGTTGATAAAACATTGATGGAGTTTTATTTGACTCATGGGAAGCCTCAGTACCTCACCTGGAGTGCACAGAAGATTACTATTGTGAAATTCATAGGGCTAATTGAAACAGGGAGCTTCGTCAACGTTAAATTCAAAACAACAAGAGGATCTGAAGGTGTTGTTCACGATTTTTCCTTGGCTGATTTGCCATGCCTAAATCCCTATGATTGGATCGTTTTACTGCATTTCCTTCTGAGAGATGAAAAGAAGTAGGAACTTGTCTTGGGGCACATAAAGCGAATGCTTATTTCGTACTTCTATGAAGTGGCGAATTTTGATATTGAAATCGCCTCGGTTCTGAAGAGAAAACCCACTGCTCCCCTTAATGGCAAAACAAAAAACATCAATAAGATTCAGATGGGGAAGATTGAAAAAGAAAACTGGACTGTGATGTTTCATCGTGGTTCAGGAGGTAGCTTGCAAAAGTGCCTCTTCGCATTTCCTGACAAACATATGTTCTCTACAGTTTGCTTGGAGTTCATTTTGGAGATCACAGGTCTGTGTAAGCTGAATGACAAAGTTGCGAGAAGAAGTACTCAGATATGATTCATTGGTACATTGTGTTTTGCATGCATCTTCTCGCCGTCATTCTCAAGCTCTTCAAGACTACAAAGAATACACAACATTGAAGAGCCTCCTGCCTCAATTGACGCAAAGGGGGAGATTGTTGGGTATAAGTGTTGCGTCATTGGGCTTATTTGCTTAATCAATTTTGTATTCGGGTTTGGGCATGTCCACCCGTTAATTAATTATTAGGGTTTAACTATTTAAGGTGCATGCATGCACCGTGTTTTGTAATCTTGGATATAGTCTTGTAACCCTACACGCCTGTATAGTAGCAATTCTTCATCAAGTTCTTCTGAGGCGTGACTATTAATCATTCGACATACTTTTGATCCATTCTTGTGTTATTGTTTTCATTATGTGTTTGAATATTTCGTTCATAAGAGATTTTATCTCAACAGGGCTCCTCTCCAAGATCCTTTGCAGCATCATCAATAATATTTTTGAGCTCGTCTTCCTTGTTATCAACGGCTTTGGATTCTGAAGTGATCGCTTTCTCTGGCTCATCAAACAAATTTAGGAATTCATCATATAGGTTTGAAAAACGAATAGTCATGGGATTCTTCACTGGAAATATCTCCTCTGACTGACGATCCGATGTCTATAATTTCTTAAGATAAGAGTCATCAAAGGTAACATAGTAGGTTTCTTCTATCTTTTTGGACTTTTTGTTGAGAAACCTATATGCCTTCGAAATCAGAGAATACCCCAAGAAAATTCCTTCATCAGCCTTCACATCAAATTTGTTCCTTTGTTCTTTAGAATTAAAAATGAAGCACCTAGAACCAATGGCATGAAAGAACTTAAGATTAGGTTTTATTTTATTAAGAACTTCATACAGAGTGACAAAAAATCTTTTGTTTAGGAAGGATCGATTTTGCGTGTAACAGGCTGTTTCGATGGCATCTTCCTAGAAATATAGTGGTAGATTCGCAAGATAGCATGGTCCTCACAGCTTCACAAAGAGAGCGGTTTCGCCTTCGACAACCCCGTTCTGCTGAGGAGTGTAAGGAGCTGAGAAGTTGTGGGCGACTCCCTTTTTAGTAAGAAATTCTTCAAACGCGTGGTTTTTGAACTCCGAACCATTATTGTTGCGAACATTCCGGACAAGCTTTCACAGTTGAAGTTCGATCTGATTTATAAAGTCCTTGAGCTTGGGAGTGGCTTCAGGTTTCTGTTTAAGAAAATATACCCACGTAAATCTGTAAAAATCATCAACAATTACTAAAATGTACTTGTTACCACCAATGCTCTCGATGGCTAATGGACCACAAAGATCTATATGCAATAGTTCAAGTGGTTCGATCACATTCGTGTTTATGATTGTTTAATGACTCTTGATGCTCTACTTCGCTAGTTCGCAGGCGGCACAAAGAAGTTCCTTCTCAAACTTCATGAGTGGAAGTCCTCGCACATGATCACCAAGTACAAGTTTATTGATATCTTTGAAGTTGAGATGCGAGAGGCTTCGGTGCCAAAGCCAACTATCATCCGAATGTGCTTATGTAAGAAGGCATATGGCTGGCTTTCCTTTGATGGGATTCAGATTTAGTGGATACATCTCGCATTTTCGCTTCGACTTTATCAACATTGTTTTGGATTTCTTCTCGATTATATCAGATCCCTCATCGTCAAACGATACTTTCAAGTCTGTACCTACAACCAATTGAGATACACTTATTAGGTTGTGTTGCAGACCTTCTACATAGGCTACCTTGTGAATGGAAAATTCCCTATTCGTGATCATTCCATAACCCTTGATGTCTCCAAATGAGTTATTTCCAAACTTGACTCTGCCTCCATCTTTCAACTGTCTATATTCCCTTAAATCTTCTTTCCTCCCTATCATGTGACGCGAGCAGCCACTATCAATGTACCATTCGGAGTCAAACTGCTCGTCACAAATTACCTGGAAAATCAGAGAGATTTAGGAACCCAAAGTTGTTTGGGTCCATGTGAGGTTTTCATAGAAACAAGAAAAGTTGTTGCTTCATCAACCAAGTAAGATCGTTTAATCAGAGTGGAATTATCTTTCTTAGTTATTTTAAAAACAATGATCCTTTCATCTTTAGGATTCTATTGAAAATAGGTTTTTCTTTGCTTATCTTTGATTTGTTGCTTGAAAACCCTTTTCTCAACCATATTTTCCTTTTTCAAGTTTGATTCGGAGTTTTTGAAATGAAATTTTGACTCCGAAACAACCTTTCCTTTTCCCTTCATATCTTTCGATATTTTGGCAGATTGTGAAACATTAGATTTTTTAAAGAAAATAGGTTTTGTTTGCTCAAAAGATTTTGCTTGTTTTGAAAGCCGGGGATTTTGAGAAACTTTTGTTTTTGAAATCGGTGAAGAAGATGACCGAGTTTTTGAAAAACTTTTAGGATTCGGCTTTCAAGAGACTTCCGCACTCAGATTTGTTGATCTTTGTTGATAAACAAAGTTGGAATTTTTGGATCTCCAGAAATGCTTTCTTTCTTTCAGATTTTTTTATTATATCTAGCATTCCTTTTGATGTTTCTGAGCAGCGAATTGCTCTGTAGACTTATGAAGATTAGCCTTAGGTTTTGGCTTTCTAATAGGCGTTTCAGACTTTTCAAATGACATATCATTAGGAACATTTTTGGTTCTGTAACGATGTGAAAATTTAAAACAATTTTTCATTTTTCAAACATAACATATCTCATATAAATCATCCCAAACTCAAGTGTATCAAATGTTATCACGGTAAAACATATCCCAGAATCTCAAATACAAAATCCTCTATCAGTGTGTACAAATCATGCCGGCGCCTTCCCGCGATCCTCGCTAGTACCTGAAACACATATCACATAACACGGTAAGCATAAATGCTTAGTGAGTTCCCCAAAAATACCACATACAACACATAAGCCACTCGAGGCTATAACTCGGTAAGACCCTCCGGTCAATGTGTCTCAGCGGGACCCTCCAGTCCCGTAGCTCGTTGGACCCTCCGGTCTGGTCTAGCTCGTTGGACCCTCCGGTCCGGTCTAATATCACATAGCATATATAATCCGTGTTTCTAAGATATCTCTAATTCCTACTTCACACATGTTTCTAAGATATTTTCACAACTTTCTACTTCACACATGTTTCTAAGATATCTCTAATTCCTAAATTTCCAACACACATCATTTGTTTATTTTATTTCAAATTAGTTTTATAATCCGTGTTTATAAAACTTACAGCATTGCAAAACTTAGTGTTCACTTTTAAACTTCCAGCGACGTACTTTTGACAATGCACGATTATTCATCTAAATATGTTAAGTCTTTACATTATCCGTTTTAACCATTGTTGGACCCCAGTCAAAAAGGTCAAAACTGTCAGATTTTCAATTACAAGTTTTAGTGTTTCTTCTTTTTCATAAATGGAGTTTAACTTAATAGATAACTCGTGAATTTTTAGCAAACCTTAGAAAACACTTCAAAACTTCTTCATTTCTATTTAATCATCAATATACATCACATATTGAAGTTTGAAATATATCTCAACCTGGTTTTAAATCTACCTATATGTATTGTTCTTATAATTTCGACAATAACAATCATTGCCGCCGCTACCTTCCTTTTTCTTTCCCCCAAACTTTATTTCTCGCTCTCCTTCTGATTTTAGATCTCGCACGCCATAATATTAACATAATACATTGTCTAACTTTGATTCTATTTATTTTGCTTCTCTTGGTACCATGTTCGTACACATATAGACTAGAAGTCCACCCTTTCGTTTTGAGCGATTAATACGTGTATAGTTGTGAGTCATAACTTCGATTTAGTCAACTTTGATATATTCAATTATGCCTTTTACCATATACATCTTGTTTTTATTTTTAAATCTACAATAAACAAGTAAGCCTTATTTACATTTGCTCTTTCGTTCAAAATTTGGAAACTTGATTTAAAATGCAAGTTTCATTGTATCTTTCGTTATAAGTAATACACAAGATGAATACCTTTATGCTTATAATTTTTCTATATCCGAAAAATATATGTGAAGGATATGTATCCTTATGTTTCTTCTTTTATTTAAATACATCAAAAGTTTTAAATTTTACGATTATCTATTCTCTAAATGATTGTTTTTGTAGAAACACTAAACTATGAATGCACTATTTTCAAAGATTGACATTTTTACACCTTTCTTAAAAATAGTATTTTACTTTGCAATTTTCAGTGAGTTCCTAAACTCTCAACTTTGTTTTCATAAATAGTCTGACCCGTAAGCTTGAATTTGTCCTGACTTAGACAATTGGACAATTTCTCAAAAGTTTAATACAAATATTTCTATACAAATTCCTTTAATGACGACTTAAACCTTTAACCTTAATTAATCTTTATATTATTTTACTACTATGTTGGATTGCCACACATGTATCTTCATTATCTTGGAATTATTACACATTTTGATAATAGTGAGATTAATTATCATTTTTAAACACACATTTTGATAACAGTGAGATTTTTATCACTTCTAAACACTTAAAATGCTATCTACACAATGTGATTTAACTTATCATAAACTTTCATCGCTTCCATTTGCAACAATGACTCTCTAAATATATTTATTCTTCGAATAAGGTTTTATTATTGTAAGAGTAACCGTAGTAGTAATTATAGCCTCGGAGATGCTCAATCATTTCGTAATTTATTTTGTCGACGACACTTAATTAGCCTTTACATTTGAGATGTACCAAAACTTCGTTGCCTACCCTTACTACGTATTTTTAGGAACTTACCCTCGACCGCTTCTCTTTCATTCGTGGTACCCCTTCTTATTTTGGAATATATCTTTTCCAGATTTAGTAGCCAACCCGAAAGTGAACAAATTGTTCCTAATCTCTTCTTTTTTTTAGCGGCGAAGTTACACTTAGTGTTAATTTAGAATGCGACTTAAGCATCAATGCGGATTTAACGCTCAGTGCAGTTGGTGCTGCAGAAAAACTTATAACGTTCTTTTAAGTTAGATAATATCTAACTATATAATCTTTTTCAACTAGGTCGCCATGGTTGGATCATGATTTCCATGATCCTAATTTCTCGCAATCTAGACTGTAGAACTCGAATTAGGGAAACATTAGATTGATTATAGCTAAAGAGTTGGGCTGTTCCCTTGAGGAATTAACCCAAAATAATCAAAGAACACTTCAAGTCACCACCTCTCTAGCTATACAATTGTATTTGACTGAGTTCTAATAGAATACGTCACGAATTGAATTTCGGGACGAAATTCTTTCAACCGGGGGAGACTGTGACAACCGTCAAAATTCGATTCGGTTCTAGATTTGACTAAACTTAGTTGCACGTATAGGCACGACACATATTAAAATTAGTAATTAGAAGCTAAGTTATAACCTACTAGAAACTTGGAAACAGATAGAAACAATGGATGGTGTACTTAGATTTCACCTTGATATGTGAATTCTACATCTACTAAGCTGTAGTGACTATCCATATTTGTATCACTCTTTGACTCGAACAACATTTCATGAATCATATACACACATCATGCACTTGACCTAGAAGTAGAAGTTAGTTCAAAGTCTCATAGAAACTTAAGTCAAATTTGAAGACTAGGACTAGTATACTTGATTCCTCAATTTCGCTTGAATCTCGGAATCACTACATAGAATGCCAATAAACCGATAAAAATAAATTACAAACATTATTTATAACTATAAAAGAGTTATAATACCATAAGATAATTTAAAGTCTCAAATATTCTATTTATTTTGATATTCAAAGTTTATTAAACTCCAAAACCCTAAAAGCCCTAAAAACTCATATTTATAAACTTTAACCTTAAAAATCCTATAAAAACAATTATGAACCTTATGATATTATCTTATCATAATAATTATTATGAAATAAAATTCAATGAAAAATAAAGATTTAGTTATTAACATTTACCCTTGATTTATAAGTCAAAAATCAAGAGTTTTATGCATAAAAACTAGGTTAAGGTGCACATTTTATAAAAAGTTAGATATTTTTATAAAAGATTTGAATTTTTATAAAAGAAACAAGAGAGAGAGAGCCTCTCCTCCCCTAAAATCGGATCCCTCTCTCCCCATATCTCTCTCACACTCTCATTCTCCAACACACACACATCTCTCTTCTTTCTCTCTTTAGAAAACTCTCTCTACCTTCTCTCTACTTTTTCTCTCCAAACACCACTCCATTCTCTCTTCCTCCCTCTAAGAACCAAGAAATTTTCCAGAAAACAAACCCAAAAACACTCCTCATACTCGAAATCTTCATCATCTTGTGGTATTCTTGAAGGTAAAATCGATTTCTACTTCACTTTTCCTTCAAGTTTTGCTCTTTTTCTTACACTTTCTCCTTCTTCATCTTCTTAAAATTTGTTTTCTTTTTGTTAAAATGGTTTTTCCAACATGATGGATGTGTTTTAACACCATGCATGTATGATAAACAAGGTTGCATGTTCATGATCTTAGTGCAAAAATCGATTTTAAGGATTAAAACATCAAACTCAAGTTAAGAGTTTTTGAGAAACAAAATTTGTTCATAAATGCATGTATACATTTTGATAAGTTTTAATCTTTTGATCTCTGGAAACATGACTAAAATATGAGTTTATCATGATATATTTAAAATACTTGAAAAGATTTACTCAAGGAAATGATGAAAACCTTCTTTTCTAACCAATCATCATGCATGCAATCTGCCAGATTTCTTTACCTGACTTTAAACTGTCATATCTCACTCATTTCTTAGCCAAAATTCGTGATTCTTTTTCTGAAATATAATATTTTGAGTTAGCTTTCAAATCCATCTGACCTCACTGGAAAATTCCAATATTTCGATTTTTACCAATTTTTACAAAACTGTTGCTCAAACAGCACTTTCCTTATGAACATTTGTTTTGTGTTGCATGTTCAAAGGACTTATTCATCACTAAAAATCATTCAAAAATTATTTTAAACTCTTAATATCATGTATTAATAGGAACAAAAAGATCTTGATTCAAAAGTCTTTTTAACATGTTGCAAAAATTGTCAAAGTAACATCAATAATCTTTACATAAATCACAAGAACCAAGTTTTCTCTATACATTTTATTGAGCCTTTAGGCATGGTGTTCAACATCAAAAATAAGAAAACAATTTTTCATTGTTGTTAAATTGTATGAAGATGCATTCTGGAAATTTTCAGCTCAATATATATTTCTTTATTTTTATATGAAAATAATAAGAAAATAGAGTGTTAAATCATATAAAATACTTACACTAGTAAATAAATTCTAAAAAATTCTTGGATGATTCTTTAAGTTAATAAACATCTCCCATGAAGTTTCAATGACTTTTGTTACTGTTTAATATGGTTTTGAATTTTCTTTTTGTTTAGCCCCAATAAATCATAAAACCACTTTAGACAAGTTGAAAAGGTTGTATAACAATTTTCGCAGCTTCTACCAGAGGTATAAGACTTAGAAAAATATTTTCAAAATTTTTCATAATGTATTCCTATTTTTCTCCGATTTTTGTATTTATAAAGGACTAAAAATAGAAAAAATAGTTCTGCTCATCCAAAATTCATGCAAATTTACCAGAACACCTTGTAGTACATTAGGAGGCTACATAAATTTTTTGATGATTTTTCTCTTCTGTATACTATTTTTCTCCTATTTTCTAAGATTAAATACACTTAAATATACAAAATCGGATTTCAGTATATAAAAACCACATTTGGTATTTTTCCCAGATTATTTACTCTGAAAATGAAGTGTACAAAAATTTTGGTAATTTACTTTAACTGTTTAATAATTATTCTCCAATTAATGATTATTTAAGAGAATAAAACAAAGAAAAATAGAAAGACTAATTAAAAAATATCTTTTATATTTTTCACAGCTTCTAAATGTATAATAAAAGTGTTACAAAAATTTTGGGCAATTTTGGAAACTGTTTTCTATTTATTTCAATTTGTATTAGAATAAATACACAAAAATCATAAAATTGGGATAAATAGTTTAGAAATCTATTTTTCTATTTTTCCCAGGTTAATTATGTGTAATAACAATACTATAAAAAGTTTGGGGCATTTTCTTAACCGATTTCTATTTTTCATGAATTTTTATATATTTAGAGAATTAAATATATGAAAAATGGTTATGCATATTCATAATCCATGAAAATTTATCTAGAAGTCTTTTAGTACATTTAGAACCAAAATCTGAAGTTTGGTAATTTTTATTAACTGTTTAGTATTTTTCATGATTTTATGGTTATTCAAGAAACTAAAATCGTGAAAAATAGTCAGACAAATCAAAAATTCAAGAAAATTTATCTTAAGGTCTTTGACTTCAATTAAAACTTAAATGCAAAGTTTGGGAAAGTTTAGAACTAAATTGATTTAGTTTTGAATATTTAATCATTGGAACACCTCTAAAATGTTAAATATTAACATTTCAATAATGGAAATTTTCCACTTAAATTGTTATATAACAATTGATTCTTTGAAACTTAATTTCCACAGAAAAATGTTTGTAACTTATCAAAATTAAATTTTGACACATTATTGGCATAATTCTATTGTAGTAGTAAGTATACTAGTGTTAGATTTCGATTAGAGACTCACTAGCGAATACCATTATTGTAGGAATCGGTAGTGGTACACGTGGAACGTAGTTCAAGGCACCATTTGCATCATCTAAATGTATTGTGAGTATTCACGCACTCCCCTATTTTCAGTTTTTATGTTTTGGGGTGGAAAAGCATGTCCAAAAAAACTATTATTTGCATGTTGTATTTAAATCGATTTATATCAAACATGATTGCTATTGTATTGCTATGTCTCTCTATGTATGTCTATGCAACACGGAACATGAGAACTTATCGTACTAAGGCCCTTCCTTTATCTCTAACCATTAACTCTTTGAGCCAATGGTCATTATGGATAGCGCTATTAGGAATTGACAACTCCTCACTCGCCCTATTGCTGGAGTGCATGATACCATATTTATCTATGGAACGATAAGCATAGATCTTGATAGGGCTTCAGTCATAGGTTTGGTTGAGACTCATTGTTTGCTCATACACATACAAACTCGTTTCTCGTTATAGCAATAAACTTGTTATTAATTATAGCAATGAACTTTGTTTCTCATTACAACAACGAACTTTTATTACTGAAAACTTATATACATGTTTTAGCAATGAAATTGTTTGCTCCTTGTAGCAACGAAATTGATTGCTCATTTTAGCAATGAAACTTGTTTACTCGTCTGAGTAACGAACTTTATCTTCCATGAGAATATTAATGTTGCATCTTATTTGGGCAACATACTTTATCTCTCATGATGACAAAGAACTTTGTTTTTACAAACTTATTTACTCATTTTAACAATATACTTTTATTATTGGAAACTTTTATCAAAACTTTGATTTCAATTCATGGAACCAATATTATTTTGTTTATCTGTGAGTACTCACCAACTATTTTTATAGTTGACGCTCGTTTTACATGTTTTTTCAGGAATCATCGAGTAAGTGGCACTTAGGGACACTTCACTTTTAGGAGCATTCGCATGTGTTGTATTTCAATTTACATTGTAATTTCTTTTAAAAGTTGTTCAAACCCATTGTAAAATTTTAATGATTTTAATACTATGGTTGGTGTTGTCTTTTAACTTTTGCTATGAAACCCTTTATACTGCCACGCCTCGTGTTTCCGCTTTAGCGGGGTGTGACAGTAGCTGTGGGCACTCGGCCTTCCGATGGCCAGTCTGGTTGCAGTGAAAGAAAACGGCAAGCCCCTTGGGGCAATCCCTCGCGAAATGCCCCTCCTTGCCACACTTGTAGCACACACCCGCTCTGCACACCCCCTCGTGGCTCTTGCCGCACTCTCCGCAAGTGCGGCCTTTCTGTCCTCCAGATCTCGAATCAGTGGGCTTTGCCCGCTTGGCTGCCGGCTGAGACTGAACCGACTGCCTATCCCTCCTCAGAGACTTGGCCTCCTCCCTGGCCTGAGTCTCTAGCTCAATCTCCCTCTTCCGAGCATTTGCCTGGAGCTCGGAAAATGTCCGGTATGACGAGTTCGTCACGAACTCACGAATGTCTCTCCTCAGTATGCTCAGATATCAGCTCATACGTGCCTGCTCAGTCGACACGTGGTCACGGCAAAACAACGCCCTCTCATGAAACATCCTCGTAATCACTGTCACAGACTCGGTTCCCTGCTTGAGGGACAAGAACTCCTGGGCTAAACGTTCCCTCTCCACAGGGGGAACATACTCATCTCGGAACATGGTGGTGAACCTCTCCCAAGTCACCGCCGTGAGCTCTGCAGGAGTGAAGTCAGCCATCACAAACTTCCACCAGTCCTTTGCCCCCAAGCGAAGCTGGTTCAGCGTGAACTGTACCCTCAGATGCTCAGGACATGAACATTTGTAGAAGCATCCCTCAATGTCAGAGATCCACCTCATCGCGGCTATCGGATCCTGAGTCCCGTCAAACTCTGGTGGCTTCGTGTTGCTGAACTCTCGGTACAGCAACGAGTCAACCCCCGTGGCCTCGCGGCAGCGACAACTGCAGTGGCTGCAGCAGCAGCCGCCTCAGTCAGAGCAGCATATCGCTCGTCGAATGTCTCAATTAGCATGGTCTTGATAGACCCAAACATCTCCGGTATCTCAGCTCGAATGGCTGCGGCCACCTCCTCGTGAATCATCCTATAGATCTCCTCATTACTAGTACCACTGGTACTACTGCCTCCTGGGTTGTGGCTCGTCCCCACCATGATGCCTCTGAAACATAACATAAAATAATCAGAGACTTGACCGAGATTACTCACACTCGATCAACCCTTCCCACTTGTTCCTTAGTACCCTAAGGATTCTTACCTGGGATGTTTACCGATCCGGTGCTTTCAGTAGTACGGGCCCAATACTACCTTCCACACCGTATCCGTATCTACCCCAAGTCCTCCTCCTAGGATCCCAATTCGCAAGTACTCTATACCCCCTGAATTCAGCCTACTCTCAAGCAGACTTCTCACAAGCTACTCTCTGCTACCTACATGCACTCAAAGCAACTCACAGCAGCATAAACTCCTAGGCTAAGGCATCACATATCAGGCCACCCTAGTCCTAAGATATTATTTACCTAGCCTACACTAGCATGCATAGCACATCACATAATATCTCATAACACATAATGTAAGGGTATTTTGGGAAATCACCGTTCGGGCGCTGGCTGATTGTATACACTGCTCCTTTTTGCTTTTCTCAAAATCTCTTACTCTTTTTAGAAAAATTGTTTCTTTTATGAAAGATTCTCTCAAATCCTCAGTTTGAGTTCAGATACGCCAGAAAGTGCATCCGAATCCCTCAAACCAAGGCTCTGATACCAACTTGTAACGACGTGAAAATTTAAAACAATTTTTCATTTTTCAAACATAACATATCTCATATAAATCATCCCAAACTCAAGTGTATCAAATGTTATCACGATAAAACATATCCCAGAATCTCAAATACAAAATCCTCTATCAGTGTGTACAAATCATGCCGACGCCTTCTCGCGATCCTCGCTAGTACCTGAAACACATATCACATAACACGGTAAGCATAAATGCTTAGTGAGTTCCCTAAAAATACCACATACAACACATAAGCCACTCGAGGCTATAACTTGGTAAGACCCTCCGGTCAATGTGTCTCAGCGGGACCCTCCAGTCCCGTAGCTCGTTGGACCCTCCGGTCTGGTCTAGCTCGTTGGACCCTCCGGTCCGGTCTAATATCACATAGCATATATACATCACAAACACATAATCTCAAGCAAGCACATAACATATAAGACCCTCCGGTCTGCACATAGATACCACTCTAGGTAATGTATAGTGAGAAGACTCACCTCGTAAGATGTCTAGAAAACTCTTGTGCTCGAATCCCCGATCTAGCCTCCGCCTATCAAAATGATAACATCTCTAATCAATACACTCCTCACATCCTCCTCTCTAAGAATGGGTAGAAGACTATTCTACCCCTCCCTGACCTCTCTTAAATCAGTTTGACCAACCCTAAGGCCAACTGAAGTCAACTCAGTCAACGGTCCAATTTTGACCAGACTCGCCGAGTGCACTCGGGTGACTAGGCTAGTCCATGCGTGTCCTCTGAATCCCCATAAGGCCTCACTCGACTCGTCGAGTTAACCTTTCCACTCGACGGGTTACCACTGGTCACGAATCGCGGGGCAACCCGATCCGACTCGTCGAGTCCTCTCATGGACTCGTCGAGTTTCCTCCATGGCATTACTCATGTGACCCTCTGAGGTCAGATCTGTTTCTCTAACTTATAGATCTGGCCTTCTAACACCCAAAAATCACGTAAAGGTCTGAAATTGGTGTCCATGCATGGTGTATCTTGCATTATATACCATAGAAACCCCATTAATGCTTCCTAGCTTCAAAACCCTATGATTACTCGACTAAAGCTTCATACTCTCTGGCTCTCTGGACCTAGAAAGGTCCAGATCTATAACACAACTAGGAAGAGGGATTTGATGCATTTAAGACCCTAAAAAATGAAGTGATTCAAGCCCTAACCCCAAAAATGGAATCTACACAATAGGGAAGAAGAGGGGTTCGATTTGGTACCTCAGAATGAAGCTCCTTGCTTGACTAACTCAGAATAACAATCTCCTCTGGTCCTTCTTGCTGGAACTCTTCTCCTCCTTTGCAAAATCACACCAAATAGCTCAAGATAGCTCTTCCTCTCACTCTACACACTCAAGCTCGCTAGGGTTCTCTCTTCTGGAAAGGTAGCCACAATTGAAGGCCATAAGTGCCTTTAAATAGGGCTCAGGCCCAAAGATTTAGGGTTTCTGCCAACAGCGCGGACTCGTCGATTCGACTCATCGACTCGTCGAGTCCACTCATTAATCCGAGTCATTGTCCGGTCCAATTCTATAAGTATCAGAGACTTCGTCATATGACATGATGGATTCGCATTTGAAACAGTCTGCATCGATTTCGTCCTCTTTCATTTTTAGAAAGGGAATAATCATTTGATGGATTCTCTTCCCTATATCACAATCAATGTGCAGATGAGTAATATCAGAATAAAGATGTTTAGCAATCAAAGAAAAAATGTTTCGTTGTTTCAAAAGCCCTAAATTGTCTCGTTGCAAATAAATTAAATCATCCCTAGACCTAGATAACTCCAACTCTAACTTATCAATCCACATCCGCCTCTCTTCACCTTTTGATGTTACCGTGCTGATTTGATTAGTTAAGTTATTATTACTTAAACGTGTTCTTTTTAAACTATCGCTTAAACTAGAGACTGTAAATTTTAGATCATCTAATTCAGTTTCATACTGAGAGACAAGAATATTTAGAGATTCGAGAATGGAATACACCTTGTTGATCATTCGCTCACATTTTTTGATCTCCTTTGTGACAGGTTTTGTAGCATAGCAGTTGTCCGAAGCATATCCCCTTTGCTCCGAAATGTTGCTGCTAACCATCAGACACTTTCACTCGTACACAGAGTCCTTATCCTTCGTCACGAAGCATTCGCCATGTGTGGGCCTGCGAACCTCATCGTACTCTGAATCTGTTGACCACACTTCAACTCTTCCAAACTCATTGTCGTCTTCCTGCGCAATCAAAGCAGGTTTGGCATTATCAGCATTCTTCCTTTTCTTAAGCTCCTCAATCTTCCGAAGATAGTAAGCTTCATCTTTATCTTCTTCTTCCGTCTTCTCATTTAATCTCTTCAACATGCAATCTTTTTCCAAATGATTCTTTCCATGACAATAATTACAGTCATATCCAAAATCTCCCACTAGCTTGTTATCTTTCTTCACTTCATCCTTCTGTGAATTGAAGCTTTCATCCTTTTCCTTCTCATAACTATAACTCCCTTGCCAATTTCTATTTTTGGAGCGTCTATAGTTCTTCTTTGCAAACTTCCTGGGGTTTGACACCATTAGTGTGTATTCCTCTTTTGTGAGTTCGCAATCAGAGAGGTCCGTCTCCTAACCTTCTTCTTCTACAACCTGCTTTCCCTTTGCAACTAGTGCCAAAGAACCCATTTATTTGAAGAAAATCAATCATCTTATGAAAATAATACCCGCTTTTTAGTTGGAAAGCAAAATTTTCCATAAATTTCATTAAACCAACCAAATATTCTTTTCTCTTTCCTCCAACTTCTAACATCTTTATCTGAAGAAAAATTGAATTTTCTTTGAACATTCTTGACTTCAGCTTTCTGAACCTTTTCACATGCATTAGGTACTTGTACCTTGGGCATCCACACTTTCTTCATTTTACTCTTGTTCTTCTTATTCTTCTTTCTCTTCTGATTTCTAGGCTTCAGAAACGATTTTCAGATCTGAACAACCTCTTTATCTTTCTAAATCTGAACATTAGAAACCTTTGGTACACAAACTTTTGAAGTTTGATAAATCTGAACATCTTGAAGTATTGGCTTTCTGTAAGGAATCATTCCTTCATAAACATCATCAGAACATAAAAAGTCATCTGTTTGAGTTCCAATCGAACAAAATTTCTTCGCTTTCAAGATTTCAGAAGAATTTCTTTGAGATTCGTCTTCTGAAGTACCATATTCGGAATGTAACACTTCTGAAAAACATGAACCACTTGACTCCTCCTTAACAAGAACATCTGGAGTCATCTTTTCTTGAGAAACATGAGGAACATTATGAACTTCACCAAGAACACCAAGAACATCGAGAACATCTTCCTTTTTTCTTTTCAGCTCTTATCATCCCCAACATCTGTTTATTTTCTCAATCTAAATGTCTATAGATTATACGAAATTGTTCTACTATTCTCTCATCCTTTTGTAATTCATGATCATTAATACGTGAGTATTCAGATATTTTCTTATCAACAAAAAGATTATACAACTCAGTAACATCCCTCAACGTATAATCACCAAGAATATGAAACATAGTCCCTTTATAGACACCATATATTGGTTTAGTAACCTTTAATACAAGTTCTAAAATGGAGTTAAAGCATAAAGAATCCATTAGATCTTCAACAAGAAACTGAACTTGAAGAGAGAGAAAGTAGATCTGATAAGAATTCTTAGAGAGAGAAAACAGATCGGAGATGGTTTCTAGAGATAGAGAACATATCTGAGATGAATTTTAGAGAGATAAAATAGATCTGCTCACAAAAATGCAAATAAACACGGAAATTTGCTTCTAAGTCTCTTCCAGATCATGATTGAAGAACAAATCAGATGAAATAATGAGTAGAAGATAACAGATCTGAATAAGATTTTGCAATAAAACGAGGTATTAGACTTTTTCTTTTCAGATTACTTACAAACCTTGAAGAACAAGGTGAGATTCATGATAAAATATCGCCATAAACAAGATCGATTCTTGCAATAATCATTAAGATCTACAAGAACCCGCTCTGATACCACTTGTTAGAATAAATCCGAGATGACGAATGCGGAATATCAAGAACAATCAAGAATCAATCACTACAATATGCAAGTAATCTGATAAAGGTTTTGTGTATATTGATATGGATCTGAACGTACAGAGAAAACCCTAATCTGGAAAAAGCTTACATCAAAAGCTAACCTAGTGATTATTTATAGGGAACATAAAATATTACCAAAAATATAAAACCAATGCCTTAATATAAACCAATGCCTTAGAAGATCTCGATGAAGAACTTCTACTGTAAAGGCACCGTAGGGAATCATAAAACTATTAACCCTAAAAAAGACTTCCCTAAATAACCAAACATGCCAAATCAGTTTTAATATCTCAAATACTCAACATAAAATTTGTGCTTTTGTCTTTGGATTTTGAGAAACTGTTTCAGTTGTTTGTTTGTTATCATTTACTTTTTCTTTCTTATCTTCCCATATTCTTTTTGTTTTTTGCCTTTGAAAAGTGGATGAGTTCTTGTTAAGAGTAT
Source organism: Lactuca virosa (assembly GCF_052849685.1). Taxonomy (NCBI): domain Eukaryota; kingdom Viridiplantae; phylum Streptophyta; class Magnoliopsida; order Asterales; family Asteraceae; genus Lactuca; species Lactuca virosa. The sequence continues at coordinate 247,324,111 of NC_136432.1, forward strand.
TTTTACCCGTGCTTTAATTTGAGGAAAACCCTTCTTTTGAAACTACCTGGTTATCTTCAAAAACAATTTTGTTGATTTCAGGACTCACTTTGTCTCCATTTCCTGTAATGAAAAACACTTGATTTGGAAACACCACATCATCGGTGCATTTGAACTTTGGATAAACAAAAGAGTTTGATTCGAGATAATGAGGACCTTTTTCCTTCATCACTTTTTCGAATTTCTCTGTTTCCTCATAAACTTGATCGACAACAATTATGGGAATAGTTGTTTCTATTTGAACATCTTCTTCATCATTATCACTATCAGTTTGACTATCTTCGAAAATCACACGGTCATAGTCATGAACTTTTGATGTTGAGGGTTGGTCAGTATTAACCTTGTCCAAAGAATCATTACAAATTTCTTTACCCTTAGCCATCGAAGTGACATTAATGACAGATAACTGACAACAATCAACAACTTTTTCCTCCTCAATTTCACTGATATTGCCAGAATCATCTTCGATATCAGCAAAATTATGTTGAGAGTCAGATGTCAAATTCTCAGTTCTTTTCAAAAATTTTATTTGTGCGGTTTTAGTCAAGGTCTCATTCACAATATGTACCAAATCATTTGCATCTAAACATTCATCTATCTTAACAATACCATATGTATATGAGTCATTTGGGACTTTGTCAAATTCAGAAATCTTTTTCTTACAATCATAGGATATTGAATCTATTTTCTCTCTTTCGAATACAAAAAAGGGCAACAGTTTCCTATGTTGTTCCTTACTAATGTCAGAGGAATGAGGTAAATTTGTTAGTTTAGCATACAATCTTTTAGCTGAATTGCAGTAGATGTTACGTTGTTTCATCAAAATACAATTATATTTTCTAACATGATTCCTATCAATAGTAACATTATTCAATTGCAACTCAAGATTGTCTATTATACTCCTCTTCGACTCCAATCGTTTCTGTGTTTCTATCAATAAGGATTTCGATTTTTCAGGATCACTGCTAATAGAAATAAGCTAGTCATTAACATGCGTAATAGTGTCATCGAAATCAGATAAGACAGTATCATATGAACTGAAAGGAATATTAAAGGATATGAGAAGAGAACGTACCTTCGAATTCATTGGATAATTGTGGGCTCCAATAGAAACGAAACATTTTCTGGTTACTTTTTCCTCATCCGGACTTCCCTCTTCATACCTCACATACATTGCTCCATGTGTGGGGTTCCTCATCTCTTCATTATCTGATCCAGATGACCAAATTTGATAAGTACCATCCCCATCACCACTTCCCTTTGCTACAAGCGACATTCCCTTCGTCTTTGCTCTCACTTCCTCCAGCCTTTTGACATAATATGCTTCATCCTTCACTCTATCCTTCTTCTCATCTCTTTTCCTCAACATGCAGTTAACTGCTAAATGGTTCGCACCATTGCAGTAGTTGCAATCAAAACTAGAGTCTCCTTTTAAATTCTTCTCCACCTTCTCACTAGTAACCTTACTCTATTTCTTCTCAACCTCCGACTGTTCTCTTCCATTCTTCCCAGATGATGAGTTTCCCTTGAAGTCACTGTTTCCTTTGAACTTTGGATTGAACGGTTTCTTAAAGAACTTTTTAACTTTGTTGTTGGAATAATAAGCTACAACTTCATCTTCCGAATTCATGATAAAACCTTTATCACCAGAACCATCAATCTCAATAGATTCGACTTCAGACTCTTTTCCAGAAACCTTCGAAACCAAAGCAAGAGGACCTCCCAAATTTATTTTTCCTTCTTTAGCTTTTTTTTGAACCGGGAAATATAATATATAAATTACTCCTAAACTAACACCTAAATCCACCTACGTCCACAATGGGACTTGAACCCTCGACCTCAAGGAGGGAGGGCACCACCTGATACCGTTGGGCTAGAAGCCCTTTGGTCCTTCTTTAGCTATTTCGTAGATCTCACTTTCATGAGCTTTTATAACATTATAGAGATCTCCCATCGAATAGTTATCGAAGCTCTGTTGTGTATTGATTATCAAACTGATGCTTCTCCACTCCTTTTGAAGTCCCATTATCAAGGTAAGATTATACTCAAGAGTAGAACGATGGACTCCCTATCGACTTCGTTTAAAAATGTAACGCTCGATATTCTCCAAGGAATTATTTATATATATGTTGGGTTAATTAAGTGAATTGGTTTGGGCTTGGGCCTATTGGGCCCTTATGTTTGGGCTTAAGAGTGGGAACGAGGGGCGTACCACTCTAAGTACGCGTTGCGTACCCACGAGATATGGACGTGGATGCCATGCGCGTACGCGCTGTGTTCCAAAAGGGAACGTGCAGCGTACGCATGCAGTCCCTAAAACCCTAATTTTAGGTTTTGATCCCTATATAAAGAACATTATGCCCTAAAGTCCAGGCTCCCTCTCACCCTCAAGCTGCTCCCACAAAACCCTAATCCATATTTGTGTGTTCTTGTTCTTGGAAGGTCTCTTGAGAGCATTTTGTTGTTTTGGATCCATTCTCCAAGGAAGTAAAGGTCAAAGCAAGGTGGTGGTGCAAAGGAGAAGTTGTAGATCTGGGATTGTTGCTTCATTTCAGACCTTTTCAAGGTATAAAGTCTTGAACTTGATCCATGAGTGCTTAGATCTCTTATGTTGAGCTTTTGGACCTTTTTGGTCCCAAGAATGGAGCTTTATGGTTCCAAATCCGTTCCTAGGCTTAGGGTTCCCACCCTTGGTGCTATTTGAGTCCCTAAAACAAAAAGTTTCCATCTTAAAGGTCTTGATGTGGTCATGCATGAGTATTAGTCACTTTCATAGGAGTATAATGCCATTTTTGGAGTTGGGAGCTTTTGGGGGCATGCAAAGTCACCAAGTCCGTGACTTTATAGTTCTAGAGGTCTTAAATGGCCTGGATCTACGTTTTGGGTGGTATGGATGAAGCATTAAGTGCTTAATGGCGTATTTGGAACTATGGCCGCGAACACGCTGCGTAAGGTCCGGGAACGCCCCGCATTTCGGCATGGACCCGCGATCTGAATTGATGAGGAATGCCCATCGTTCCACAAGGGAACCCCCTGTGTTCGATCCGGCAGTGGACTTCCGTGGGCCATTTTCTTGGACCTTGATACTATGGTCCTTAGTGGATCATCCTTTTGGGCTTTTATTGGACTATATCTTATGTTGGTTCTAGGGTAAGGTCCATTAGAGGGGATTAGGCCCAATTTAGAAAGTAGGCCAATGGTGGGCCATTAGTGGGCTTGGGAAGTCTATTTAGTATTGGGCCTTTCATGTTATGGTTTTGGTCCTTAGATATGGACCAAATTAGATCAGGGGTAAAATCGTCATTTTACCCTAAGAAGGGTTATTGGATTTTGACTAAGTGTTATTTTGGTAATGATAGTTCGGGGAGTCGTCGGGGCAGCCGTTAGAGATTCCTTACCATGAGATTCTGCATTCAGCTTTGCGAGGTGAGTTACCTTCCCGGTAGCAGTGGGTCGAAGGCACCAAGGCCGGCCCACTAGTAGGAGTTTGTAGTTAGATGATTATCTTTGTGATAATTATCTGGTATGCTACTATCTATTATGATTTATGTGCTAGTATGCTATGATATTATGTGGTAGTGGTAGGGTGAAATAGACCCCGTATCAAGTCAATAAGACCTAAAGGGTAGGTCGGGCACCCAGATATGCCTGACAATATGTTTCTGTATGCTATTATGTGGTAGTGGTAAGGGCGAAATAGACCCCGTAACCGGTTGAAAGAGACCGAAGGGTAGACCAGCACCCATATATGCTAGACAGTTACCGGTTGAAGGAGACCGAAGGGGTAGGCCAACACCCTGATATGCTAGGCGGTTATCGGTTGAAAGAGACCGAAGGGGTAGGCCACCACCCTGATATGCTAGGCGGTTACCGGTTGAAAGAGACCGAAGGGTTAGGCCAGTACCCAGATATGCTAGGCAATATGTTTATTGTATGGTATGTGGTATGATGGGGGAACTCACTAAGCTTCATGCTTACGTTTTTCAATTTTGGTTTCAGGTACATCTTCTTCGAAAGGAAAGGAGCCGAGATGATCGCGGTGCATCGCACTATGATTTTCCGCATGACGAGATCTTTGGGAGTTGTACTATGGTATTATCTTTTTATGACATGTTTTGATAATTGATATACTGGTTTGATTATGAAATGGGATGATACTATTGATGTTTTTCAGACTACTGGTTTTATGATTACTTAATTAAAAATGAAATTTTTGGTTCCATATTTTGGGATGTTACAAGTTGGTATCAGAACCTTGGTTTGAGGGATTCGGACACACTTTCAGGGGTGTCTGGACTCAAATCGAGGGTTTGAAAGATTTTTACAAGAAAAATTATTTTTCTAAAATTTAAAATTAAGGGTTTTGAGAATGAACAAGGAGTGTGATGCGTACAATCGGCCGAGCTCAAGTAAGTTTTCCCCAAGATACTCATATATGTTTTTTATGATATATGTTATGATTATGAGAGTAGCATGCTAGATTAGGGCTAAGGATCGAGGAAGGATGCCTTGTATGCCTACTGTATGTGCTTATTAAACTGCATGCTAGTACTGATTAGTCAGTTATATGATGGCCTGATGAGGATATGCTTGGTTTTGGTTACTCAATGCTCGAATGCTGCTTGCTTTGTGCTTTTAGGAGTTCTAGTTATCTTTAACTAACTAGTAAACGAATATGCTAAGTTACATATTACGAGGACTAAATAATTTCAGAAGGTTAGGTTTAGCCCTATTGCGCAGCTCTCGTCTGAGTCTAACCGTTGTAGGGAAAGACCTCTCATTACAAGAATTATCTGGTATTAGTAATATGTAATGGTATTCGCAAGCTAGTTAGGGAGAGATAGTAGGAACTTCTTATGCAACTGATGGCAGAGAGTGGGTCGGAGATTAACCTAGGGTAAGCCTAGTATGAGAATAGCGCAGAGAGCAGTAGTAGTGAAAGGGACTTGGTGGAGTCAAGGAAATTTCTGACGAAAGTACGGATATATGTGGAAGGTGGTATGGGCCCGTACTACTGAAAGCAGAGGATCCGTACTCAAGTCAAGGAGAACTGAGATTAAACCAAGAAACTTGTAGTGTGTGTGAGGTCTCTCGATGATTATATATGACCCTGAAGATTGTATGGTTTGTTTCAGAATGGTGGTGACACGTCATGGAGCAGGGGGCTCAGGGTCGGGGTCAGGTTCGGGTACGGGTTCCGAGCCAGTTGATGATGGATTGCACGAGTTCATTGCATTCGAGATTACGAGAGGCATCCTTGAGGCGACCCCGATGATTTTCGGGTGGATCAACGAGGGTATCATTGAGCTGATGGAGGATCTCCTTAGAGAATTCAAGAGTGACATGGCACCTGGCCAGTCTGAGACTCGTACGCTCTCCTTCAAGGATTTCAGGGGATGCGGAGCACCAGACTTCAGCGGGCTGAAAGACCCCATTGTAGCGAGATGATGGATTGTAGACATCGAGTCTGTACAGGTGACGAGCTTCTGCCTTGAGGGGCGAAGGTCAGATTTGCTGCTGGGTGTTTGACGGAGCGAGCTAGAGACTGGTGGGAGGCAGTCGGTGATACTTTGGGAGCCCCAGCCATTGAGGCTATGACCTGATCGGATTTTGTGTCCAAGTTTCGGGCAAAGTTTGTGACAGCGGTGGAGGTTCAGCAGCTGGCCAGAGAGTTTTTGGATATGAGACAGACTACTGAGACGGTGGCGAAGATTACCGCCAAGTTCAGGGAGAGGGCCTTGTTGGTGCCTCAGTACCCCGGTGATGAAGAGATGAAGAAAACCCGATACTATGATATGTTGAGAGCTGACATTCGGAAGTATGTCAGTTATTCAGCGTACCCGACTTTGGACGATATGATAGCTAGGGCACGAGAGAGGGAGATTGATATTGAGCACATCAGGAAGAGGAAGGCAGAGACTGGGTAGACGACTGGGGTTTCGGTGAAGAAACCCAAGGTATTCGACTCGAGGTCGAAGGGCCAGCAGTGCCAGAGCCGCTGTGGGAAATACGACAAGACGCATGAGGGAGTTTGCAGATTAGGGGGATCAGGCTACTATATGTGCGACAAGCTTGGGCACTTTGGCATGGATTATACTGCCCCTACCCCCACCGTTCAGATATCAGACCTGATTTGCTTCCATTGCAATCAGAAGGGCCATAAAAAGGAAAACTGCCCAAGATTGGTATCAGGAGCGCCAGTGGCGGCGCCACCTCCATCGACCCTGCATATCACAGATGGCCGCCAGGGCAAGTCAGATGCTCCTGTGGTGAGGAGCCGAGCCTTCCAGCTGACCGCCGAGGAGGCGCGTGTCGCACCAAATATGGTGACTGGTATGTTTCGTCTCCTTAACTTTCATTATGTGTCAGTTTTGATATTTATGTTTCATGTATTCTGTTTTAGGATCGTTTCATGTGAATGGTATCCCAGTGTTGGTATTATTCGACTCGGGAGCTACCCGATCGTTCGTATCTCTTGCATTCAGCAAGAAGTTTGCCGAGTCTACGAGCATGTTGGATTTTCCTTTAGAAGTCGAGATTGCGGATGATCGATCTGTACGGGCTTCAGAGGTTTATAGGGATTGTGTTCTTAGGATGTATGGCGAGTTTATCTCATGAATTTGGTTCCTATTCCTTTGCGTGGGACCAAGGTCATTATAGGGATGGATTGGTTAAGCCCAATGGGGGCGGTGATCGACTGTGAGCAGCAGTTGGTTCGGGTTAGGACCCCAAGTGGGGGAGAGCTGTTGATTCAGGGTGAGAGACCGCATCGTGGACCGATCATGTGTTCTGCAGCGAGAGCTAGACGCTACCTTCATCAGGGTTGCGCAGGTTATGTCGCCTACGTTATGGATACCTGGGAAAAGGGTAAGGCGACCGTGCACGATGTACCGATTGTCCGGGAGTATCCGGACGTGTTCCCGGAGGATTTTTGTGGGGTACCCTCAGAGAGGCAGGTGGAGTTTAGGATCGACCTCGTTCCGGGTGCGGCTCCGATAGCCAAGGCACTGTATCGGTTGGATCCTCTCGAGATGACAGAGTTGTCTACACAGCTGCAGGAGCAGTTAGACAAGGGATTTGTCAGGCCGATCAGTTCACCTTGGGGAGCCCTGATTCTATTTGTGAATAAGAAGGACGGATCCCACTGGATGTGTATAGACTACCGAGAGTTGAATAAGGTAAAGGTGAAGAACCGTTACCCACTCTCAAGGATCCACGATCTCTTCGACTAGCTTCAGGAAGCATCTTGGTTTTCCAAGATTGATTTGCGATCAGGTTATCACCAGATGAGAGTAAGGGATAAAGATGTGCAGAAGACAGCCTTTCGGACTCCATATGGTCATTACGAGTTCGTGGTGATGCCGTTTGGGCTCACCAATGCTCCTGCCGCGTTCATGGATCTCATGAACCGTGTATGCAGACCGATGCTGGATCGTTCTGTTATAGTGTTTATTGATGACATCTTGGTTTACTCCAAGACACTGCAGAAGCATGAGGAGCACTTGAGGGAAGTGTTGGAGATGTTAAGGAGGGAGAAACTTTTCGCAAAGTTCTCCAAGTGCGAGTTTTGGTTGCGCGAGGTGCAGTTTCTGGGGCACCTTGTCAACCAGAACGGTATACTGGTCGATCCGGGCAAGGTAAAGGTTGTGATGAGATGGGAGGTTCCGAGGTCTCCATCTGAGATTCGGAGTTTTCTTGGTTTGGCAGGTTACTATCGGAGATTCATCCAGGATTTCTCCAAGATTGTTGTTCCATTGACCCGAATGACAAATAAGTTGGTGACATTCCGCTGGGGGCCTGATCAGCAGGCAGCTCTTGAGACTCTCAGACAGCGGTTGTGCGAGGCTCTGATTCTGACCTTGCCGGAGGGTGTCGACGATTTCGTGGTTTACGGTGACATTTTGATCACTGGAATGGGTGCGGTGCTGATGCAACGAGGTCACGTGATAGCATACGCTTCGAGGCAGTTGAAGCCTCACGAGGTGAATTACCCAACGCATGACCTGGAGTTGGGAGCAGTTGTTTTTACCCTCAAGATTTGGCGACACTACCTCTATGGGGTCCGCTGTACTATCTACACGGACTACAAGAGCCTGAGGTACCTGGTGGATCATCCAGATCTGAACATGAGGCAGCGATGTTGGTTGGATGTGGTGAATGATTACGATTTCAAGATCCTCTACCACCCAGGGAAAGCCAATGTGGTGGCCGATGTACTCAGCCGCAAGGCGGTCGCGGCTCCGATTCGGGATTTATGCCTGAGGATGACAGTGATTACTCTGTTGTTGGAACGGATCCGGGAGGCTCAGGTCGAGGGTATGAAGGAGGAGCGTTGGAAGTATGAGCGAATCATAGGTCAGGTGGCTTCATTTGATTATGACAGCCGTGGGTTGTTGACTCTAAATCGGAGGGTCTAGGTTCCTTACTGGGGCGGTGTACGCCAGGTTCTGATGGATGAGGCTCATAAGTCGATATTCTCCATTCATCCCGGGGCGATGAAGATGTATCGGGATCTTCGGCCAGATTATTGGAGGCCCTACATGAAGCGGGACATAGCTTGGTATGTGGAGCGATGCTTGACTTGTAGGAAAGTCAATGCCGAGCACCATCGACCCCACGACAAGATGCATCCGTTGGAGATTCTCGTGTGGAAATGGGAATACATCACCATGTATTTCATCACAAAGCTTCCCAGGACTGCACATGGAGTGGATGCGATATGGTTCATCGTGGATCGACTGACCAAGAGTGCCCATTTCATACCGATTCAGGAGAGTATTTCGGCCTAGAAGCTAGCAGACATCTACATCAGAGAAGTAGTAGCTCGGCATGGGGTGCCGGTTTCTCTGATTTCCGACAGGGATGTGCGGTTCACTTCCAAATTCTGGAAGAAACTTCATGACGAGTTGGGTACTCGTCTGCACTTCAACACGACTTTCCACCCGCAGACGGATGGTCGGAGTGAGCGGACCATCCAAACCTTGGATGATATGCTGCGCGCGTGCATTTTAGACTTTGGTGGTAGCTGGGATACCTACCTTCCCTTGGAAGAGTTTTCATATAACAATAGCTACCACGCCAGTATTGACCGACCTCCTTTCGAGATGCTCTACGGGAGGAAATATAGGACCCCAATTTGTTGGGGCGAGGTCGGTCAGAGGGTCATGGGAAATACCGAGGTGGTACTTAAGACTACCGAGATGATACAGCAGGTCCGAAGCAGGCTCCATACAGCTCAGAGTCGGCAGAAGAGCTATGCCGACAAGCGCCGGTCGGACTTAGAGTTCCAGGTGGGAGATATGGTTCTCCTGAAGGTGTCACCTTGGAAAGGTGTCATCCACTTTAGAAAGAGGGGCAAGCTGGGCCCCAGGTTTATCAGACCTTTCAGGGTTGTAGCCTGGGTGGGCAAGGTGGCATATCGGTTGGATCTCCCGGAGGATCTTAGGCAGATCCACAACACATTTCATGTTTCACAGTTACGAAAATGTATAGCCGATGATTCTGTGGTGGTTCCTTTGGAGGACATTCAAGTGGATAACCACCTGAATTATATTGAGAGACCGATAGTTATTCTCAATCGAAAGGAGAAGACCTTGAGGAACAAGGTCGTCGGGATGGTTAAGGTACAGTGGCAGCACCGGAAGGTTTCAGAATGGACATGGGAGCCCGAGGATAAGATGATGGAGCACTATTCGTAGTTATTCAGGGCGACGGACTTCGAGGACGAAGTTTGATTCAAGTGGGGGAGAATTTTAACGCTCGATATTCTCCAAGGTATTATGTATATATATGTTGGATTAATTAAGTGAATTGGTTTGGGCTTGGGCCTATTGGGCCCTTATGTTTGGGCTTAAGAGTGCGAACGCGGGGCGTATCACTTTAAGTACGCGCTGCGTACCCACGAGATATGGACACGGATGCCATGCGCGTACGCGCTGCGTTCCAAAATGGAACGCGCAACGTACGCATGCAGTCCCCAAAACCCTAAGTTTAGGGTTTGATCCCTATATAAAGAACATTATGCCCTAAAGTCCAGCCTCCCTCTCACCCTCAAGCTACTCCCACAAAACCTTAATCCATATTTGTGTGTTCTTGTTCTTGGAAGGTCTCTTGAGAGCATTTTGGTGTTTTGGATCCATACTCCAAGGAAGTAAAGGTCAAAGCAAGGTGGTGGTGCAAAGGAGAAGTTGTAGATCTGGGATTGTTGCTTCATTTCAGACCTTTTCAAGGTATAAAGTCTTGAACTTGATCCATGAGTGATTAGATCTCTTATGTTGAGCTTTTGGACCTTTTTGGTCCCAAGAATGGAGCTTTATGGTTCCAAATCCATTCCTAGGCTTAGGGTTGCCACTCTTGGTGCTATTTGACTCCATAAAACAGAAAGTTGCCATCTTGAAGGTCTTGATGTGGTCATGCATGAGTATTAGACACTTTCATGGGAGTAGAATGCCATTTTTGGAGTTTGGAGCTTTTGGGGGCATGCAAAGTCACCAAGCCCGTGACTTTATAGTTCTAGAGGTCTTAAATGGCCTGGATCTACGTTTTGGGTGGTATGGCTAAAACAATAAGTGCCTAATGGCGTATTTGGAACTCTGGCCGCGAACGCGCTGCGTAAGGTCCGGGAATGCCCCGCGTTCCGGCATGGACCCGCGATCTGAATTGATGAGGAACGCCTAGCGTTCCACAAGGGAATACCATGCGTTCGATCTGATAGTGGGCTTCCTTGGGCCATTTTCTTGGACCTTGATACTATGGGCCTTAGCGGATCATCCTTTGGGCTTTTATTGGACTATATCTAGGGGAGACACATGGGGTTGCTCTGGCGGCTTCTGCTGCTTCATTCTACAACAACAATAACCGACGGTGGTTCCACAGCAGCGACGTCGGTGGTGGCAGGGGTTGCTCGGGCGGCTTCTGCTGCTCCGTTCCTTACTGTTCCAAGGTGCTCGACGAGAGGGAGGGCAGCGAGGCGATGGTTGGAGCTTGAGCTCTTTCCAATTCAACAGAAAAAAAGAGATTAGAGATGGTGATGTCATGCGGTGGCTAAGGAAGAACTCCGATTACAGCAGTAGCGGGGGCTTTTAGTTGGTGTTTTTTTGACAGAATAGAAGGAAGTGGGTATTGGAGTGGTGGTTACAATGGTGGTGAGTGGTGAAGTGGTAGGTTGTTATCGGAAGGGTAAAAACAGCAGAGGAAGGGAGAGGGAGGTGACACTGGTGATGGTGGGTGTTTCTTAGTGGCTGGAAAACAGCTCCACCTCCGGTGGAGTTCTCTTTCTCGAAAATGAAGAAGGAGGGATAACCACCTCTTTTGACCGGTAGGATATGAATGTGTGAGAGAGAGTGAGAGAGGGAGAGGGAGAGAGAGAGAGAGAGAAAGATAGATTTTATTTTTATTTTTTTTATATTGTTATAAAAATTTATAAAAATAAAATAGAAAATGCAAATTTTCTTTTTTATTTTTTCTTTTAATAAAAAAAAGTATTTAAATAATAAAAAAACTGAAAAAGAAAAAAATAAGGACAAAATAGTCATTATGAAAAAGTTTATAGAAAATTGGACCAAACTTTCAATAAAATGAAACGTTTGGACCTCTAGTGCTAGTCCAAATCTTTTTGGACCAAAGTGACAATTTTCAGTTAACCACAGGTACCCTTTATAAAGTTTTGTCTAAGTAAAATCACAAAACAAAATTTAGGTTAAAAATTGAACTTACATTGAGTTGATAAACGTGGGGTCAGAATCGCGATTTCACATAAAGTCCTAATTTATATTGGAGGTTTGGATTTCCACTTCCCAATATCGCTTTGGCAATCGTCAATCAAATAAGACCATGAAATGGGCTTAGTTTTACGCTTTAACCCCAATACATCAACAGTCAAGTTGTCAAGCATCATGCCCTGGGCCCCAACACTACATGTACAACCGACTAATCTTAAATTTGGTTGAAGGCATTAACAAACATATTTGACCACAAAATTTAACCCCGAAATTAATTAGTCCTCCCATATATCAGTTTTCTTGTGTGTTATTTTCGTCACCTATTAATATTATGCGGTTCTTACTGTTACATTTCCTCTTACCTGCTATTTTGTTCAACGATCAAAAATTGTATGTATATTACATAGGGATAGTCACAAACTCACAATTAAGTTAGAGAAACGAAACTATACATATCGACTATTTTATTATTTAAAAAAGATTGTAGTTCAGTAAAAGGTATCATGCGGATGGGTAAATGGGCAATAAAACCAAAGTCAAAAGATTGTCGGCACAAATATTTTAAACTCAAGCTCATTAAGAAGTATTTAATTGGATCTTGATGCACTAAGAACCTGCTGAGATACTGCCGAAAGTAAGTAAAACTAAGCACTAGCAAATCACATAAACAACTTATAAGCAAAAAGTTTTCTAGTCGGAGAAAAACTTATGTAGTTGTATCTACGTGTTTTCCAAAATCGTATGGATGGATAAACGTTGTACTCGGCAATTATATGTTACATAGATATCAGTTTTGTTATCGACTCTTTAAATGTACTTTGCATAAAGCAAGCGTTTATTTTATTCCAGGAAAAACGAAAATTTCCGGAAACAAAGATAGGATTAAATACTACAAATAAACTGATATATAATAATATATATTATGTTTTTTAATGACATTTTTTATATCACTAAAAAAATAATATATTAATTTTATGTCACTAATCTTTATAGTTTGCTAGTGGCATAATAGGTTAATATGCCAAGAAAAGTTATTTTTATTAAAAATATTACATAAATATAATTCTTATAATAAGTAAGAAAATGAGTTATAATATTAATATTTTATTTTTTATTTGAATTTTCACCAAATAATTTAGTTAACTTCCATACAATTGTTTAACATGTAACTGTTTCTTAGAATTTTTTTTGAACGTGTGGAGTATATCAAAGCAAATAGCCCTAGCAAGAAGCGAGGACAAAAAAGGAAATACAAATACCTTTGAGTATTAAACAGAAACAAAATGAATGTTTTTTTAGATACGACATCAGAAACCCCACTTCCACTTCGGCTGATCTAAACGCACAATCACCACCCTCTCTTCGTCGCCACCAGACCATCTCGTTGCCATCAACCTATGTTGTTGCTTTCGTCGTCGTCATTGTTGCATCCTCAATCCACTTCGACATCTCTTCCCCTACATGTATTTAATGTCTCTATTTTTCTTTTACATCTTCCAATTTCTTTTTTTAATCTTCTTGTATGAATACAAGAAGCCTCATGTAAATTTATGAAGTAGGATTTTTACAAATGCACTTAGGTGTTTATGCAATCTCGCCTCTAGAGTTTCTTCGACTTCCGCTTTTCTTATATATCTCTCTCTTCATCAATCCCCTTGAGGTACCAAAGGCCTTCTAGTGTAGCGGTATCCGGTGTTGCCCTCCCTCATTGAGGTTAAGGGTTCAATATATATATATATATATATATATATATATATATATATATATATATATATATATATATATATATATATATAATGATGTAATCCAAAAGCGATACTACTTTCATTCTAAGGGGATGTTAAATAATAGTATATGTATAAGTATTCATCACTCATCTCTACATTTTCAACCAAAATTCACTTTTTATTTTGGATTTGTTTATGTACCACCATTTATAGCAGAAAAAGAAAAACAACACTCACATTACTTCTAAATGAACACCTTGACCAAATAATATAAAGGCACCACAAAGTCCAAAATCTACAACACTCCATATCTATCGTCCCCTATCCAAAATTAGAGTGTTCTAGTCCTACTTAAATCCCAAATCCATACTAATATTATCCACACATGACATACAAATACAAAATAACTGGTAGCTTAATTATCCACTCACTATTAAGTGAAAGTGAAACCTTTAAGGTGGTATTTGAATTTTAATAATTTTGTTCATTTTGTCTATAAAATATTAGGTGTGGGACTCATGTATTACATGAGTTAAATAAAAAAAATTAATATAAAAGTGTAAACGTTAAGTATTTTTTTGAAATTAAATTTTAAAATAAGAAAGGAAAAAAACATATTTATTGCAATTTATGATCATATTTATTATATTTAATACTTTACTTATATAACTATATGCATTACGTGACCTTTTAATTTTAAAAATTAAAAAACGTAAAAATTGACATGTGAATATTATTTATTTCAAAAATACCACAAAATGACAAGTGTCAAAACTTATGAAAGATTGATATGTGGCAAAATGGATCTTCATTTATTATGGTAGATTAGTCTGTGGCACAATTCCGTAAACAATGTTGGAAATCAACCTTTTCGAACCCTAACTCGCATGCTCTAAACACCGATCAAAACATCAATTTGTATTATTGACACTAGTTTATATGCTTTTCTCACTACAATATTACTTTCAAAGGGAAACTAATTATACTTATTAAAGAAAACATCCTACACTATTTATAGACTAAACAATTAAGCTGCTACACCACTACCACTGTGCCACGTACTATAAACATATAAAAAAACAAAATAAACATGCAACTATTTCCCACGTATTCGGTACTTCCTCTTTATTCTCCATAATACTCGGCCAAGTACAAGACTCTGGTAACACCGACTTTCTGAATACTTAGTCCAACATGGACTATTCAACCGTGATCCACTCCATGACTACTGACCCATGGATTACCCACTATCTCGCAACTTATTCGTGACCCACAACCATCAAGATTATTCAACATCCACCCCTGTAATCTTACTGATTTTAACTAGTTTCTTTATCACCTTGAAGTTGGTTCTTCCACGTTCTCTTTCTTCATTTCATAATTGTCACAAAAATCATAAAGTTTGTAGCCTATCATGGTCACATACATACAAAGGAACAATCCTTGCTACTTCCTTTCGTACCACGTAGTTTTCAAAGTTTCAAAACTTTGTTCGGTTAATTTCTCTGAATCTACATTCTTACTTTCATTCACACAGCCAGCTGGTCTCGGTTGTCTCTTTTCCGTCTCAGACTAATCTTACTCGACCTAGATGCCCCCGGTCTTTAAAGCTTATTCTTCGGTCTTGGTCTCACGGTTTTGTCTTGCTAGCAGTGGTCTTTTTGGTTTTTGGTGAAATTCACTTTCTGTACATGGTCTTTCTTTCTTCTCGGTATTGGTCCAGGTATGAGCCCCTTGAGTCTCTGGTCTAAGTCTACATCACTAGGTCACTACTTTGTCGGTCTTCTTTATTTGTTGTCAGTTGTCACTTTCTATAAATGGTCACTATCTGCTTCTATATCGCCGACAATTTCCGTTCAGTCGTCTCGTCGATCTTCCTTCCTCACGCCCATGCTAAGATTTTCCAGCGACGATCTTTGCTACTGTGGCATCCGATCTTGACCTTCCTTTTGCGATTTACATGAAATCGACATTCCACTTATTTTAATCGAGCCTTAGGCTCTGATACCAAATGTTGGAAATCAGTGTCCTCAGACCCAAACTCACACGCTCTAAAAACCGATCTAAACAACAATTTGTATTGACACTAATTTATATGGTTTCTCACTTCAATATTACTTTTAGAAACTAATTACACCTGTTAAAGAAAACATCCTACAGTATTTATAGACTAACCAATTAAGCTGCTACACCACTACCACTATGTCACATACTTTAAACATATAAAAAACAAAATAAACATGAAACTATTTCCCATGTACTTGGTATTGTTGGTGATTTTAGTGTCACCATATCATTTTATGTAATTGGAACTAACATGTGAGCTAAGGGGCTTCATAATTTGTACTCTAATATCTGCACGAGTTTGTGCGGAGTACACGCACGTATAAGATTGAATTAGAAGCTGGTTCGACTACAAGTCGGGGGTCTGGGGGCAACCCCCCTGGGTCCGGGGTTTCCAAAGGGGTTGTTTTGGAAACCATAAATCCTTATTAAAATCCAGATTACCCTGACTTGCTTCCAAAGCAACCCATGACGGACAACCATAAGAGAAACCCTAATATCGTTTATTATTTAAACGATTCTTCTCTTTGAGAAGATACACACGAAAATAATTAGCTCTCGTTTTTCTTCAAACGAACACAATTTTCCTTCTAGCAATTTGGCTTACGTTTTCTGTTCCTAGATTCGTAAGTGTCCTCTTGGATTATTCTAGGCTAAATTTCTTGCAACCCAGACATAGGGTAGAAATATCATTTCAGAAAATGTTCACACGATCCAAGAGGTATTCAGATCTCCAACATAAACCTTATTTTTTTTCCAACAAGTACTTCCTCATTATTCTCCATAATACTCGGTCAAGCACAAGACTCTGGTAACACCCATTTCTGAATACTTTGTCCAACATGGACTATTCAACTGCGATCCACTCCATGACTACTGACCCGTGGATTATGTACTGACCCGTGACTCATCTGTGACCCATAACGCATCAAGTTTACCCAACAAACAATATTTAAGATAAAATTAACATTAGAATACCATAAAGTTGTTCCTTTCGCTACATTGTCCATTGGTGCACTTGCATGTTCCTTTTGGATATAAACGATTATAGAGGTCAAAATGTGTAGCAGATAACTATTAAAAAATGTAAAACAACTCCTAACAAGAATTTCTTAAGTGTACTTTGCTTGAAAAAACCTAGAAAGATCCACATATCCTATAAGTCCAATAATATAATATGCCCATAAAAGTTATAGACTAGTGTGATGTGTATTCACAAAAAACAAAAAAAAAAACTTTGGATTTTAGTAGCTGATTTTAAGTAATGCCCTACTGTCACTAGCCTACAATACAAACAAGATCAGGTTAGATACTTATGAGTGATTGAGACGTCATTAATGAACTATCAATTAACAACAACACTACAAAAGCTTCATTTGTGTAGAATTACTCCACTCTTTGTTCGCGAAGCCTTATTCTACCAAATTTTATTTTATTTTGTGTATATTCTTTGAATATTTATAAAATTACAGTCACTAATGTGAATTATATGGACTCATGTATTAATTTCTGTGTATGAGTTATTAATCAAACTAAATTTATTCTTACATATCATCTGTTTGAAGCAAATTATTGGTTTTTACCAAATTCTGTGTATAAAATATAGAAATTTAAGATACAATTTTGTATGAATGTTAGGGTAAGTTGCTTAATTTAGTAGTGTGTCCTAGAGAGTTAATCTTTTGTAAGTTTTTTCTTATATTTTGTTTTGATCTCAATTTTAAATATGAAAAATATGGTATGTTTTCTTGGAGATTATATTCATTAAAATTTTGAAGTATGAAGTTTAAGAATATTTGATTGAATAAAGCGGCAGGCTAGGCACCGAAAGCATGTTGTGTCCTTCAATTATTCATTGAGATGGGCAATGTATTCGATGTTAAAATCTTAACATGTTATTAGGGTTATTTCTTGTTATCCTTTGTTTTTGGCCTTTCTATAATATTCTATAGGCCATACTCTTTATAATGTGATATTGTGTTATTATTTATTATATGTAGCGTAGATGATCTTAAAACCAAACCAATTGATTTGTATGAATCATAT
Source organism: Lactuca virosa (assembly GCF_052849685.1). Taxonomy (NCBI): domain Eukaryota; kingdom Viridiplantae; phylum Streptophyta; class Magnoliopsida; order Asterales; family Asteraceae; genus Lactuca; species Lactuca virosa. The sequence goes on from NC_136432.1 coordinate 247,341,707, forward strand.
ACGAGGTACAAATAATATTAAACCTACCCATTTTATGTATATAAATTGAGTGAGTCATTTGATTTTGTATGAATCGTATCCGTGAACCGATATCTAATCCCAAGAAGTTAGTAAAATGATTTAAGTTTCCGTATGTTTTATAATTCTTTACCACATGTAAAAATCTTAAACAGTTCCATGTTAGTTGCCACCATAAACCGAGTTCCATCCAATAGGTTAGTCATTGCTATAATAAACAGATTTTATAATATACAGTGATGTAAAATAATATGAAAGTACAATGCTACAATAAGAATAAACCAAAGGGTGAAAACAAACCCAAACATTTTATTATTTGGTTTAATTTTACATTCATATCATTCTATTTCAACATTATACTTATTTATGCATAATATCACATAGGCCATACTTTTAATAATTAAGTAATTCTACAAGATTCCTCTACTACGTTAGTGTGGGGACCACTAATTCTAATAATCATAAAATGACTAACTATATCATCTAGTCAGAGTTTATCATGGTCCAAAAACACATAAATCATAATACACTGTACCAAAAGAGACACCTAATAAATACAACTAATTTCTTGTTTAAAAATAATTCCTTGTTGAATTTATATATATATATATATATATATATATATATATATATATATATATATATATATATATATAGGGTTAGGTTATTGTGTTTTTGATAAGTATTGTGTGCATGCGTGGTTGATTGTAAACCAATCATTTTAGTTATTTTAAGTAAGTGATTAATAAATATTATTAAATTAAGGATAACACAAAAATTCGATCTAAATTCATTATAAGGGTATTTTAGTCAATTAAGACAAATTTAAAAAAAAAAATTCGAGATTTAGGGGATAATTAATGCTCTAGATTTAAAAAATCTGATTTTTTTTAAAATTAATTCAATTTTAAACGTAATTTGTAAGCATAAACCGATTTTATTCTATAAAAATGTTATTTTGTTAGAATGATTTCTGTGATTCTGTCAGAATGGTATTCTATTAGAATATTATTAAAAAAGCATTTCTCTGAACCCCCAGTAGAATAATAACAACATTCTTATATCTATTCATATACATCCGAACTTAAATACAAATTCGTACATATTATTACAAACTAATACCCTTATACATTTTAATATAATTATTGATATTCTAACAGGATATCAACAAAAATGAATAAAAAATTCATAAAAAAATACAACATTCTTAAACTGTGAGTGTAATTAATCATTTGTTCATTTTTCAAGTTATTCCTATCAGGTCTTCAACCCATTTTCCCAGCCATTCGTATCACAAATACAACAAAAACTAACAATGGTTAAAAGCATGTTACTTGCAATTCGTATCACTTGATATGTGACAACCCGTAAATTTCTATCTTGTAAAGCCAATCAAATGCCAGACTTGTTTCTGTTACCTTTTAGCCTTGTTAAGGGTCATTCTATGAGTTCTAAGCCTAGTACGCTTAAGGGTTTGTGTGTTAGGAAGTGTTAGCAAGAGATAAGTGGATTGCATTCGAGCCGGAAACATCTTCAAAAGTAGTTCATGGCCGTGAACCCATCCTTGGCTGTGAACTCATGCCCTATATATATTGAAGTGTTAGCCATTTTTCTCTTCACTTCTCACCTTCTAGCCGTGAACTCTCCTTCTCTATCAACTATCTTCAACCGTGATCACTTCTAAAGGCCTCAAAAACGTAAGTATCTCATCCATCTTCATGTTGTCCCTTAGAAACACTTGATTCCACCCATGATACAAACACTTCTTTGCAAAGATCTTCAAGAGTTCATGGCCGTGAACCCATCATAGGGCCGTGAACCCTTCATAGATGCAAGATAGGACCGTGAACCCTCCATCTATGGCCGTAAACCCTTCATAGGATCAAGCTTGGGCCGTGAACACATCATGTATTCTTAGGCCGTGAACCCTTCTAAGGCCGTGAACACCTCTTTTTTGGCCGTGAACACCTTTCAACCACTCATTTGTGATTCTAACACTTCATTGAAAGTGTTTCCTAATTCCTAAGGTTGTTTCCCTTACATGTTAGTTGTAATATACAATAATTGTATTCATATATGTGTTATTATATGCTTAATAGGATCCGTTTGTGCTTGAGACTTCACTTGGCATACTTAGCATCCTATACCGATCTTTCATTCGAATCACTCACTACAGGTGAGTTCGTACCCCTACAAATATACTTTTAAATGCTTTTAAATGCTTTTGGGGGGGGGGGGGGAGGGGGGGGGGAGGGATACAAGTAGAACACAATGAAATTGTGTTAACCATTTACATGTGAAAACAACATCCAAAAGGATTTATTATACTCAAAAACTTGTTAAAACTCTTTTAAATCTTTTATAAACTTCTTTTATATCAAATCATATTCGTCTATCTATTTACGTATAAGTATGCTTTAACAGACTTAGGACTATTGCTAGATACCTTGACTCCTGTTCCTTGTTTGGTTGTGGGCTTGGGGTAGAATCACTAGTCCGAATGTTAGTTAAATCAGAGTTATACTTATTAAATACATATATGAATAATAAACCCATTTTAAGGTATATACTTAACTTAGTTGCTTATGGTTAGTAATTGAGTCTTTTCTATAAATCAGTAACAGTCAAACAATCATACTAGTAAACTATAATAGGTATAGTTTAGAGGATTACTACTTACTACTTCTAGAACAGTGAAACTTACATGAGTCAGTTCATACACATAATATAACTAGAACAGAAAGGAACATACATACTATAACTATAACAGAAATGAACATACATACTATAACTAGAACAGGAAGGAACACATATATTATAACAAGAAAAAAATAACAATAATGTGAGGTACTACTTCACGACATAGCAATATACTTGTTATGTCACGTTTTGTAACCAGAGTCTCCTGGAGGAAGAGCGGGCATTGTGTGTATAGATCTATATGAGACTGATAATCCTACATCCCAACTGTTAGCTACAGTCCGACAGGATAGCCAAGGGGTGACAAATGTCACATTAGTTTCGACGCCAGAAGGTCGTCGTGTTTATACTAGTCAATTAGCATGGTTATAACCTCATCACATTTTACCTTAATTTAACTAATTGGTTTTAAGTAGTTAGTACTTCAGTAGTTATTTTATACAACAGTACTGTATATCTTCATTTTTCCCATTAAATTCATATAGTGATATTCTCATATCGAGTAATGAAAACTATTTTCTAGTAAAGATAGTCATAAACTTGGGAAAACATACATTTTTATGAGAAAACAAACATAAAAAACAGTCGGGTCTTGGTAGAAGACTACTTTCCATTTTAGTCGAAAATATAAGATTTTCTAGGAAGTATACAAACATTTACATCAAAAACACTTACAAACATTTTCATAAAACTAATGCAAACATTTGACACAAAAATACTTATGAACTCACCAGCTTAAATGCTGATCTACTCTTTCAAAATAACTTGTATTCTCAGGAATCCAGTAGACAGGTACACCCCCGGAGCTTTTGAGAAGACAGCTTAGTACCGTGCTGCGTCTTTTATCTTTTACTATATCTACTTTTGATGTTGAATATCTAATGTTTGACACTTATGTAAAAACTTATACATTATTAATGCAATGGTTGTTTGTACTTTGATTACTATAATGCATGTGTTGTGATACTTGACATGACGTCCTCCGCCCCTGAACGTTTCCGTCGTTCCAGTTTGGGGGTGTGACATTATATATTCTGGCAGAATACATAGAATATGACAGAATACATATAACACATTCTGACAGAACACATAGAATACATTTTGCTAGTTATAGCTTTAATTGCCACTATAAAGATTACATTTTGGTAGATAACACTCTCGTTGTACATGTTTTCTTCCTTTTCCACATTAATGACAACCTCTTCAAAACCTAAATCCACAATGACAACATAATCCACTTTCAAATAATAAAAAAATTTGCCCATTGTAAGAGAATAAAAACTATAAATTCTGACAGAATGTAGTACTCATTAAAGAATTATAATTTATTCTAACAAAATGTAATATCTCAAGAAATACATATAGTTATGAACAAATATACTATAGATTAACACTAAAAGAAATACTGTAATCAAGTTAGTAATATGAATTCAAGTTGCAAAATCTTTCAGCAGTACCACAAAAAGAATAATTCAATCCCAAATTTGCATCAGATTCTTAATTCAAAAGTTGTACCAAGTAAAAATCCTTCAGACAATTGATTGGGGATGACATCAGACGTCAATTTAGAAGTTTGGAAAGAACATTCCCATGTTGTTTTCCAACGAAATATCACGAAGGTTTTGATCTGGAGGGACTTGCTCCATGGATTTCAATATAAGCTTATCCAGATGATATTCTGGAAGGACCACACAACATCCCTGTTCATCAAAGATGTACATCAATAATTCACAGAATGAAACTAAAAACATCAAGAATAAATGATCATTATAACTTCATTTTTTTTCGTAAAGAATAACATCGAAGTAAAAACAACCAAATTCAAACCACCCTAATTAAACCAATTTCAATTTCAAATACAAAGAAGAACAAAATTAAAAAATTAAGATGTTATTTTCAAAATATTTACCTGGTACAAACCAAAAAGGAAGGAACTTGAAAGTCGTTCATTCACAGAGACAACTTTGTTTACCATTTTTTTTCCTACATGTGTTATCAATTAGTCATCGATGTGGAGTTTGCACCATCAATAGGCATGGTGGCATCATATGGAGGCAAGAAAAATCAAATAATATTGTGCGATGTTCGTTGATACTAAAGGGCAGAAGACGAGAATGAGAGCAAAGTCATCACTGACATCAATTTTTCTATCTCCGAATCGCTGGCGATGGTTGGAAGCTTCGACCCTCCTTTGGTATGACGATGGTTAAGGTTCATTCGTCAATAAACAAATGGGAGGAGGCAAAATTAGAATACGTATAATATGAGAGGTTAGGGTTAAAGAGTTGGTCAAACAGTTTTTTATGGTAATTTCCATAAATTAAGAGATTTTATTTTAATTATCATATGTTAAGTTACATAACTACCCTTATAAGAATTATTAATTATTTAATTATTCCTAAATTTCTATTGGTTCCTACATGCATACAATAGTTGTTAGAAACATTTGAACCTAGCTCTCTCTCTCTCTCTCTCTCTCTCTATATATATATATATATATATATATATATATATATATATATATATATATATATATATATATATATATATTGCTGGGTTTACATTGAAAACACATAAACCTTAAAAACCAATAAAAATACATAAAAAAAATACTTTGACATAACTAATTTTCTTTACTTTATAAACATTTAAATCACATACATACATACATAGATACATATATATATATATATATATATATATATATATATATATATATATATATATATATATATATATATATATAAATTCGTGGAACAAAATAAAAAAAAACTATTTTTCTTCCTTTTCAATGAATATATATATATATATAGGGTTGTGATCTATTGAAAAATTTAGGATTCGTGAAAACCCATAAACTTTCAAAAAACTACAAAAAATATTGAGGCATCTAATCTTTTTTTTTTTTTTTTTAAACTTTACTAACCATTCAGTCGCTTATTAAGTTGTTAATTCTCAGGAAAAAATGCTTTTTTTGGTGCACATATGCATAATATCTTTTTGAAATTAAGTGCTTAGTAAGAGACTGTAAAGTTAAAAAATATTAGATGTCTCAATGCATTTTAAAAAAATATAGAAAAGTTCTTGGGTTTTTATAAATTATGGAGTTTATAGGTTAGGAGGATGGGAAATGGTTGGTGGAGTCGTTTAATGAGACACATAATCACGACTTGACCATGGCACCAACGAAGGTGATGAAGCATCGATATCATACCAAGTTCCACCGTACAATAGGATTCAAATCTCTTGTGGTGGAACTTGGTCAAACAGGGTTGAAATCTTCTCCGATAAAAAAGGATGTTAATATAATGAAAACCTCAAATATAGATATCACTTCAAAGATATGTGATGATGTATTATTTGAAGAATTCAAATAACATAGATGAAAGGAGTTCTATGGACTTATAAAACATTCTCTAGATAAAACACTAGTGGATAGTGACCAATATTTTGTCTTGGATTTGTGTGATGACAGGTATCATAGAAATATCTTTTGGGTTGATGGCAGATCAAGATATGCCTATACAAAATTTAGAGATCTTGTTTTTTTATGTCACTTATTTGACTAACAATTTCAAGATGCCTTTTGCTCACTTTACTAGGGCGAATCATCATGGGTTGTCTATACTTTTTGGTGTAACATTGCATGAAAAGGAAAAGGAAGAAACATTTGAATGGTTATTTGAACATTTCCTCAAATATATGTTTAACAAGTATCCGAATGCAATTATTAACGATCAAGACAAAGCTATGGGCAATGCAATAAAAAAAGTGTTTCCAACGACTCAACATCGCTTTTGTTCATGGCATATCATGAAGCATGAAAATGAACACCTTCGATCGTATCTTTCTCATTATAATGCTTTTCAAGAAACGTACAGACAATGGGTAAATAGTGACACCATTGAAAAATTTGAAGCAACATGAGAAGTTATATGTAGTAAGTATAAACGGGAAATCAATTGTTGGATTAGCGACATGTATAACCAACATATACATTGGGCTAAACCCTCCGTGAAGGATATTTTCTTTGCTGGTATGACCACAACCGGACGAAGTGAGAGTATCAATTCATTTTTGATGGATTTGTTAACTCGAGGACCATGTTGAATGAATTTGTTGTACAGTACGATAAAGTAGTTGAGTCTCAATGTAACATCCCAAAATAACAATATTTTTTTCATTTTTAATTAAAGAGAACTCATTGTTTTTCAATCATCACAAATCATAGGATCCCAAGATCAAATACAAATGTTCCAAAATCAATGTATCATAACATCTCCAAAACATATCACCGAAGGATGTGTACGATCGCGCATTTGCTTTTCCCCGATCATCTGAAGAACCTGACACATAAAACTTAAACTGTACGCCAAAGCTTAGCGAGTTCCCCAAAATACCACCACACAAACATATAACAACATGCATACTCGGCCCATAACTATCGACCTAGATTACCCCTAAGCCCCAACAGTATGATTCTGGCTTGCCAACCTGGCCCACAGTTCATGTCTGGATTGCTCCCGAGCCCATATCATAAGTCTGGCTTGCCTTTCTGGCCCATAGCCTATGTTTACCTTTCTCCCGGTTTTGTTGGCTTCCGCACAGAGCAGTATTGCCTCAACCCAACAACATTATGTCGACATATACAATAGATAAACATATAACCAACAAACAAATAATCATATAAATCTAATAGATCACTACATCATAGCAACATCCTATATACCTAGATACAAAATCGAATAGGCCAGCTTTGGTGCCTTCGACCCATGATTACAGTGAGCAAACTCACCTCATAGTCTATAAAAGATAGTAGAAAAGAAAACTGCTCCAAAAGTCAACTTTATAGGTCATCTATACAACAAAAGTGACCTAAACTCAAAATACCCAAAATACCCCTACGCCAAACATGGTCAAAATCCTAGTCAAAGGTTAAAACTTAAAAAGTCAATGAGTCAACTTAGACTGAGTACGCTCGGTGTACTCAGCCACTACGTCCAACGTAGTGCACCCTTGGTCCGATTACGGGGTCCCAACTAGGTATACGTAGCGTACCACTAGGTACGCCCAACGTACTCGGCTGACCTCATTTTTCTCTATTAAGTGCTTATTCTATTAATACACCACGTCTAAAACTCAGATCTAGTTCCAAATAACATTCTAAGTCATAAAGTTTCCAACTTTATGACTTTCCAAGGCTAGAAAGGGTCCAACAACTAAAACCTAACTTAATACATAAACGAAAACCTCATATCTCATGCATGAAGAAAGCAAAGGGTCCAAGATCACATTTTTATGGTTCTAATCACCTAAAAACGTCTGGAAGGAAAACCCTTATGGGTTAGAGTAAGCCATACTCATGAACACCAAGATTATAGGACTAAAAGCATAAAAACCTAAGAACTAGAAAGATGCAATGAAAACATGCATCAAAATCCGAGCTTTATACCTTCAAATGATGCTTGAGGGTAAGATACTTCTGGATCCAAGGTGCCTTGAGCTTCCAATTTGATTCCACTTCTTTCTTCTTCATTCAAGATCATCAAAAGCACACTTTCAAGTTCAAAATGCTCACACAATGGATTAGGGTTAGCAAGGGGCGATTTGGGAGATGGAGGATGATGAGGGAAGAGGTCCTGAAGAGATAATGATGTTTAAATAGGGATCAAACCATAAAAAACAGGGTTTGATCCTCAACCACTTACGCCTGACGTAAGCTGAAGTACGCCCAGTGTACTAGGTACACATACATTTTTCACTTAAGGAGCTAAGGGGCCAATTTGCAAATAAATTTCATACTAAGGGTATAAATGGAAAATAACCAGATCAAGGGTGTTACAATTCTCCCCAATTGAATTAGACTTCGTCCTCAAATTCCGGTGCTACGAATAACTCAGGGTAGTGCTCTCGCATCTCTGCCTCGGGTTCCCAAGTCGATTCGGAACCCTTCCGATGCTGCCACTGGACCTTGACCAAGGATACCACCTTGTTGCACAAGGACTTCTCTTCTTATCCAAAATCGCCACTGGTCTCTCAACATAGTTCAGTCGATCATCAACCTGAATATCATCTAAAAGAACCACTACTGAATCATCAGCTACAAACTTCCATAGTTGAGAGACGTGAAAGGTGCTGTGAATCTGACTGAGCTCCTCAGGCAGATCCAATCGATAGGCTACCTTACAAACCCTTTAAATCAATCGAAATGGCCCCATATAACGGGGCCCCAACTTTCCCCTCTTCCTGAAGCGTATTACACCTTTCCAGGGTGATACCTTCAGTAAAACCATATCGCCGACCTCGAAGTCCAACTCAGATCGATGACTGTTAGTATAACTCTTTTTCCGACTATGAGCTGTCTGCAACCTCTGTCTGATCTGCTAGATAAGATATGTCGTCTAGAGAACCACCTCGGTCTTTCCTATGACCTTGTGACCAACCTCTCCCTAACATACTGGGGTACGAAACTTCCTCCCATAGAGAAACTGAAATGGCGGCGCACCGATACTAGAGTGATAGCTATTGTTGTAAGAAAAATAAACCATAGGAAGGTAGGAATCCCAACTCCCACAAAAATCTATCACATAGGCTCTTAACATATCCTCGAGCATCTGGATGGTCCTCTCGCTATGGCTGTCAGTTTACGGATGATAAACAATGTTAAAATACAACCCCGTACCCAGTTCCTCGTGCAACCTCTGCCAAAATTAAGAAGTGAACCGAACATATCGATCAGATAAAATGGAAACTGGAACACCATGCCAAGCAATGATCTCACACACATAAATGTCGGCCAATTTATTGGCCAAGGAGCTCTCCCGAATAGCTAGAAAGTAGGGACTCTTGGTTAGACGGTCCACTACATATCACATCAAATCCCTTAGCCATCCGAGGTAGCTTGGTGATGAAATCCATGGTGATCTATTCCTATTTCCATATGGGAACCTCCTAAGGCTGAAGCTTGCCATGTGGCCTCTGGTGCTCGGCCTTGACCATCCAACAGGTCAAGCACCTCTCAACATACCAGACTATCTCCCTCTTCATACACGACCACCAATAACTAAGTCACAAATCCCAATACATATTGGTGGCTCCAAGGTGTATCAAAAACCTGGAATTATGTGCCTCCTTCAACACATTCTATCTAATCCTACCAAAGTCTGGTATCCAAAACTGACCACACCGAGTTAATAATCCACGACCATCGGTAGAAAACCTATCAATCTCACCCCTGATTCGCTCCTGCTTCTAATTCTCCTTCTTGACACCCTCGGCCTGAGCCTCCCTACTTAAATATAGAAGTGGCGAATCAATCAAAATCCTTATACATAAGCTCCTAACAAAAGAACTAGCCGACTTGGGGCTCAAGGTATCAACAACCACATTCACTTTCCCCGGGTGATAAAGAATCTCACAGTCATAATCCTTGACCACGTCAAGCCATTTATGCTGCCTCTTATTTAGATTTGTCTGATCCATAAGATACCTCAAAGTCTTGTGGTTAGTGTAAATGGTAGACCGGACCCAATATAGATAATGCCGCTAAATGTAAGGGCAAACACCACCGCCCCCAGCTCCAAATCATGCATCGGATACCGAACCTCATGTGGCTTCAGATGCCTTGAAGCATATGCAATAAACCTCCTTCTCCGCATAAGTACCGCCCCCAAACCGGTGATAGAAGCATCACAATATACAACAAAATCCTCAACACGATCAGGGAGGGTCAACACTTGGGCCTCACATAACTTCTGTCTCAGTGCCTCGAATGTAGCCTGCTGCTCAGCCCCAAGCGAACATCCACTCCCTTCCTCGTCAAGAGAGTGAGGGGTACATCCACCTTGGAAAAATCCTGTATAAATCTCCGATAATACCCTGTTAAACCCAGAAAACTCCTGATCTTCGAGGGAGACTTCAGGACCTCCCACTTCATAACAGCCTCAATCTTGGCCGGGTCGACCAAAATCCCATTCTGGTTAACGAGATGTCCCAAGAATCGGGCCTCCCATAACCAAAACTCACACTTTGAGAATTTGGCATAAGGTCGTTGCCGCCTCAAAACTCCCAGAAGCTCTCGAAGGTGCTCCTCATGCTGCTCCCTGGTATTGGAATAGACCACAATATCATCAATAAAAACAATGACTGATCGATCGAGCATCGACCTGCATACCCGATTCATCAAGTCCATAAATATTGTCGGTGCATTGGTAAGCCCAAAAGGCATCACCAAGAACTCGTACTGACCATAACGTGTCCGAAATGTTGTCTTCTCCACATCCTCCTCCCCGACTCTCATATGATGATACCCTGATCTCAAATAGATTTTGGAGAACCAATATGTACCGTACAGCTGATCGAAGAGATCATCAATCCGTGGAAGTGGGTAACGGTTATTCAACATTAACTTGTTCAACTCCCAATAATCAATACACATGCGATGACACCCATCCTTCTTCTTCACAAAGAAGATCGGCACTCCCCAAGGGGAACTGTTCGGTCTGATAAACTGCTTGACCAACAACTCCTGAAGCTGAGAGGATAACTCTTGCATCTCTGGTGGTGCTAATTTTACGACGCCTTAGCAATCGGGGCCGTACTGGGAACCAAATACATCCTGAAATCCACCAGACTCTTAGGAGGCACACCGTGTAATTCCTTCGAAAACACGTCTGGGAACTCCCTGACTACAGGCACATCCGAAACCGAAACCTCTTTCCCGACCCGAGTGTCAACCACATACGCGAGGTAACCTATACACCCATGCTGCAGATACTGTCGAACCCTGGAAGCAGAACAAAAGGCTGATCCAACACTCGTACCCTCTCCATAAATAATTAGTTATCCCCAACTTGGGGTTCGAACTACTACCCATTGACCCTCACAGTGAAGCATCACACCACACCTTCTCAAACAGTCCATCCCTAATATCACACACACACATCCCTCATGACAATAAGGATCAGATCAATCAGGTAAGAGACCCTAAAAATCTCCAAAATGCAACCCTAAAAAACGCTAGATGCAAAAACCCCATGCTCGTTGGCGATGGAAACTCGCAACAGGCACTCCAACTCTCCAAGAGGCATATTAAAACTCCTACGGAAGGACCGATACACAAAGGAACGACTCGCACCCTAGTCAAAAAGAAAATGAAACATACCAGTAACGACGTCCGGCGCTGCCCTGGGCTCCTCTGCTGTGAGATGGAACACACAACCTCGAGCCCTTGGGGGATCCACCCTGCCCTAGCGTCCATCCGTGATCCTCAAAGTATCCGATGTTCGGAGCCTGCACTGGTCTCGCTGCGAGCAAGGGGCAGTTGGCCTTCACATGGCCAGCCTGATCACAGTGATATTAAATCATGGTGCTCGATACTAGGGCCTATTGACGACAATCCCTAGCAATATGGCCCTCCCTGTCACATTCGTGGCACCCCGAAGAAAATCGACAAACACCCTCATGAACCTTGCCGTGCTTGCCACAAGTGTGGCCTCTGTGACCTCCTGATCGTAAATCAGCGGGCTTGAACCGCTTTGCTACAGGATGGGACTAAACCAGAGCCTGGCGTTGCTCCCTCATCTGGGTCTCAATCTCAATCTCTCGCCTCCTTGCGGCATCCTGAAGCTCGATGAGGGTGTTGTATCGCTAGGTAGACACAAACTCCCGAATATGGGTCTTGAGCATACTCAAGTATCATAACATTTGAGCCTGCTCCAATGAAGCATACTCAGGATAGAAAAGAGCCCTCTCAGTAAACATCTTGATCTCCGTCACCGTCACCATCTCTGTCGTCTGTATCAAAGTGAGACACTCCAGATCCAACCTCTCTTTCTCTCTCTATGTCTCTCTACCAATCCTTCGCCCTAATCGAAGAAGGTTCAGGGGGCACTTGACATTTTGGTCATGCGGGCATGAACATGTGAAGAAGCAGAACTCCACATCAGATAACCACCTCATCGTCACAATCTTGTCCTTGACACCATTAAAATTTGGGGGCTTTGTGTTGCTGACGTCCTGATATTGGAATGATCCCCCCTGAATCCCTACTGCAGCACAAGTAGCCTGAGTCACAACAACGTACTGCTCATCGAACAACTCAATCATAGTGGTCTTGATAGACCCAAATACCTCGGGGATGGCACCCCAGATAGAAACAACTACCTCAGTAGCGATCAACTCATGGATGTCATCATCTGTCAATCTCGGCCAATCCTAGCCACCAAGTCTAGAACTTGATCCTCTCGTGAACACCATACTGAAAATGAAGCAGAATATATAAAAAATGCCCCAATTTATACTATTACAATCGTCATAGAGAGACTAAACGCTCGGGGTTTGTGACTTCCATGCGATGCATAGGGGTCCTTTGCTTTCAGTAGTACAGACCCATACTACCTTCCACACCTACCCGTATTTGCCTCAATAGATCATTACAAACTACCCGAAAACAAACCCACAACTAGGATATGCATATATCCTATACTCACTCTCTCGAGAGTGGCTAATCATTCCTCATCTGACTGGCAGCTCACATACTCACTCTTGAAACTCCCACCGACCCTATAGTCGCTCGTGTATGCTAATCATACATAATGCTGGATCCCATAGACAGTCGAATACTTGATTCTAGCCTAAGCCCACAACCAAACAAGGAACAGGAAATAAGGCTAAATCAAACATTCTCAGGCTATAGAATCTTAGTTATGTATAACTATGATGCACACACGAAGAAACTACAATAATGATGCCAATTCCATCTAGCATACAAGAGATTCTCCTAGGCTATCAGGCATCATAATTCAGGCAATTCTAACTTGCAATTACTGATGATCCTTAGCCTATAAACTAGCATGCAGTTCTACCAAAATCGTCATAAAAAATAATATTGTGGATATCTTGGGGTACACTTTCTTACTCCGGATGATCGTACACATCACATCCTTCTTGGTCATCCTTGTAAACAATTTTGAAAATAATTAAAAAAAACAAATTTGAAAACAATTTTGGAATTTATTTTGAAAACTTTTATAGATCCATAGTTTGAGTCTGGATTCACACGAATGCACATCCAATTCTCTCAAACTAGGGCTCTGATACCAATTTGTAACATCCCAAAATAGTAATAAAATTTTTCATTTTTAATTAAAGAGAAGTCGTTATTTTTCAATCATCCCAAATCATAAGTACCCAAGATCAAATACAAATGTTCCAAAGTCAATGTATCATAATGTAACGTCCCAAAATGTAAGACCAAAAACTGTTTTTTAATAATAATAAAACCATCATCCAAAACGTGTTCCTAAAACCATAAAAGAAAACCAGAGAATATCAGTCAATCATTTGAATACATCAAAGCCAAATAAATAGAAGTTGTGGTGTGTGTGCGATGCGATCATCCTGAGCTCTTCCCCTTCGATCCGGAAGAACCTGAATCATAAACTGAAAACCGTAAGCACGAAGCTTAGTGAGTTCCCCAAAATACCGCATACCATACATATCTGCCAGTTTAAAACAGTGCTGGGTCTATTTCACCCCTGGGTCTATTTTACCCCCGAGTCTATTTCAACTCATGTGTCGGCCCAAGGCCACACCAGGTCTATTTCACCACCGTGTCTATTTCACCCCCGATTGTATTTCAACTCATGTTTCAACACAAGGTTGGACTGTTGGATTAGGTGTCTAAGCCCGTAACTATAATTGGTATATATTTGAATTGATAGTAGCACGGTCCTTTTGGGTTGCCCTAAAACCTAGCAATTGGAGATGATGACTTTTGGAGGGAGAGATTAATTTATTATGAGATTAATAAACTAAAATAAATAATTTATTAATATATTAATTAGAAATAGTATTATTTAGTTAACAATTAATCAGAAATAAATTGGAATTAATTTTGGGATTAATGGAATTAATTAAAGTGTAGGGTCTAAAGTGCAATTATTCAATAGTTGAAAAAAATGCTCCAGAACCTTCCACATAGGTAGTGGACAGTTTTAAGGGGATATTCTAGGGTTTTTAGAATATCCCATGTGGATAAATAAAGAGTTGGATAATTACCAATTTGAAATATTATTATTATATTCCAATTAGGGTTAGCCAGGGCTTCCTTGTACCACTATATAAAGGACCCCAAGGCCTTCATTTTCCAGTCACTCTAATTCCATAAGGGATAGCTAAAATTTCAAGCCTCCCCTCTCCTCTCTTTTAAGTCATCTTCTTGCTAGCTTGGGCGTGGTTCCATTAGAGGCACAACACTTGTGGTGCTTGCTTCCAAGAGATCTACAAGAAGGAATCATTGTTATTTACTACAATAACAATTAAAGTATGTAATCCTAAACCCTAATTTATGTTTTTTGAAAATTACATAGGGTTCTTAGGGTTTCCTGTTTGATGTTCATAGTAATAGGTTCAATAGTGAAAACATAGAACCTTTAGCTGGCATGTGAACTTAAGGGTTCTAAGTTTATTTTTTTTTACATAAATCCCATCATGTACGATGTCTATTTCACCCTACATACATATAGCAAACAGGCACACATGAATATAACACATACATCAGGAGTCACCAATACTACAAGAAGATAACATACCCTAGTGTCCTATAATATAATGAGCAAACTCACCTCAATTCGTTGTCAGTCAAACAAATGATCGGCCTGCCGAACCGGAAAATCCCCATGCTAATCAAACAAATAAAGATCCCAATTAATAATCAAGTCATAAACCATATCTAGGAATCGGATTTAGCCCAATGGCTCCAAAAGCCCAATATGGCCCAAATTCCTAAATGACACCCAAAGCCCATTATAGGCCCAAATACAAGAAGGCCCAAAGCCTACAAATGGCCCAAAGTCAGAAAGTAGTGGCCCAACAAGGCCCTAAACCCTAATAGTCCAAATACGGACCAAATCGTAAAATTCAACAAAAGTCAAGGCTACTGAGTACGCCCTGCATACTCAGACTTACGCCCTGCGTACGCCTCTTTAGGCTAGTATGCGCTGCGTACGAGCTGGGTACGCCCAACGTGCTCACATCATGCACAACTTTGCTATTAAGAGCTTAATTGGTTAAGCCACTATGTCCAATTCTCAGATTTGATCCTAAATGATGTCTTAACACGTAAAGTTGGCAACTTTACTCCTTTGCATGGATTAATGGAACCCAATACTCAATAAAATCCATAATAAGAACCCTAACTCATGCATGGTCCACTATAACTCATCAAGATTGTATTTTAATGAACAATGGACCTCCAAAATGCTAAGATCTATCACCCTTATCTTCTGGAGTACCTCATACTCTCATGCAAGACTTAAAGGAGCATAAAAAGCACAAGAACAAGCCCTAAATAGATCTAACAAAATGAACCGTGAAGTTAAGAGCTTTATACCTCAAATAGCTTCCCAACTTGATGATGATTTTGGATCCACAAGCTCTAGCCACACCAATGCAACTTCCAAGAGTTCATTTTCCTTCGAAATCACCAAAATCATCCTCAAAGTTCACTTTTAAGCTCAAAACACTCAAAGGGCAATTAGGGCTTCGTTCTTATGGTTTGGAGAGCTGGAGGTTAGTCATAAGAGAGTCTAGAAGAAACTTAAGGTGTTTAAATAAGAGACACACCCTAAAAATTAGGGTTTGATGTTGAAACAAGAAAGTGACCCTCTTCAACTAAAAGGAACCGAAGACCTTTTGACTTGATGAAACCAAAGAGAAGATCCTATCAGAGACTACTTTTGTAATGTTATGACCCGTAGACTTGAAGATGAACCGCATATATGAATTATGCATGAAGATTGTTTAATTTACTTTTACTAACGTTGCTTGTATTCATTGTAATATCCAGTGTACCATTTAAGGTCACCGTAGTAAGTCACTTTATATTAGTTTACTCTTTCATGTAACTTTTGGGACTCTATAAATAGAGCCTCCCACTTCATGTATTCCTTACCAATTATTAATCGATCACTGAAAGTTTATCAATATCAGATTGTTCATCTATATATCTTAAGTTATCTTAACTAATAATTAAATCAAGTCCCTCTTCACTTGTATTGTTCATCTTATACTAACTTGTTTTGCGTGCAAACCTTGTTACGATTCAACCTTGTGTCTACTTGTTTACCGCTTAGTGATATAAACTTGCTGCTATTTATTTTCCTTACATTTCTGCAACCTAACTATTATTATTGTTGAGCTAACAAGATCCACTGAGATTAACTTTAATTTCGAAACTTATTATCTTGTTAGTAACGTTTGTTCAAGTTTTTATCTCAACAATTGGTATCAGAGCCAAAGTGAATACCTTTTAATTCCTTTCAAAATCGAAGCTTTTGTTCTCAAAACTTTGATTTAAAAGGCCTTCTATACCATTGAAGCTCATAAGAAAATTTTCAAAAAAAAAACAAGGAAAATGGCACAAACTTATTCTCTAAATGTTTCAAACAGTGTTGTTGGTTCTAACATATCCCCAATACTCGTTGCAAGTGAATATCATCATTGGTCCCAAAGAATGGAAAGATATTTAAAGAGGCTCAGTAGAGATGTGTGGATATCTGTAGAAGAAGGACCTCATGTCCCTATTCTCACTCCTATTTCAATAGACGGTGCTCAAGAAAGACTTGGTGGAGGTCAAGAAGCCATGAACAGACCTACCAACGATGACCTATCGAAGATGGATAAAGATGCAATCGCTTTCTACGAAATCTCGTATGGTGTTGATCTTGACAACTTCGACATTATCATAAACTGTGAATCTATTAACGAGATATGGGAAGTTCTCAAAAATGTCTATCAGGGGTCTGAACAGGCTCAAGATAATAAGCTTACTACAACTCTCAATGAATTCACCAACTTTAAAGCTTTACCAGGTGAAAGCCTTGATGACTCCTTCAAGAGATTCAACCTCGCCATCACCAAACTTTCAAACCCTGACACTTTAAGAAGCAATCACGAAACAAACCTGCAATTCCTGAATGGTTTGGGTAGACATTGAACTACGGATAAGATGATAGTCCAAGGAGATAGAAGGATCCAAAGTCTCTTACTGTTCAAGTTATACGGTGAAATTCAAGCCCAAGAATCGACAACGTTAAAAGAATGTGCGGACCTAGGTGGACCACTCGCTTTGATGGTTCAAACTCCACAGTTTACTGTCAAAATTCCTCAGTATCCCTACTCCGGAGAATCATCCTATCAACACTCATATGACAGCTCACTGCAGTCGTATGAAGCTGATGCAGAACTTGATGACGAAGAAGAGTTTCAGAATGCCATTGCCCTGGTCAGCCAAGAGTTCAATAGACTCCCACCACCCTCCTTTCGAAAAAAATCAATAGTTCACCAAACCACCTTTCAATCGCAACTTTAACCCGCAGAACAACCAACCAAGATATCCCAGAAACCCTCATCACCAATCTCAGCCACAGAATGCTTCTCAGACAAAAGAAACCCCGCAGACTAACAAACCTTCAGACTCCAGTACCACTATAGAAGACAAAGATGGAGCTCTCGTTTGTACAAGTGTCACAAAGAAAACCACTTTGGCAGAGACTGCAAAGCAAATGTGGTAAAAGACAAAGAACTGTACCTCAGAATGGCTCAAGAAATGTTTACCGAAAGTGAAGCTATTGAGAACTTAGTGAATAATGGGACCGTAGACAACATTTATAATTGGGGATAGTCCAATGAGTATTCTACCGACGAGAACTCTACTCCTCGGTTTGATGCCGATCGTCCCTATGTCCCACCAGATCGGGCTTTTAATTATCCATTCAATGAAAAAAGTTTCCCGAAGACATTCGATGTTATTTCAGTAGACTTCATGAAATTAGCAACAATTGTGTCATCGAGGAAATTCTTCCTGAAACCTCGGGTAACCTATATAACTTCTTACCCATCATTGTCACAATTTGTCCCGACTCTCAGTCCAGTTCAGTTGTGGACGAAGAAATCATTTTGGAAGGACCTAAATTAGTTGTAGACTTTCGATCTTTGTCTTCGAAGACATGTCCCGACCAAGAGCCACCATTGACTTACTCTGCGGTACTCCAGTCCTCTCTACCGCAAACCCCAGTCAAGTTCACAACTACTCTTCAGCCCATTACACATGAACTGCCCATTGATAATTTTGAATTTAGACAATGTTTTCAGAGTCATGAACTCTCTAGTTCTGATGACTCAAGTCCTCGATCTTTACCTCGAACAAAGAATTTCAAAAAACCTTAGTTAAATGTTTCTAATGTTGTTCCACCAAAGGTTGAAGCAAAATTGGCTCTGGAAAAAGAGATCATATCCCGACGTGAAAAGTGGGAAGCTGATTCCAAAAACAAAACTTTCAAAAACCAGACCAAGTTTTCAAACAAAAGGAATTTTGAAAAACCCATCACTACAAAAACTTTTTCAAAACCCACTGCAGTCGATGGATCATGCAAAAAGGCATGTACATTGACAAAATCTCTTGACACAAACAAATATGAAAATTTCAAAAGGGTGTCAAGTCACTTTCACAAAATTCCTTAAAAGACACAAAAATGAAGGGTATTTACACACTTCAAAATCTTCAAAATCCCTTCCATCAGCCAAAAGGTCAAACCCTATGACAAAGTCTTTTAACAAACATTTTTAAAATCCAGTGGACAATTCCAAGAAACACAATCCTCAGACCAGTCCAAAGAAAAAGACCACACCCTACATACCTTTGACTAAGTATGGTCTATGGATTAATGAAAAGAACCTATCTTTTTGTTTTTATCCACTGACATCAAAGACCAGTCCAATCCCAACTCGAAAAACTCAAAAAGATGTAACACATTATGGTCCCAAACAAACATGGAAAAAGAAATCTGTTTCCTAGTCCCACATGCATGCATCTGTTAAAAAGATTTCCCACGTTACCACGGGCTCCAAACTTGTTTGGGTGCCCAAACTAATCAACTAATTGTGCAGGCAATGTGCAAGGAGGAACATGAAGAAGAATGGTTAATCAATAGTCCCTGCTCCTTGCACATGACCAAAAGGTTAGAATACCTTCGTGATTTCAGGCCAATCAGTGGTGGCGGACACGTCACCTTTGGGAACAACGTAAATAGGATTATCAAAGGATATGGAGTACTGACTACAAGTAGATTCTCTATTCAACGAGTTGCTTACGTGAAGCGTCTAAAACATAATTTGATTAGTGTGGGTCAATTATGCAAAGTTGTTCATCGAGTTGAGTTCGACAGTGAATATTGCTACATCATGACGAATTAAAGAAACACGTGCTTGATCAAATCTAAAGCCAAAGGGACAATTTATCCATTTGATGTCTCTCTGGTCATCAGAAAACTACAGTTGAGTTTCCTGTCAAAGGAAGTGTCTGAAGTGAGTTGGTTATGGCATCGAAAACTTGCTCACCTCAACTTCAGATACATCAACAACTTAGTAACTGGAGAGATAGACTGCGAACTACCAATCTTGAAGTTCAACAAGGATACTTTGTGGCCAGCATGTGAATATGGTAAACAAACCAAGGGAGGCATCCTCTGATAGTTGATTCTTCAATCGTTGAACCTCTAGAGCTCCTTCATATTGACCTCTGCGGTTCGTCAAATGTAGCCAGTCTTCATCACAAGATATATCTTCTGGTCATAGTTTATGATGTCACTCGTTTCACTTGGGTCTTCTTTCTAAGACTAAAGTCAGATACACCACAGACCATGATTAACTTCATCAAGGAGATAGAGCTTTAGATTAAATTATCAGTCATACGGATAAGAAGTGATAATGGCACTGAGTTTACTAATAAGCCCTTGAATAACTTTTTAGTCTCCAAGGGAATCATCCACAACTTTTCAGAACCTTACACACCACAACAAAATGGAGTAGTGGAAAGAAGAAATAGAACATTGGTTGAAGCAGCTAGATCGATGCTAAATATTTCCAACTCACCTCTCTATTTCTAGGCGGAAGCAGTGGAAACTGCATTCTTTGTTTAAAATCGAAGCATCATTTGCAAAAGCATCTACACGACTCCCTATGAAGGTCTAAACAATCGAAAACCTAATGTACATTTCTTTCACATTTTTGGTTGCAGGTGTTTTGTGGTCAACAACAAGGATCATCTTAACAAGTTTGCATTAAAGTCTAATGAAAGCATCTTCCCGGGTTATTCAACTGTTGAGAATAAAACTCGAGTGATCGTATAGATTCAAACAGGTAAAATAATTAAGAACACGGAATGAAGATAAAATGTGTCGAATGATTATTAATCATAACCTTAGAAGAGCTCAATAAAGAACTGCTATTGTAAAGGCGTGTAGGGTTTACAAAAGTGACGATTACAAGATACGGTGCATGCATGCACATTAAATACTAAAACCCTAATAATAAATAACGGGTGGACAGGCCCAACCCGGATACAAAATGGACTAAGCTATAAACCACAATAACGGAACACATAAGGCCCAACAAGGGTATTCGGTTCATATTAATACCATAGTCACGAAGCTGACTTTGAATCCAGATGACTTGTGAAGTACAAGAAGCAGCAGCTATGTACTCTGCTTTAGCAGTTGATAGGGAAACGCAAGTTTGTTTTTTAGATTGCCAACTTACGAGTTTGCCATCAAGAAATTGGCATCCTCCCATTGTACTCTTTCGATCCAAACCACAACCTCCGAGATCAGCATCCGAAAATGCTTGCACAAAGAAACCTGAACTTGAAGGGTACCATATTCCTAGCGAGAATGTTCATTTGAGATACCTGAAGATATTCTTAACAGCAGTCATGTGGGGTTCACGATGATTCGCTTGAAACCTGGCAAAATAGCAAACGGAAAAGATGATATATGGACGACTAGCAGTCAGATACATCAATGAACCTATCATTTGGCGATAGAGTGTCATATCAACAGCCGGTTTGTCCAGAGATGGTGTTAGTTTCGTTCCAAATGGCATTGGAACCTTCACTTTCGAATCTCCCACCATTCCAAACATAGAGAGTAAGGTCTTTGTATAAGCCTACTGATTGATAAAGATACCTTCCTGACTCTGTCTTATATTTAATCCAAGGAAAAAGTTAATCGGACCCATGGAACTCATCTCAAACTTAGTTTCCATCAACTTTCAGAACTCAGCAGTTAAACTGGGGTTAGTTGATCCGAAAATGATGTCATCAACATAAATTTGGACGATCATCAAGTGGTCACCATCTTTCTTGCGAAAGAAGGTTGGGTCGACCGATCCTTATTTAAATTTAGCCTGTTTTAAAAAGCGAGTAAGAGTCTCGTACCAAGCTCTTGGAGCTTGCTTTAGACCATAAACTGCTTTGTCCAGAATATAATAGTGGTTTGGATATTTTTTGTTTATGAGCCCTGGTGGTTGTTCCACGTATATTGTTTCTTGTAGTTCCCCATTAAGAAAGGCACACTTGACATCCATCTGATATACTTTAAAGTTCCTATGCGCTGCATATGCTAGAAAGATGTGAACATATTCCAACCTTGCAAATGGTGTGAAGGTTTCTTCGCAGTCAATACCTTCTTCTTGGCAATACCCCTTAACAACTAGTCGCGCCTTGTTTCTTATCACATTCCCATCTTTGTCTAGCTTGTTACGAAATACCCATTTTAGACCAACAACGGATGCATCCTTTGGTGTGGGAATAAGTCTCCAGACCTTGTTTCGTTCGAATTCATTGAGCTCCTCCTACATTGCTTGCACCCAATCAGAATGATCAAGAGAAATTTGAACATTTTTAGGTTCAATTTTGGAGATAAATGAGTTGAACATACAATATTCCACTTTAGAGAATAATGCAGTACACTTTGCTTTTTGTTGTGCTCTCGTAAGAACTCCTGACGACGAATCTCCTATTACTTGAGTTTTTGGATGATCTCTGGTCCATTTGGTCAACTGAGGAGATGGCATTTTTTGGCTCGTCGAATAAGTTCATGAACTGCTCATAGAGATTAGAGAGTGGAATTCTAAGTGGATTCGAATTGAGGAAGATCTCCTTTGATTGACTCATTCTTCTGATACTTCTTTAAATAGTTGTCATCGAATGTGACATAGTAGGTTTATTCTATCTTTTTGGAATTTTTATTGAGAACCCTATATGCCTTAGAAGTTAGAGAATACCCCAATAAAATACCTTCGTCAGCCTTCAAATCGAATTTGTTCCTTCGCTCCTTAGAATTGAAGATAAAGCACCAGGAACCAAACACATGGAAAAACTTGACATTAGGTTTTCTATTATTCAATATCTCACATGGAGTGATAGAGAATCGCTTATTGAGGATTGATCAATTTTGGGTAAAGCAGACTGTTCCAATTGCATCCGCCCAGAAGTAAAGCGGCAGATTCGCGAATGACAACATGGTTATCGCAGCTTCGCACAACGAGCGGTTTCGACTTTCAATGACCCTAGTTTTTTGAGGAGTATAAGGAGCCAAAAATCTGTGAGTTACTCCTTTCGCAGTCAGAAATTCTTCAAACGCTTGGTTTTTGAATTCTAAACCGTTGTCACTGCGAATGTTACGAACCAGCTTTCGCAGTTGTATCTGAATCTGCTTTATGAAATCCTTGAGCTTAGGAGTGGCTTCTGATTTCTGCTTAAGAAATGCACCCAGGTTAATCTAGAAAAATCATCAATAATTACAAGTATATATTTGTTACCACCAATGCTCTCAATTGCCGAAGGACCACAAAGGTCTATATGCAAAAGTTCAAGTGGTTCTATGACTTTCGTATTCAAAATTGTTGGATGACTCTTCCTGCTCTGCTTCCCCATTTCGCAGGCTGCACAAAGATGTTCTTTATCAAAATTTAAGGGAGGTATCCCTCGCACATGATCACTGACAACAATTTTAGTGAAGTCTTTGTAATTGAGGTGCGAGAGTGTTTGGTGCCACAACCATCTATCATCTGTAGAATCTTTCGTAAGTAGGCAGATAGCAGGCTTCCCTTTGATGGGGTTCATATTGAGTGGATACATCTCGCTTTTGCACTTTTACTTTAGGAGCACTATTTTGGTCTCCTTTTCAATAATCTCAAATCCCTCATCGTCGAACGAAACTTTCAATCCAGTACCAACAACCAGTTGTGAAACACTTATGGGGTTGTGTTGTAAGCCTTCCACATATGCGACCTTGCAAATGGAAAATTCCCCATATGTGATCATTCCATAGCTCTTTATTTCTCCAAGTGAATTATTGCCAAACTTCACTCTTCCACCATCCTTTAGTGCTCTAAACTCTCTTAGCTCTTCCTTCCTTCCTGTCATGTGACGCGAGCAAACACTATCTATATACCATTCAGAGTCAAACTGCTCGTCACGAATCACCTACAAAAATCAAAGAGATTTAGGAACCCAAAGTTGTTTGGGTCCACGAGACGCTTTCACAGAAACATGAAAAGTAATAGCAACATCAACCAAATAAGATCTTTTAATCAAGGTGGTGCTATCCTTCTTTGTAATTTGAAAAAAAGTGATCCTATTATCTTTTAAGTTCTTATCCTTTGTGGATATTTTTCTTTGCTTATTTTGGATCAGTTGCTTGACAACTTTCTTCTCAACTTTCTTTTCGGACCTATTAAGTGGAATTTTGGGTTCCGAAAGCATCTTTCCTTTGCCTTTAACATCTCGCGATGTCTTGGCTGAATGTGAAACATTCTTGTTAGGAGAGAAGTGAGATTTTGTCTTCTCCATAGGTTTCGCATGATTTGAAAAGGATGGTTTTTGAAAAACTTTTTGTTTTGAAACCTGTGGAGTCTGAGATTGAGTTTGTGGAAAACTCTTAGGGTTTGCATGTGAAGAGACTTTCGCATTTGGATTGGACTTGGAAGATTTTTCTTGATAAACGAAGTTGGGATTTTGGATCTCCATAAATGCTTCCCTTCCTTCAAATTTTTGTTATATCTCACATTTATTTGATGTTTTTGAGCTGCGAACTGCTAAGAGGATTTATGAATGTTTGCCCTAGATTTTGGCTTTCTAATGGGAGTTTCGGTCTGTATGGATGACGTATCACTTGGAACATTCTTGGTTCCACTTGGACTCCCTTTTTCGTAGCTCGAGTTGGCTTTGTTCAACAGTTCTGCTACATATCTGCTCTTCGTTTTCCAAGAGGTCATCTCAGATAAACCTTTGGTTTCATCTGCATTGTCGATAGGAGCTGACCATAAAAATTCATCACATCCATCTTTATTGTCTTCTTCGACCATGGACGTTAGTTCTACAGTCTGATTTTTATGCAGACCCTTGGTTGCGAATACCCGATTAGGAACAATTTGAACCTTTGGGAAAACAATTGCTTTTTTCTTTTAAAACTTTTGATTTATTTTCAGAAACACGTGCAAACTCAATTGAATTTTCAGAAATTAAGACTTTTGCAGGTTCTGGTTCGCTTTTAGAAAATTCAGAGCAATCAACCTCATTCTCCACAGATATTTCACTCATATCACTATCATCGCCTAATTCAGATGTATTTTCAACATTAAGTTTGTTTTTTGAACTTAGCTTAGTGTTTAATGAGTCAAACTTCTGCACAGTATCAGATTTGATTTTCTTTCTGTCATTTTCATCGAAAAGTTGTTTCAACATATTTTGTGATCTTTGGACTTTATGAAAGATTTAATTTTGTCCAGTCCTATTCTGTAGGCATCTGAGACTTCGTCAAATGAGACGATGGATTGCACATGTAACAATCTGCATCGATTTCGTCCTCTTTCAGTTCAAGAAAGGGCAAAATCATCTTTTGAATTTTCTTTCCAATTTCACAATCAAGATGTAACTGGGTAATATTAAAATAAAGTCTTTTAGCAATCAAACAAAATATGTTTCTGTGACATCCTCATTTTCACGGCCAGAAAAGACCAATTTTGTTTGTGCTTTATAAAAATCAGAGTACTTCTTTTAACAAAAATGTTGCGGAATTTGTTCCCATAAAACATGATAAATAGGTTATCAAAGCATTTCCAAAGAAATGTATTTTTATTCATTTTCAAAACATTGGGATGTCATTGTCAATACAGAAACATAAGCATAAACAGTACTTACATTATTTACACTAGTGATCTACATCTCTTTTAAATCTCTCAGTGTAAAGTAGCTTCGTATCGACACCTGTGATACAAATAAGCTTGAGTGGGTCAGGTTGGGAAACCTGGTGAGTACATAGGGTTTTCAACCCACAATAATATAATTATTATGTTTAATCATCGAACAATTAACCCAATTACCCATCCCCATTATCTTATTTACTCTTAAGGATCTACCCTAAGAATCAACTATTTCTTGTTCATTCGTTCCTAAGGATCATCCTAAGGAATAGGCACGAAATCCATCGTTGCCAGGGTTTACTCAACGTACACTAAATCCATAGTTGCCAGGGTTTGCTCAACAGACACTAAATCCATAGCTGTCAGGGCTATTTCGTTTATCAACAGTATCGTTTCCGAAAATCCACTCGCAATACATGTCAATGGGTTTTTATCTCGTTTATCGACAGTATCGTTTCCGAGAATCCACTCGCAATACATGTCAATGGGTTTTTAGAGTACATCTGGTGAATACACAGTTCAAAACACCTACAGGTTGCGAGCCTGCTAGTGTCCACTGGACTGTCTAGAATAGTCCGTGGTTGTCATCCATACTCTGCTGAATGACGGGGCCAACACATGGGTAAAAGGCTTCTCTCATGGTTTACCTCTCACCCTTATCTCATGGTCTATATCACTTCTCATCATTTTATTTTTGTCACACAACAACTATTTCATCTACCCATGTTTTACCCAACACATTTTAGTAGATATAAAATACATATACAGTTTAAATCATTTAAAACATGTATACAAATCTTTCACCCAACACAGACGGAAAGTATACATACAACATACACACATAGCACGTAATTTATATTAAATACTTCATATCTATGTGTACGATGAAAGGGACTATGCACTCACCTGAAAGGTGGTGACGCGGAACTCGGACATCGCTTCGTTATCTCAAAACAATTTTCCCTTGACAAAACCTAGTATCAATACCACTAGGGTTTAGTGTAACGTTAACCGAGACTAATTAATAGTCTAGCTATTATTATTATTATTATATAAGCGTTAAACAACACTATATAACTCATAATAATAGCCCAAATAATTATTATAAGGTCCTAATAACATTACTATATTAAAACATAAGCTATACTAAAGATAGGTTGGGCGTAGCGCACTTACAACGGGTTTTTCTCAAAAATCGGGCTTCGCCGGAGCAGCGTTCCCGAGCCGAAAGGCTCCTTTCTTGGGAATCCGGGAGCCTCGAGGCTTGCTTCGGGTGCTAGAGAGGTTCCCTAGGCTTTTTGGGGGGTTTAGGGGATAGAGATAGGTTCTAGAGAGAGAGAGAGAGAGAAGAGGTTGGAATGGTGTGAAGAATGAGGGAACCCGGCACCTCTATTTATAGGATGGAAAACAGCTCTACTCGTCGAGTCCATGCCACATGTCACCTTCTGGTGGCTTGCCTTGGGGAGAAAACCTTGGCCCATAATCAACCACGTCACTCCTTTTGCAGCAACACCCTGCCGACTTCTAAACCCCGTAACTTTCGCATACAAGCTCCGTTTTTGAGATTCTTTTTTTCCACGCGTAGATAAAAACAAGATCTACAACTTTCATTTAGACTCCATCGGCTAATTCTCGATTGATCTTAAATTGAACAGTAGGATGAGATTAGACTGTTAAATGACCACGAAGAATTCGTAACTCCTTCATACGGACTCCGTTCTCGGGACTCCGGGAGCCTCGGGGCTTCCTTCGGGTGCTAGGGAGGTTCCCTAGGCTTTTTTTTGGGGGGGGGGGGGGGTTTAGGGGCTAGAGAGAGGTTCTAGAGAGAGAGAAGATGTTGGAATGGTGTGAAGAATGAGGGAACCCGACACCTCTATTTATAGGCTGGAAAACAGCTCTACTCGTCGAGTAGGTCCTCCTACTCGTCGAGTCCATGCCACATGTCACCTTCTGGTGGCTTGCCTTGGGGAGAAAGCCTTGGCCCATAATCAGCCACGTCACCCCTTTTGCAGCAGCACCCTGCCGACTTCTAAACACCGTAACTTTCGCATACGAGCTCCGTTTTCGACGTTCGTTTTTTCCACGCGTAGGTAAAAACAAGATCTACAACTTTCATTTAGACTCCATTGGTTAATTCTCGACCGATCTTAAATTTAACTGTAGGATGAGATTAGATTGTTAAATGACCATGAAGAATTCGTAACTCCTTCATACAGACTCCGTTTTCGTCTGTCTTTTTACCGTTGAGTTCCTATTAATGAGATCTTCAACTCTGATTTAGGTTGCGTAAGGCAAAAACCGCTCGAACTAAAATTCGAGTTTCGGGCCGTGCACTGCTATGCCAAATCTTAGAAAATTCATAACTTCCTCATACGAAGTCAGATTTGGGCGTTCTTTTTATGGATGTTCTCGGTTTAACATATACTACAAATTTTGTTTAGATCACTAAGGCTAAAATGTCTTCTATTGTAAATTCACTATTTACGTCTCCCGGTGTCGTGCCGGTTTTGCCGAAAAACTTCGACGGGCCATAACTTCTTCGTTATAACTCGGATTTCAGCGTTCTTTATATGTACGGAACCCTTGAGACATATTCTACAAGTTGGTTAAGATTATTTATTTTAAATAATCTTTTGTCGAAAAGTCGTTTTCGACCCCTATTATCTCTAAATTGATTAGCCCGGATCTACGGGCGTTACAATTATCTCCCCCTTAGGATGATTACGTCCCAGAATCATCAACAAAACAGGGCTGTATAATGACTCCATACGTTATCTCTTCATCCTAGGTAATAATCGTAACTTCTATGTTCCTTCGAATGAGTATCTAACTCTTGGACTCCTTGTCTGCAGGTGGTGCTCGATCTTGCACTTGCTCCCTATCTCACGTTATACTCCAAATTATGACCTTCAAGTCACAATATCGATCCTCAATGGACACGAACTTAAGATAAGTTCTTTTATTACTACAATGGACCGATGTGTCATATTCTAATGACCTATCATCGTATGTTGCAACGCTTAGACTCAGGTTTCTTAGAGTCAAATTCCAGAACAGACTATACCTTCCTTATTGTTCTAATGGGATATAATCACATCTTAAAAGGTAGCATTTCTAGCTACAAGCAACTATCGCGATACCTCTATTGATCGCTTTTTATTTCAATCTTTCGTCTTAAGTCAGATGCTACATCGAACTTGATTCTCTGAACCACATAACATACTCAGCGTAGTCGGACTCAATTTGATATGACCACTAGGTTCGGAATAACAATCATTTTCTTAGTATTACCGAAACGATGGTAACGACATACTTGAATAAAACGAAATGAATTACTAGCTCCTTGGTAACCTTGTGACTTTCCCTGATCCAAGCGTAAGTCATGTGCTTCCGGTAATATATGCATCTACTACCTTTCACACCTACTCATACTCGTCCCAAGTATTGTCTCGCAGTTTTCCAAGTCATGATACAAGAAAATCACTTAACAACTTAACACATCAGATAGCAAAACGAAGGTTTTATATATTATTCCTTGAAAATATTACATAGGTGTTCAAGGTCACCCTAGACTATGCCTCTAATAGGATACTCCTATGGCTACTTCATAACTCGATCTTCAGATATCAATCCTCACTTTTCATTGCATTGTCAGCCGCTTCGTTAGGGATGCCTCTTGGCTTTGGAGGTGCACCCGCTCTTCCTGCTTCACTTTTCTTCGGGCAATCCTTTGTTATATGCCCCTTGTCCCTGCATCCATAACAGAACCTCTTTCTGGATGTACAGACATTGGCATAATGTCCATTCTTCCCACACTAGAAACAAGTCACCTCTTCGTAGCATCTCCCATAGTTCTTCAGCGGTGCATTTGGCTTTGTAACTCCTTTCCTCTTTGGGCAGTCTTGCTTGAGGTGCCCTTCCTTATTACATTCGTAACACACCCTGGTGTTGAATGTACATTCATCGGCGTAATGCCCATGCTTTCCACACTTGAAACAAGTTACTTTTTCATAGTACCTCCTATAGTGTTTCAGCGGTACACTTGGCTTTGTAGCTCTCATCGGGCATTCTTGCTTGAAGTGTCCCTCTTTACTACACTTAAAGCAAACTTCTTCCTCGGTTGGGCATTCGTGGGCATAGTGACCAGTCTTCCCGCATTTGAAGCAGGTCACTTCCTTAGGGCATCTCCCGTTGTGTTCCCTTCCGTACTTGTCACACCATTTTCCTTCACCTCCCCCTCCAGACTTTGAGAACATGTAGTTCTTTTCAGACCTTGAAGACCCCTCAAATTTCCTCTTCTTTCCAACTTCAACCTTGTTGGCGATCCTATCGATGATCATTTCTTTGACAGACTTAGCAGCCCAGATGGTTGCCTCAAGAGTGGGTGCCTGGCGTATTGGCACCGTAAGTTCGTCCTTATTTTGTTGAAGTAATCGTCTTGTCTCTACCATCTGACGATCCAACATCATTTGCACCATTGCTTGTAATCCTGCCATCGTGATCGTCTCGGGTGCAGTTGCTACCTCTGGCACATGCTCAGTCACTGGTGGCTTGGGCTGCGGGTTACCGCTTCCAAATCCGCTTCTAGTGCTCACCATGTTGATCTATGCACCAAATCAGACGTTCGGTGTACCGAGGCGAGAATTTAAGATAAGAAAGTTTTATTTATGATAGACGTATAAATCTCCCTATTACTCCGAAAAGTTACATGCCAGTTCTAATATCGTAATTAAACGTTTAGAAATCTGAACACATAAAATTTCCAGATCCGGTCGATAATAGACCATAGATCCGAACAAATAATAGCATATAAGGCATCTTTATAGCTATAACATAAAACATTTAGCACATAAAACATTTTAGGCATCTTTCCTAAAATAAACTAGTGCTCGTGTCTAAAACATAGCAGACACTCATCTCACAATCATCGCTTAGCATTCTAAGTTTAAGTCTAGAAATAAATCCATATTCCTAGTTCGCTTAAACTAATGCTCTGATACCAACTGTGACATCCCCATTTTCACGGCCAGAAAATACCAATTTTGTTTGTGCTTTATAAAAATTAGAGTACTTCTTTTAACAAAAATGTTGCGGAATTTGTTCCCATAAAACATGATAAATAGGTTATCAAAGCATTTCCAAAGAAATGTATTTTTATTCATTTTCAAAACATTGGGATGTCATTGTCAATACAGAAACATAAGCATAAACAGTACTTACATTATTTACACTAGTGATCTACATCTCTTTTAAATCTCTCAGTGTAAAGTAGCTTCGTATCGACACCTGTGATACAAATAAGCTTGAGTGGGTCAGGTTGGGAAACCTGGTGAGTACATAGGGTTTTCAACCCACAATAATATAATTATTATGTTTAATCATGGAACAATTAACCCAATTACCCATCCCCATTATCTTATTTACTCTTAAGGATCTACCCTAAGAATCAACTATTTCTTGTTCATTCGTTCCTAAGGATCATCCTAAGGAATAGGCACGAAATCCATCGTTGCCAGGGTTTACTCAACGTACACTAAATCCATAGTTGCCAGGGTTTGCTCAACAGACACTAAATCCATAGCTGTCAGGGCTATTTCGTTTATCAACAGTATCGTTTCCGAGAATCCACTCGCAATACATGTCAATGGGTTTTTATCTCGTTTATCGACAGTATCGTTTCCGAGAATCCACTCGCAATACATGTCAATGGGTTTTTAGAGTACATCTGGTGAATACACAGTTCAAAACACCTACAGGTTACGAGCCTGCTAGTGTCCACTGGACTGTCTAGAATAGTCCGTGGTTGTCATCCATACTCTGCTGAATGACGGGGCCAACACATGGGTAAAAGGCTTCTCTCATGGTTTACCTCTCACCCTTATCTCATGGTCTATATCACTTCTCATCATTTTATTTTTGTCACACAACAACTATTTCATCTACCCATGTTTTACCCAACACATTTTAGTAGATATAAAATACATATACAGTTTAAATCATTTAAAACATGTATACAAATCTTTCACCCAACACAGACGGAAAGTATACAGACAACATACACACATAGCACGTAATTTATATTAAATACTTCATATCTATGTGTAAGATGAAAGGGAGTATGCACTCACCTGAAAGGTGGTGACGCGGAACTCGGACATCGCTTCGTTATCTCAAAACAATTTTCCCTTGACAAAACCTAGTATCAATACCACTAGGGTTTAGTCTAACGTTAACCGAGACTAATTAATAGTCTAGCTATTATTATTATTATATAAGCGTTAAACAACACTATATAACTCATAATAATAGCCCAAATAATTATTATAAGGTCCTAATAACATTATTATATTAAAACATAAGCTATACTAAAGATAGGTTAGGCGTAGCGCACTTACAGTGGGTTTTTCTCAAAAATCGGGCTTCGCCGGAGCAGTGTTCCCGAGCCGAAAGGCTCCTTTCTCGGGAATCCGGGAGCCTCGAGGCTTCCTTCGGGTGCTAGGGAGGTTCCCTAGGCTTTTTGGGGGGTTTAGGGGATAGAGATAGGTTCTAGAGAGAGAGAGAGAGAGAGAAGAGGTTGGAATGGTGTGAAGAATGAGGGAACCCGACACCTCTATTTATAGGATGGAAAACAGCTCTACTCGTCGAGTAGGTCCTCCTACTCGTCGAGTCCATGCCACATGTCACCTTCTGGTGGCTTGCCTTGGGGAGAAAACCTTGGCCCATAATCAACCACGTCACTCCTTTTGCAGCAACACCCTGCCGACTTCTAAACCCCGTAACTTTCGCATACAAGCTCCGTTTTTGAGATTCTTTTTTTTAACGCGTAGGTAAAAACAAGATCTACAACTTTCATTTAGACTCCATCGGCTAATTCTCGATTGATCTTAAATTGAACAGTAGGATGAGATTAGACTTTTAAATGACCACGAAGAATTCGTAACTCCTTCATACGGACTCCGTTTTCGTCTGTCTTTTTACCGTTGAGTTCCTATTAATGAGATCTTCAACTCTGATTTAGGTTGCGTAAGCCAAAAACCGCTCGAACTAAAATTCGAGTTTCGGGCCGTGCACTGCTATGCCAAATCTTAGAAAATTCATAACTTCCTCATACGAAGTCAGATTTGGGCGTTCTTTTTATGGATGTTCTCGGTTTAACATATACTACAAATTTTGTTTAGATCACTAAGGCTAAAATGTCTTCTATTGTAAATTCACTATTTACGTCTCCCGGTGTCGTGCCGGTTTTGCCGAAAAACTTCGACGTGCCATAACTTCTTCGTTATAACTCGGATTTCAGCGTTCTTTATATGTACAGAACCCTTGAGACATATTCTACAAGTTGGTTAAGATTATTTATTCTAAATAATATTTTGTCGAAAAGTCGTTTTCGACCCCTATTATCTCTAAATTGACTAGCCCGGATCTACGTGCGTTACAATTATTTCCCCCTTAGGATGATTACGTCCCAGAATCATCAACAAAACAGGGCTGTATAATGACTCCATACGTTATCTCTTCATCCTAGGTAATAATCGTAACTTCTATGTTCCTTCGAATGAGTATCTAACTCTTGGACTCCTTGTCTACAGGTGGTGCTCGATCTTGCACTTGCTCCCTATCTCACGTTATACTCCAAATTATGACCTTCAAGTCACAATATCGATCCTCAATGGACACGAACTTAAGATAAGTTCTTTTATTACTACAATGGACCGATGTGTCATATTCTAATGACCTATCATCGTATGTTGCAACGCTTAGACTTAGGTTTCTTAGAGTCAAATTCCAGAACAGACTATACCTTCCTTATTGTTCTAATGGGATATAATCACATGTTAAAAGGTAGCATTTCTAGCTACAAGCAACTATCGCGATACCTCTACTGATCGCTTTTTATTTCAATCTTCCGTCTTAAGTCAGATGCTACATCGAACTTGATTCTCTGAACCACATAACATACTCAGCGTAGTCGGACTCAATTTGCAATGACCACTAGGGTCGGAATAACAATCATTTTCTTAGTATTACCGAAACGATGGTAACGACATACTTGAATAAAACGAAATGAATTACTAGCTCCTTGGTAACCTTGTGACTTTCCCTGATCCAAGCGTAAGTCATGTGCTTCCGGTAGTATATGCATCTACTACCTTTCACACCTACTCATACTCGTCCCAAGTATTGTCTCGCAGTTTTCCAAGTCATCATACAAGAAAATCACTTAACAACTTAACACATCAGATAGCAAAACGAAGGTTTTATATATTATTCCTTGAAAAGATTACATAGGTGTTCAAGGTCACCCTAGACTATGCCTCTAATAGGATACTCCTATGGCTACTTCATAACTCGATCTTCAGATATCAATCCTCACTTTTCATTGCATTGTCAGCCGCTTCGTTAGGGATGCCTCTTGGCTTTGGAGGTGCACCCGCTCTTACTGCTTCACTTTTCTTCGGGCAATCCTTTGTTATATGCCCCTTGTCCCTGCATCCGTAATAGAACCTCTTGCTGGATGTACAGACATTGGCATAATGTCCATTCTTCCCACACTAGAAACAAGTCACCTCTTCGTAGCATCTCCCATAGTTCTTCAGCGGTGCATTTGGCTTTGTAACTCCTTTCCTCTTTGGGCAGTCTTGCTTGAGGTGCCCTTCCTTATTACATTCGTAACACACCCTGGTGTTGAATGTACACTCATCGGCGTAATGCCCATGCTTTCCACACTTGAAACAAGTTACTTTTTCGTAGTACCTCCTATAGTGTTTCAGCGGTACACTTGGCTTTGTAGCTCTCATCGGGCATTCTTGCTTGAAGTGTCCCTCTTTACTACACTTAAAGCAAACTTCTTCCTCGGTTGGGCATTCGTGGGCATAGTGACCAGTCTTCCCGCATTTGAAGCAGGTCACTTCCTTAGGGCATCTCCCGTTGTGTTTCCTTCCGTACTTGTCACACCATTTTGCTTCACCTCCCCCTCCAGACTTTGAGAACATGTAGTTCTTTTCAGACCTTGAAGACCCCTCAAATTTCCTCTTCTTTCCAACTTCAACCTTGTTGGCGATCCTATCGATGATCATTTCTTTGATAGACTTAGCAGCCCAGATGGTTGCCTCAAGAGTGGGTGCCTGGCGTATTGGCACCGTAAGTTCGTCCTTATTTTGTTGAAGTAATCGTCTTGTCTCTACCATCTGACGATCCAACATAATTTGCACCATTGCTTGTAATCCTGCCATCGTGATCGTCTCGGGTGCAGTTGCTACCTCTGGCACATGCTCAGTCACTGGTGGCTTGGGCTGCGGGTTACCACTTCCAAATCCGCTTCTAGTGCTCACCATGTTGATCTATGCACCAAATCAGACGTTCGGTGTACCGAGGCGAGAATTTAAGATAAGAAAGTTTTATTTACGATAGACGTATAAATCTCCCTATTACTCCAAAAAGTTACATGCCAGTTCTAATATCGTAATTAAACGTTTAGAAATCTGAACACATAAAATTTCCAGATCCGGTCGACAATAGACCATAGATCCGAACAAATAATAGCATATAAGGCATCTTTATAGCTATAACATAAAACATTTAGCACATAAAACATTTTAGGCATCTTTCCTAAAATAAACTAGTGCTCGTGTCTAAAACATAGCAGACACTCATCTCACAATCATCGCTTAGCATTTTAAGTTTAAGTCTAGAAACAAATCCATATTCCTAGTTCGCTTAAACTAATGCTCTGATACCAACTGTGACATCCCCATTTTCACAGCCAGAAAAGACCAATTTTGTTTGTGCTTTATAAAAATCAGAGTACTTCTTTTAACAAAAATGTTGCGGAATTTGTTCCCATAAAACATGATAAATAGGTTATCAAAGCATTTCCAAAGAAATGTATTTTTATTCATTTTCAAAACATTGGGATGTCATTGTCAATACAGAAACATAAGCATAAACAGTACTTACATTATTTACACTAGTGATCTACATCTCTTTTAAATCTCTCAGTGTAAAGTAGCTTCGTATCGACACCTGTGATACAAATAAGCTTGAGTGGGTCAGGTTGGGAAACCTGGTGAGTACATAGGGTTTTCAACCCACAATAATATAATTATTATGTTTAATCATGGAACAATTAACCCAATTACCCATCCCCATTATCTTATTTACTCTTAAGGATCTACCCTAAGAATCAACTATTTCTTGTTCATTCGTTCCTAAGGATCATCCTAAGGAATAGGCACGAAATCCATCGTTGCCAGGGTTTACTCAACGGACACTAAATCCATAGTTGCCAGGGTTTGCTCAACAAACACTAAATCCATAGCTGCCAGGGCTATTTCGTTTATCAACAGTATCGTTTCCGAGAATCCACTCGCAATACATGTCAATGGGTTTTTATCTCGTTTATCGACAGTATCGTTTCCGAGAATCCACTCGCAATACATGTCAATGGGTTTTTAGAGTACATCTGGTGAATACACAGTTCAAAACACCTACAGGTTGCGAGCCTGCTAGTGTCCACTGGACTGTCTAGAATAGTCCGTGGTTGTCATCCATACTCTGCTGAATGACGGGGCCAACACATGGGTAAAAGGCTTCTCTCATGGTTTACCTCTCACCCTTATCTCATGGTCTATATCACTTCTCATCATTTTATTTTTGTCACACAACAACTATTTCATCTACCCATGTTTTACCCAACACATTTTAGTAGATATAAAATACATATACAGTTTAACTCATTTAAAACATGTATAAAAATCTTTCACCCAACACAGACGGCAAGTATATAGACAAGATGCACAAATAGCACGTAATTTATATTAAATACTTCATATCTATGTGCAAGATGAAAGGGACTATGCACTCACCTGAAAGGTGGTGACTCGGAACTCGGACAGCGCTTCGTTATCTCAAAATAATTTTCCCTTGACAAAACCTAGTATCAATACCACTAGGGTTTAGTGTAACGTTAACCGAGACTAATTAATAGTCTAGCTATTATTATTATTATTATATAAGCGTTAAACAACACTATATAACTCATAATAATAGCCCAAATAATTATTATAAGGTCCTAATAACATTACTATATTAAAACATAAGCTATACTAAAGATAGGTTGGGCGTAGCGC
The DNA here is from genome assembly GCF_052849685.1 of Lactuca virosa. NCBI lineage: Eukaryota > Viridiplantae > Streptophyta > Magnoliopsida > Asterales > Asteraceae > Lactuca > Lactuca virosa. The sequence goes on from NC_136432.1 coordinate 247,378,600, forward strand.
ACTTACAACGGGTTTTTCTCAAAAATCGGGCTTCGCCGGAGCAGCGTTCCCGAGCCGAAAGGCTCCTTTCTTGGGAATCCGGGAGCCTCGAGGCTTCCTTCGGGTGCTAGAGAGGTTCCCTAGGCTTTTTGGGGGGTTTAGGGGATAGAGATAGGTTCTAGAGAGAGAGAGAGAGAGAAGAGGTTGGAATGGTGTGAAGAATGAGGGAACCCGGCACCTCTATTTATAGGATGGAAAACAGCTCTACTCGTCGAGTCCATGCCACATGTCACCTTCTGGTGGCTTGCCTTGGGGAGAAAACCTTGGCCCATAATCAACCACGTCACTCCTTTTGCAGCAACACCCTGCCGACTTCTAAACCCCGTAACTTTCGCATACAAGCTCCGTTTTTGAGATTCTTTTTTTCCACGCGTAGATAAAAACAAGATCTACAACTTTCATTTAGACTCCATCGGCTAATTCTCGATTGATCTTAAATTGAACAGTAGGATGAGATTAGACTGTTAAATGACCACGAAGAATTCGTAACTCCTTCATACGGACTCCGTTCTCGGGACTCCGGGAGCCTCGGGGCTTCCTTCGGGTGCTAGGGAGGTTCCCTAGGCTTTTTTTTGGGGGGGGGGGGTTTAGGGGCTAGAGAGAGGTTCTAGAGAGAGAGAAGATGTTGGAATGGTGTGAAGAATGAGGGAACCCGACACCTCTATTTATAGGCTGGAAAACAGCTCTACTCGTCGAGTAGGTCCTCCTACTCGTCGAGTCCATGCCACATGTCACCTTCTGGTGGCTTGCCTTGGGGAGAAAGCCTTGGCCCATAATCAGCCACGTCACCCCTTTTGCAGCAGCACCCTGCCGACTTCTAAACACCGTAACTTTCGCATACGAGCTCCGTTTTCGACGTTCGTTTTTTCCACGCGTAGGTAAAAACAAGATCTACAACTTTCATTTAGACTCCATTGGTTAATTCTCGACCGATCTTAAATTTAACTGTAGGATGAGATTAGATTGTTAAATGACCATGAAGAATTCGTAACTCCTTCATACAGACTCCGTTTTCGTCTGTCTTTTTACCGTTGAGTTCCTATTAATGAGATCTTCAACTCTCATTTAGGTTGCGTAAGCCAAAAACCGTTCAAACTAAAATTCGAGTTTCGGGCTGTGCACTGCTATGCCAAATCTTAGAAAATTCATAACTTCCTCATACGAAGTCAGATTTGGGCGTTCTTTTTATGGATGTTCTCGGTTTAACATATACTACAAATTTTGTTTAGATCAATAAGGCTAAAAAGCCCTCTATTGTAAATTCACTATTTACGTCTCCTGGTGCCGTGCCGGTTTTGCCGAAAAACTTCGACGGACCATAACTTCTTCGTTATAACTCGGATTTTGGCGTTCTTTATATGTACGGAACCCTTGAGACATATTCTACATGTTGGTTAAGATTATTTATTCTAAATAATCTTTTGTCGAAAAGTCGTTTTCGACCCCTATTATCTCTAAATTGACTAGCCCAGATCTACGGGCGTTACAGTTTCGCTGTTTTAAAAGCCCCAAATTATCTCTTTGAAAATAAATCAACTCATCCCTAGACCTAGACAAATCCAACTCCAAATTCTCAATCCACATGCGCATCTCTTCACTTTTGTTCGAAACCCTGTAGAGTTGATCGGTTAAGTTATAATTATTCAAACGAGTTCTTTTTAAAATTTCACTGAAACTAGATACTGTATATATACTTTAGATCATCTAATTCAGTTTCATATTGAGACACAGGAATATTTAGAGATTTAAGAATGGTGTGTACCTTTTTTATCACCTTCTCACACTCGTTGATCTGCTCAGGAACAGGTTTCGAAGCGAAAAATCTGTCGGAGATACGGCCGCCGTCTATAGCATATCCTCTTAGCTTCGAAGCTTCATTGATCACCATTAAGCATCTTCCACTGAACTGCGAACCATCTTCTTTTGCCACAAAGCTTCTCCCATGAGTTGGTATACGAACCTCTTCGTCCTCAGAGTCAGTTGACCACACTTCGACTCTACCGAACTCATCATCCTGTTCCTGCACACTAAGAGCAGGTTTAGCATCATCATCACTTTTCTTCTTCTTGATTTCGTCTAGCTTTATGAGGAAATAGGCCTCATCATCTTCCTCTTCCTTCTTCTCATTCATTCGTCTTAGCATGCACTCCTTTGCTAGATGATTTTTGCCATGACAATAATTGCATAGCCGGAGTCACCTACAAGCTTCTTTTTTTCTTCGCTTCTTCCTTTTGAGAATTGTTCGCACTCCTCACCTTCTCTGAACTGTAACTAACCTGCCAGTTTCGGTTTTTATTGCGACTGTAATTCTTCTTTGCGTACCTCTTAGGGTTGGACACCATCAAGGCATACTCTTCCTTTGAGAGTTCACAATCAGAGAGATCTGACTCTGAACCATCATCAAAAATCTTCTTACCCTTTGCCACAAGAGCTAACGAACCCATGCCAGAAATGACTTTTCCTTCACTGGTCACTTCGTCCTCAAGTGACCTTAGAATACCAACGAGCTTTGCCAAGGAGTAATTTTTGAACTGCTCGTGTGCTTTAACCGTCGACACCACATCTTTCCACTTAAATTTCAATCCATTCATGATCGTGACCTTCTGTTCTATCAGTTCACGTTTTATCTTATGCTTCACCATCCTGCTTAATAGATGGTTGTAATGATTGAACGTTTGGTCCAGTTTCTCATCAGGCTTCTGAACGAAAGCTCCAAACTCCAAAAGTAATAGCATCTGGATGGAATGTTCAAGATCTGCATCACTTGAGTATAGTTCCCTGAGCATATCCCATATTTCTTTTGCAGTTTCGCATGAATTACTAGGAAAAACATGTCGGCTGGTAAAGCAAAGCGAATAATCCTCATGGCCCTGAAATTTCTGAGTAGCTTGTCTCTTTCATCCTGAAATTTCTGAGTAGCTTGTTGTACGTGTGTGAGAAAACGTCTCCTTGGTTATGACATCCCATATCAATGCACCATTGTCTTCAATCCCTAACACGTAATCTTCAAAGTACAGTGCCCACACTTTATAATCGTTTGGAAATAGAATAGTGATCCTTGTTGTAGATGAAATACCGCTTGAAAGATTGATTGAGTTAACAGAAGAATCGTCAGGCTACATGTTGTCGATTTGATAAGAACCTGTAAGAACCAGATGTGTAAACATAAATTCGAATTTAGGGTAAAATAAAGATCAAGATTCAATGTCTATAATCGATGAAATCGAAGAAGACGACAAATTCCAGATCCTATTAAAGCGGAAACCCTAAAAGCTCTTTTAACAGAAGAGATGCGTATAGTTTACACAATCTCCTGCTCTAATACCAATTCTTGAGAATAAAAATCGAGTGATCGTATAGATTCAAACAGGTAAAATAATTAAGAACACAAAATTAAGATCAAATGTGTCGAATAATTATTAATCACAGCCTTAGAAGGCTCGATAAAGAACTGCTACTATAAAGGCGTGTAGGGTTTACAAAAGTGATGATTACAAGATACGGTTCATGCATGCACACTAAATAGTAAAACCCTAATAATAAATAACGGGTGGACAGGCCCAACCTGGATACAAAATGGACTAAGCTATAAACCACAATGATGCAACACATAAGGCCCAATATCAACCAACAAGGTTGCATACAGGGTTCTTATACGCCGTACTAGACAAATAGTCGAAAGCTTTGATGTCAAATTAGATGATTATTATGTCCCCAACACTGCTCCTTCAACAGAAACAAAGTTCATCCTGGAAAGTGTTATCCCAACCTCCTCAGGTCCGTTAAACATAGTTGAAGTTAACTATGATGACCTCTTTGATCCCGCAGAGACAGCGCATCTTTCAGAAATTTTGTTGTCTCCGGTAGCACAACAACAACATGTAGAAGTATATGGACCAATCCTATCTGAAGGAACATTATTTAATACTTCCACCTCACCGGTTGAGAGGTAAATTTCAACTCCTTTGGAAGTTACAACCATCGTCGTCCCATTACTTGAAGATGCTACTCCGACACCTATACACAACCTGATCAATCCATTAACTGTGTCTGAAGACTTTGAGGATGAAGAAATTCAAAATATTTACATAATAACGGATCCAAGCATTATTAATCACTCATCAGTCCAGGGGGAACTACGTCACTAGTTCAGGGGGAACCATCGTCGGTTCAGGAGGAACTCCCATCTTCAATCCAGGGGGAATTTCCTTCAACAGCTTCAGAACCAATCCCAACAGTCCAAGATTCATATGCGAGTTTCTCTCAAATCGAGGGGGATCTACCTTTTTGAAATAGACCCGAAGACTCCTCTGACATGGAGGATATTGTTGGGTTTTTGGTATAATACAACATCCTATGGTGCACATACAACCCTAAATAGCTTGGATCTATGTTTTCTCTATTATACATGCAAATATGAAGTTTCCCAGGTATTACCCTATACTAGCATACAAATATCATATACTACACAAGAATCTAGTTAGGATAACATACCTTATGGTGGAGCTTGAAGTCTTGATGTATCTAGCCTTAAGAGCTTAGCCCCAATAGTGTGGAAGCCTCAAGTGGAATCACAACACACCATGGACAAAGGATGAACTTGAGAGAGAATCTCCATGCACCCAAAAACACCCATGAACTCCAAGAACTTCATGTGTAACCACAAGTGGCGTTTTTAGGTCATGATGCATGTATTTATATGTGTGGTATTTCAAGAGTCATGGGTATAACCCAAATCCATACCCATAGGTTTTTATGATCCATGGTTCATGTGACCCAACTCTTTATGTATCCATACATAAACTTGGTCCAACATGGATCATAAGCCCAACACATATAAATATACCTAATTATCATAATTAGTCCCCATAGATTTAATTAGTCTCTTTTGATCACTAAATTAATTCCAAATTAATTCTTGATCAATACAAATTAAAACATATGATTTCATATTAATATATTATAACTTATAATATATTAATAAACCATAAATTACCTTCTCTCAAAAGTCCATCCTAACAAATTGTCCTGATGATATGCAACCCAAATGGACCATGCTACACTCGGGTCGAGTACATACCAATAATAGTTATGGTCTTAGACATCTAGTGCAACAGTCTCCCACTTGGATAAATCTAAAACTATTATTGCAAGTACGACTTCATAACCCGACTAGCATTCCTAGCTCTTAAAGCCGCTGTCGAACTCTGAACAAATCAATGACGCGTCCATTAGATAAGGGATCATATATTCCTCCATTCTAGATATCATATGGACTGAGACATGGATTATAATCATTCTCTCTATCCATTTGTTGTTTCCTGATTTCCGATTTATGACGACTGACTAATTGAACACATCAAATCAGTCCAGGCTTGGCCAAGCACTTAGGGGTGTCATCACTAAATCATCGAGGGGCCCACAGATATCGCTTTTACCCCGAAGGTAAAAGGAATGGATAAACTTCGACTCATATGGCTTGTTCTACTACTTGTTGAATCATACACAAAGGCACGTTTTATAACATCGAGTTACCAATGCGTTTTCGTGCAATCAATGTATAACCAACTCATAGTAACAACTCATATCTCTAGGTTTGAAGAATATAAGATATTATCGTCTCATGATCACTCGTGATAAAATCCATGAGGTGATTCAAATGAGCGCGGGTTGAATCCAATACTCAGAACTTATGAGCACTCATGAGTGTTGTAGCACCACTTTGTCCACCAACTTGAACCTCTACAAACCAACCCATGACAGTCTTGATTCATATCTACTTCCAACATATGACCGACTGTGGATGGTTTGAATAACTTAATCATTCAGGAAGAGCGACTTAGTTATTCTGGAAGTCAAAACATGCAAAGTGAAACACAAGAATAATACTAATCCTATATGGCCCCAACACTTTGAGTGTAAATAAAAACACCTTTTATCTAAGCACCATATTGATTACTCATTATTTATGTTTCGATTAATCAACTTAAAACTTGAATAAAAACAATAGTCGTGCCATGCTCCAAGCATGCACACTATGTTTGTCCAAACAATAGATATGCCATACTCCAAGTATGCACACTATGTTTGTCTATGGTCCTTACTTTGTGAAATAGATCAATTGAACATAATTTCAATGATTCTAATTTCACACTCCCAAATCCTTATCGAAAAATGTGAGAATTTCAAATTCCTATTATTTATCGAAATCTGTTTAGATTTTAAACTTATATGCACTGGCCCTCTTGTAATGAATATGTACAAAGTCACAAAGACTTGTCAACAGTCATTATAAGGTATTCCAATGGAGATCAACTCCATGGAAACTAAGTCTCATATTCAAAGTACATTGCTTTGAACATGCTTCTTGCATTAAGTTTTCTAATCTTACATAGATAACTTCCACCTATGGAGACAACTCCATATTCTCATTTTGACTATCACTTATGAACAAGAGATGCCTCTTTTCAGAATATGTCAATATGGTCCTTCCAAAATTAGCACTATACTTCCAACTGTCCCTGAGCAACCAATCTTTGGTAAACCTGAGATTGTCCTCGATAATTGTTTAATCATTTTAGTCATATCTAATTCTAGACCTTTTTCCCTTCTTAATGCCCCCGGGCATTTGGAAAATTTAGAAAGGATAAATATTATAGCACATGCAATCGATCCTGTACCCAAAGCAAATGGGACACGATTCATGATGTCTCACATAAAGACATGATTCTAGACCAGTCTTTTGCTACAATATTTTTTATTTGCCATGTTCTCAAGATTTGACTATGAAGAGGGATGCTGTAATCATAATTGAATGTTGAGAATGCAATATATAGAATTTCCTTAGGTTGAACCAATCCAACATGAAATTCATATATATATTCTTGACTAAAGATGATTAAAATCTCAATCTAAGCTTAAAATCTCACTCTAAGCCTTTTAGAATTGACATGAAGTATAATTTCCTCTCCCTTAATTATAACAAAACAACTTTTCAAAACGAATCGAAATTTTTGTTTTCTATAATTAATATTGCTAACTTGCAACACTTAGCATAATAATCATGCTCTCACTAGCACAATGATTATTATCTTACCAGCATAACACTTATGCTCCCACTAGCTTTGACATGTACCCAGAAATCAACTTGACTTCTAGAAATCAATACTTTATTGACTTCCTTACCAAAGTTCAGATTTCTGATACGAGATTGCTTTGACAAGACTTTATCAACATCATACACCTTATCTTAGATAGCTCACAGGTGTGTCTAAACAATTTCAGAACTATGAAAAGGGATGCCGTAATCATAGTCTCAATTGTTTAGACCTTTGCCATTTCTCATGAGTCCATGTTAGTGTGCCGGTTAACCACGCACGCTCCACTAACGACTTTGAGAACTGCAAATATCACAGTTGCTATCTTCTTAAAATCTACTTAGTGAAAGTGTTTCCTCACCATCATTTTCATGAGTCGGAGAGAAACCTTGTGACACTTAGATTTTATGGTGTATGTGTTCTTATCCATGTGAATTTGTCAAAACCATAATCACAAGATAAGGTTAGTGACAAATCCTAACTCATATGGACTGAACTTGTGCAATCTTAACTTCTTGCCACTTGGTAGCACAAGACCTACCATTGCTTCCAAGTAGTTATGCAAACAACTGAGAACATGTAGAAATCAAATGCATAGCCAACTTTAACTGGAATGGGCACAGAAATAAGAATAGGTCAACATGATAGGTTATAAACCTCTAGTCATGTGCTAGTGATGAAATACATGTTTTTTTCTTGATTAGTTCTTGAAACTATTTCAGGATCTTTTAGACTCCCACTATCCTCTTGACATATAAGACTCTATTGCCAAATATTTTAGAGATAGTGTGGATTCTAATCAAGACAAACACTTCACACAATTAGCATTAGTTGGTCTTTGTTTTATCCAAAACAACACAACTTACCAATTCCAAATGTACAATAGTAAGAAACATGTTACTCTACATTTGAAAAGTGTTATAAACCTTTCTTAAAATAATGTCACTCAAGTTACAATCTTAGAGTATGACTCTAAGACTTGTTTTTTTATTTGGAACGAAGTATGATTTATATTTTGATTTAACCTTTTCAACAATTCATGATTCCTCTCCTTAGCCAAACAAATGCACTAAGATGTCTTTAGAGGATCAATTGTGATATGGTTTTCTAATCATTAAGATAATCATAAAACAAGATACTTAAAGTACTCTCCCATCTTTTCAGATTTGAGAAACTTTTATCCTTCTACCTAATTTGATTCTTCTTATTCGCTCTGTTAATAATTCAAACTTTTCCAATATTTTAGAATTACACTTAAACTTGTAAGCATAACCATATTCAATAAACTTTAGTAAATCATGACGAATAGTCTTATTGATATTTTGTGGTGGACTTTGACTAGTGCACAAGAATGTGTACTTGATCCCTTAGTCCTTCACTTGAGTCACATATACATGTGAACAAGGACTTAGTCTTAATTTCCCAAAGATGACAATTCTCATTCATCACACAATACAACTTGCATGATTCCAAGTTTCTATCCAACTGAAACTTGGGTGATGAGAATATTTCCTTATTTGGTAAATTATGACACTACCACAAATGAAAGAATCAAATCCATTTTCCAATATTGCTATCAATGGAAACATGTAAACAACAATTTTTCACAAATGCCATTGTAAGGATACTTAAAATAAATAAATCAAAACTGTTTTTTTTTATTTTAAAACTTGTGGAAAAATCTTATCCTTACAATGGAAATACATATGAAAACTATGTTGATATCTATTCCTAAGCAATATATCGTAACTCTTAAGCAGTTGCTCAAAATTTTGATCACCGAACCAACTTCGCGATCAGAATCAGCATACTCTTTCTTTAATCTTCCTTTGATTCTCTAAAACATCAAAATGTAATTAGATTACATTATGTATTAGGAATCTCCAAAAGATACTTAATAGAGTTAGATAATGGACTTTACTTGAAGTAGAGTCAAACTTTTGACTTTACCATATCTTTCAGGTAAATCTGGAAGCTTTGAAACCAATGCCCCTTTCTTTTGGCATATGGACTCTTTGGAAATGGTACATGAGACTATCTCAGACTTATCCTTTCTCTTTACCATTAGGTCAAATGACTTGACCATGGCCGATCCCTTTCCATTGGGAAGAGAAAGCTTTTCTGGACTTCTAATGTTACCATTGTCAATGTCCATGGAAGTTTGGGAAGTTGATCTTCCAATCAAATTTTGCTTTACCAGTGCCCCAAATAATTGCTGATTTAGCAGCATCAAGCAAATAGGTAAGATCATTAAGGGTCATGTCTTGATCTGTCATCAGGGTGTGACTGAAGAACCAAGTCAACAGCCAGCTACCTCGAGACTTCGACACCCGACTCTCCCGGGTTGCCAATAGGGATTGAGTGACCTTGAACTTTTCAAGTATGTGAACTTGTGGGATAGGGAGAATAATTGGAGGAGGTGGAGGAAGTGAAGCATGATTTCCAGTCCCATTAATGCACAACAAAGGGATTAATCTTTCACCTTGATTTCCATGTGGGATATCATCTTCATCATGAATGCTTTTTCCTAAAGATTTGGGAAGACCATAGTTGTCTTAACTAGACATCTATAATGGGAGAAATTCAAGTTTAGTTGATTTAAAGTCCTTAATATAACACCCAATATGAATTATTAAGGCTAGGACCCAACAACCAATTTATAACTGGAAGAGGGATGCCGTAATCCAAGTTATAAAATAGTTGAAGGTAGGTAAATGACGATTTACCAATTTCCACCATGAAAAACGAAATATAATTAAGTTTTAATTGGATTTGGAACACCTAGATCTGTTGAGATACATTGAACTTTCAATGGCATGTTTGAATCTCGATCGTGCCCTCTCAAGTTTGTGACTGGGATGCTGAGGATCACAAACAAGGTGTGAATAACCATGCAAATTAACTTGGTACCCTTAACTTTATCACCTAATTGATGTGCCGGTTAACCACACACACTCCACCAATCTATGATAAACTTAAGTTACCCTTTGCCACACATTGTCAGTCCCATGTTAGTGTGCCGGTTAACCACACACGCTCCACTAACGACTTAACAAATGTGCAAAGTGTAATTTCATGGGTTAGCACCATTTCACATTTTCCTAAGTAACTAAGATTGGGAATTTATAAGTGCTTAGTTACTTAGTATTTATCATTATACTTTTAATGCAGGGAGAATTATAGTCTTTATCCTACCCGTTCGCCTAACGACCCTCCACCAGTCAAGGAAGCGGTGGGTGAGAGTGGACACCCATTAAACTACCATTTTATAGGCAGTAACCTTATACCCCCCTTAGAGACTGACTTCGTGAATGAGGCCTACTAATGGTAAGATTGACTTATTCTTATACATATCTATATAATTAAAATTATAATAATAGTATAAGGGTGTATTTTAAGCATTTAAAATACTTGGTGGTTTAATCTATTAATTAAACTATACTCTTAATTTAATTAGACTTAAACCATGTCTTTATGGAATTATTAACTCTTTTAATTAAACACTTTAATTAATTTAATGAAGTCCATAAAGTTTGAATTTTAACTTTTAAAAATTCTAAGGGTTGGAATTAAAGTATACATGGGGAATTAACTTTACAAATTCCAAAACTTGAGGGCAAGTTTTAAAATTTTTTAAAACTCTTGGATTTTCATAACTTATGAGTTTACTTATGGTTTAATGAAAAACCTTTCAAGTTCCATAACTTGAGGACAAGTTATGGAAGACATAAAATCATTTAATGATGACATTAAAAATAGAGACTCTTCCATTTTCATAACATATGAGACTTACTGACACTTTAAAAGGAAAAACTCTTCATTTTCCATAACTTGAGGACAAATTATAGAGTTCGTAAAAACCATTAAGACCAAATAAACTCATAAGTAAAGATAATTCACATCAACAATTTTCAAGAAGTTAGCTAATCATATAAACTGATACAAAGCTTGAAACTTTGACAATTATCCTTTGAAGACTCTTGGAATTCATAACCTAAAGAGTTAATGAATGAGACATTTCACATCCATAACTTATGGAAGTCTCAAAACTCTTAAGATCACAACCTTAAAAAAAAGACTTTTGAGCTCAAAAATTTTATGACAAAATTTGTAACTCCTTAAAAACATTTAGATCAAACTTTTAAAACTAATAAAATAATCATATCATTTTATCTTTTACTAAATTTGACCTAATTCAACTCATATAGCAAATGATTCAAATTTTACAAATAATTAGTTGTTCACAAAAACAAGTAATTATCTTAAAATTTGACAAACTTCATGTTTTTTTTCCTTTTTTTCAACTTTGAAAATCAAACATTTGCATGAATATAACAGAAAACAACCCATGGCTCTGATACGACTGTTGGGTTTTTGGTATAATACAACATCCTATGGTGCACATACAACCCTAAATAGCTTGGATCTATGTTTTCTCTATTATACATGTAAATATGAAGTTTCGAAGGTATTACCCTATACTAGCATACAAATATCATATACTACACAAGAATCTAGTTAGGATAACATACCTTATGGTGGAGCTTGAAGTCTTGATGTATCTAGCCTTAAGAGCTTAGCCCCAATAGTGTGGAAGCCTCAAGTGGAATCACAACACACCATGGACAAAGGATGAACTTGAGAGAGAATCTCCATGCACCCAAAAACACCCATGAACTCCAAGAACTTCATGTGTAACCACAAGTGGCGTTTTTAGGTCATGATGCATGTATTTATATGTGTGGTATTTCAAGAGTCATGGGTATAACCCAAATCCATACCCATAGGTTTTTATGATCCATGGTTCATGTGACCCAACTCTTTATGTATCCATACATAAACTTGGTCCAACATGGATCATAAGCCCAACACATATAAATATACCTAATTATCATAATTAGTCCCCATAGATTTAATTAGTCTCTTTTGATCACTAAATTAATTCCAAATTAATTCTTGATCAATACTAATTAAAACATATGATTTCATATTAATATATTATAACTTATAATATATTAATAAACCATAAATTACCTTCTCTCAAAAGTCCATCCTAACAAATTGTCCTGATGATATGCAACCCAAATGGACCATGCTACACTCGGGTCGAGTACATACCAATGATAGTTATGGGCTTAGACATCTAATCCAACAGATATTCCCTTAAATACAGCTGCAGACCATCAACAATCTCATCTACATATTTAGACGAAAGATCACCCACCGGGTTAAATCATCGGCAACCCATCTTCAGGTATTCAAACTCGTTCCTATTTTGATTTAAATAACCATTGCCATTATGCAACATTCATGTCATCGGTCGAGCCCCGGACCATAAAAGAAGCTCTTATGGATGCCGATTGGATTATTGCAATGCAAGAGGAATTGGATGAGTTTGAATGAAATAAAATTTGGAATTTAGTACCGAATCCAAAAGGTCACACTGTTGTCGGTACCAGATGGGTTTACAAGAACAAGTTAGATGAATACGGTGTGGTGGTACAAAACAAAGCACACTTAGTTGTGGAAGCCATACGTATCTTCTTAGTGTATGCAGCCCATAAAAACATCAAGGTCCATCAAATGGATGTGAAGAGTGCGTTTCTTAATGGCGAACTGAAAGAGGAAGTATATCTGCAACAACCTCCAGGCTTTGAAAGCTCAGAATTTCCAAATCACTGTTACAAGCTGGAAAAAGCGTTCTACAGGTTAAAGCATGCACCTAGAGCTTGGTATGAGACTCTTTCAGAGTTTCTTGTCAACTCAGGATACAAAAGAGGTGTGATAGATCCCACTATGTTTAGACGAGCAAATGACAATCACTTGATGCTCGTTCAAATCTATGTGGATGATATCATCTTCGGATCAACGGATCAGGGAATGACGGATGAATTTGGAAAGCTCATGACAAGCAAGTTTCAGATGAGCATGAATAGAGAGATTAATTTCTTTCTAGGTCTTCAGGTTAAACAGGTCCCTCAAGGGATATTCATCCATCAGGAGAAATACACCACTGAATTGTTAAAGAAGTTTTCAGTAGATAATTGCTCCTCAGCAAAGGTCCCTATGGCCTTTGGGTATAGATTCTCTGTTGACCCTACCGGAGAGTCAGTTGATCACAAGATATATCCAATAATGATTGGCTCATTGATGTACCTCACTGCTAGTCGACCGGGTATTTTGCTTGCTACAGGTTTATGCGCTAGATACCATTCTGATCCCAAAGTATCTCACTTGACCACAGTCAAGCAGATCTTCATGTATCTAAAAGGGAGTAAAGCCTTGGGTATGTGGTACCCAGCGGGTAACGACTTCAGTCTTTAGACATTCACATATGTAGATCATGTCGGGTGTAGACTTTATCGAAAGAGCACTTCGGGTGAATGTCAGTTTTTGGGTGGAAGATTGGTTAGCTGGTCTTCAAGAAAACAAAATTGTGTTTCATTGTCCACCGCAGAGGCAGAATATGTGGCCGCAGCCAGTTGCTGCGCCCAGGTCCTTCTGATGAAGATACAAATTTTGGATTACGGGTACAGGATGCTGCGGGTGCCCATCTATTGTGATTCAGAGAGTGATATAGCGATTTCTCATAATCCTATTTATCACTTGAAGATAAAACACATAGAACTACGGTACCACTTCATCAGAGACCACATCCTCAATGGTAACATTGAACTTATTTTTGTGCCAACTCATGAGGAAATAGCTGATGTTTTCACCAAGGCACTCGACTCCACAAAAATGAATGGATTTTGGAAATGTTAGGGATGATGAACCCTGACCCGCAATTCTTCTTGAAAGGATAGATACTGCAGACGTCATTAGGTATTCAGGTGTGAATAAACTACTTCTTTTCTTTTCATATCAAACCGAAAGTACCTGAAACCATAAACCACAAACTGTAAGCACAAAGCTTAGTGAGTTCCCCAAATACCACATACCATACATATCAAATGAGCCATGCATATCATACATATCCAATCAATCAATAAAAGTGCTATGTGCCAACCATAGTCTTGCCAATACACCATGAGCCGCCTCCTGGTCTTTCATACCAAATGCCAAGGGTGACCCCCGGGTCTTCCTATAATAGATAATCCAAATGGGCTGGCATTGGTGCCTTCGACCCATAGAACAGTGAGGAGACTCACCTCGAATGCGGAAGCTCACTAAAAGAAATCCCTAGTTGCTGCCCTGACGACTCCCTGAGATATCAGAACAAAATCACACCCAATTAGCAATTGGGTTCCAAACTATGGTCCATAATCCATTCTTGGGGTAAAATGACCATTTTACCCCTGGCCCAACTTGAATCGAAACTGAGGTCCAAAACCAAAAAGTTCCACAAAGGCCCACTAATGGCCTAATTTTCCAAATTGGGCCTAACCCCACATGGGCCTTATCCTAAAGCCTAATAATTTCCCTAATCCAAAACACTTGTTCTCAGATGACCCAAAACCAAAATATCCAATGGCCAACCCTGGTCAACTGAAAAAGTCAAAGTCAAGGTCAATAGTCCATGTTGACCCAACATGCCGTGTTGCCTCTTAGACACGCTGTGTTCTTTCATCATCCAGATAATCGGGAAATCCCTAGCCAACACACCGTGTTTGCTCGAGATTTAAGAGGTTAACCAATAAGAACTTAATCCTTAAAGACATAGCCCCAAAACATAGATCTGACCTTCTTAAGTTGGATTATCACGTAAAGTTGCCAACTTTACGTCCATATATGACTAAATGAGGCTCTAAAGCTAAAAAGGGACTTAATAGAGGACTAGAAGCATTCATGGCACCTTTATTCTCATAATGATTGCACCTTTATGCTCAAGTATACCAAAACAAACCCAGATCTGAAGGAACAAGCCCTTAAATAACTTAACTCCTTAGACAAGCCAACAATGAGCCAAAAACTATAACAAAACCGCATAAGAGAAGATCTAATCAACAACAAAGCAAGGTATGAAATGGATACCTCAAGGAGACTTCAACAAGTGGTGAGATTCAGGATCTATGGCTTTCCTTCCAAGCTAGGCACCTTCAAACTCCAAAGCTCCTTCAAATGAGCACAAAATCCACAAGAATCCACTAAAAAAAATTCAAGAACACCACCAAGAAAGCTCAATACTCGATTTAGAGTTTTAGATAACAAAGGAGGCTGGTAAGAAGGTCGGTCAAGGGAACTTAAGGCCTTTAAATAGGGTGAAACACCCTAAAAACTAGGGTTTCCTTTCCAGCTGCCAACACACCGTGTTGAGGCACCTCAACACGCCGTGTTGGTTCATTAAACTCCTCGGCCAAAAACATCTCAACATGCTGTGTTGAGGCTTGAACACACTGTGTTCCAAAGAGAAAACATAAACAACTTGGAATCAACTTCATACCAGATATCAAGCGTTACAATTCCCCAATACTCAAATTAGATTTCGTCCTCGAAATCATTCTTTACCATTCCCAGGAAAGCCAAACAGCCTGAACAACACAACCACAATTTCGATCATACAACGACCTTCCCAAGGTTACAGAACCCAACCATAGCAGAACTCTCCAAACTCGAAGAAGACGAATTCATAATGCCATGCAGACAATCACCCTACCTTACCCGAAACATGAAATATCCAATTCTCAAATTGGTCTGACTCCCTAACAGACCGCCCATACCGAATCATTACCATATCAAATCCTTATTGAATACTAGGATAAACCTAAACACTTCCAACCCTGATTATTTGATGATTCCATTGGGAACAAAATCACTGACCATAAACAGTTGCAAAACACTTATACTTAACAGAAGGCTCAGATAATCCTTCGAGTAGAAGATTCATCCCTGCAATGGCGAGACTCAAACGAGAGCTGCGCAACAAGGTCAAATCAACCACTCTGAGATTATTTAATCCATTGCAAGCGACTTAATATATGCCCCGAATATCAAGCGACACAACACAAGAATCCCAAATCACTGAATTATTGCCCAAGCCATCTCGCCACCAATTCCAATGCTAAAAGAATGCTACCTGACCCACTGTAGTCTCATACCATACTAGGTCTCCAACGACCTACCCTTTCCTGATTCCAAACATGTTGTAGCCCTCCCACAACCTTGCGAACTGACCCACCCTGGTCTAAACCATCTGAAGAAATCCGTGAGCAAATCATAGATTTGGGACAATCTCACCGCTACATAGGGACTGGTGAATGCTACGGGCCACCCTGCAGTCTTACAACACTCCCATACTAACTGCCCACTAGTGAATGCTATGGGCCACCCCACAGTCTTACAACACTTCCACTTTGCCATAACCGCCGCCCAATGTCTTACCGCTAATCTGTCAATTCGAACACATCCGGAGTCGAGCATGCACTCGACCAAACACCGAAGTTGAACTCGGGTCATGACTGGACCCCAACCTGGGTCCCCCAAGGCCTACTATCTGATACTAAGATGGTGCAAACTAAATGTTGGGAAGTTTCCCGAACTCCCAACTCACACAATCCTCAATCTAGACGGCCACTTGGACCGCCTTCCTCCCCGACGAAGATACGAAACTCATGCAAGTTTCATAACTGCTTCTGTTCCTGAATACCTGAATGATTCTCCCCCACTTTGATTCGATTTAGCTCTTACAACACACAAGATTTGATGGATTCCTAATCCTTCTTACCCTCCAATGATCGATCTGCTGACAACCTGTGCTTACCAATGCTAGTGATCCATCACTAGCCAAACTCAAAAGACCGCACAACCCATGAAGACTAGATGAACACTTCCCAAATCCCATCAAAACTGATAACCCCAGCCGCTTTTTAACGATACAATACCCAAATCTTGAAGCTCTCTAAACTGATGCTCAAACCAAAACCTTAGCAAAAGACCACTTCCCTTGGGACTCCCAAGTGCCAACCAAGTACAATTGCTAAAACCACCGAATCCTGATGATATTGGAGAACTAACCCGTTGAATCCTGACCATAGACCTTCCACACAATGCCCCTGAACTGGTCTCGACCACAACCCAAAATAACAACCGAACACTTTGGAACCCGCTATATGAGAAACAACCCATAACTACACCACTAATGATTCATGGCATGCAAATGGCATATAACGTTTCTTGAAGATATAACTCGGGCATATACAGAGAAATAAACCAAAGATACTCTTACCCAAACCGATGGAATATTCCAAACATCATAAATACTGATAAAAACCAAAAGGAAAGCAAAAGATAACATACCCGCAATGTCGCCTGCTGGAGTCCTGACCTCCCCTGTGTGACACTGCAGTACCCGACTCCTCTCTAATAGGGCTCCTGCACTACCCTCTCGTCTATTGGTGAACCTCAAAGTAGCCAGGGCAGGCGCACTCACTGCCCCTCCCCTCAACATCGGACAGTCAGCCTTCTTGTGGCCCACCAAATTGCAGTGAAAACATAACGGGCTCGCCCTTGAGGATAATCCTTGCTGACGTGACCAACCCTGCCACAGTTGTAGCAGCCCATACCCCTGGAATGACAAACTCCATCGTGCAGTTTCCCGCACGTGCTGCACTGACTCCGGCCGTACTGCCCCCCAAACACTGATCAAAAGTCTTAGGTCTCTTCTCGGGACCCTCCACTATGTGCACCTGATCTGGCCCCCTCTTCCCAAGGTGTTCCAAATCGATCTCCCGCTCTCGGGCTCTACAAATCATATCATTCAGGTTTTGGCACGCTGAAATATTCATAAAATCCCTGATATCATCCCGTAGCATATCATGAGACCTCAGCTTCTTCATTTCCTCATCTGATGCATACTGCATAACCAATAAATCCCTCTACTGGAACTTGGCAGTGATCTCTGGCACAATCTCAGTAGTCTGGTAGAGATCCAGAAACTCTCGCGCCAACTGCTGCATCTCAGTTACTGGCGCATACTCTGTTCGGAACCTGTTCGAGAAGTCATCACATGACATAGCGTCAACAACATCATCATCCATCTCACTACTAACCTCTTCCCACCAATCCCGTGACCTGTACTTCAGTAGGCAGGAAGCATATCTAACATTCGCCTCCTCGGGCCAGAAACTCATCCTGAACACATTAGCCATATCTTCTAACCACCTCCTACTGGCAATGGGGTCCTTCTCCCCATAGAACGTAGGAGCTCCACAAGCACGAAACTCCCGGAAAGAAAGAGTGTGAGCTCCAATGATAGCCATAACCTCAGCACGGAATGCGCCCAAGCGCTCATCCAAAATTTCTGAAATACTGCGAGAGATCTCCAATGAGATGAACTCCCACATCTGCTCGCTAATCCTCTCAGTACCCTGTTCGGATAACGACCCTCCACTACACAAAGGATCGGTGGGTGAAAAGTATCGGTGTGTATTTTAAAACATTTTGAAAATACAAGGTTTAAATCATATTAATTCAATTAATCTTTAGGAGTTAATATTTGAATATTATTTAATAATTATCTATTAGTTAGAATTGTAATTAATTTTATTAAATCTTATTAGGATAATTATATTATCTTATATATGGTAATTATCTAATTTATCTTCCTTTCATATTGAAATTAGGATTATAAATTACCTAGTTGGTATATTCAGACTTTACACATTTAAAATAACATGGATTAACTACTAATTATCCTATCTTTTGAATTAAGGCAAGAAAATCCGGATATCGCATTCTAGACAGTTTTCATGTCGTGATAGAGGATTAGTCACCACGTGACAAACAGTTTTGTCGAATTTTTTGTATTTTGTGGTTTCATCTATTATGCACCATTAATGTAAAAATCAAGGCTCTGATAACACTAAGGGGTTTTAGGTCACCAATACAATGTACATGCGGAATTTTACTTAAACACTTAAGGGTATATGCAACCTAAAATTGGATCTATTTGTTTTTCACATCTAATAGCAACATACTTCTGAAGAACACAACTAAACCCTTTGAATTCAAATTCATGTTTAGAACACATACCTTTTGTAGATCTAAGCAAGGTAGTCAATGTCTTCTTGACTCCTTGGAAAACCTAGCTGCAAAATTATGCGAGCCTCTAATGTTTCAAACCCACAACGCAAGAAACTTGAATATTGAGAAGAGAGAGGGTAGAGATGTATGATATTTATATTTGCTCCTTAGTAAAGGTTAGCTTAAAATCTGAAGCTTAAGTCTCTATTTATAGCTGTCTGGAAATAGTAAAACCCTATATTTGGACATATAATAATAATATTTCAAATCAGGAAATTATCTAATTTCCTAGTAATCAAATGGAGGCTTCCAGAACCCTACTAACGGGCTCTAAAAATTGGCTATCTATAGAGGATTCTACATCTTCTCTATTGTTCAACTATTGAACAATTACACCTCGTCCCTTATACCATTAATTAGTTATATTTAACCTATAAATAGTTCTAAAGTAATTCTAATTATTTCTTAATTAATATTTGTTATTTCGAATTAATATATTAATCATATAATATATCAATATATCAGTTTATCGCTCTCCTTTAATCAACTAAACCCATTTCTTGGTTATGAGGGAAACCCAAAAAGGACTTCACTTTTATTCTTCAACATTATACCAATTTATTTAGGACCTTAGACACCTTAATCCAAGAACAATACGACTCTATCTTGTAAAATTCATATATAATGCTAGAAAGATCAAAAGGCTTGGGTTCAAGGTATGTAGTTACGTATGAGTGTCTAAATGATTTCATCTTTGGACACCATGTATTAATTTTCACCTTTATAGGGTAGAAGATTCAATATACAAACTGGTTCATCAACTTAATCGATTGCGATGGCCAACTTGTAATATCATAGAAAAATATATAAAAATCGTATCAGGATATCCATATTGATGGAAATATTGGAGAGTTTAATTCAATCCTCTCTAGAAATCAATCCTAGGAACAATCTAAAGTGCTTATGATGAACTAGAAAAATATTCCAAATCTGTAGAGTATTTGACAGAAAGCTAAATGTAATTTGTTACACAGATGTAAACTTCCAAAAAGATTGAGATGATCTTTGATCACAATAAGACGTGTCCTCATTATTAATGAAGAAAAAGTTACATGGATAAGAGTTCCATGTAGATTTTAATTGCTGATATTGCCATATTTATACATATTTTGAGGCAATATTTGAATGCATTCTGATTAATATTTTGGTTATTTGCATAGATAAGTGGTACTTATAAGATCTAATTACATTTTGCAGCCAAAAGAAGTCATCTTGAAGAACACAGAATAAAAGCGACAAGTGATGGAACTTTGGAGGCTTGGAGAATTAAAGAAAAGAAAAACCCACGAAAAAACTATATCCATGTCGTGGACGTCACATACACGACGTGGCATGGGCGATTCGAGAAGATGAGTACACAGAAAGTCGAAGTCCTTTCCCGATAAGGATTTATTAAATTCACGACGTGGAATCCTAGTCCACGAGGTGGAGTTTAAAATCCCAAAAAGTATATATATCCTTGGTGTTTTACGACTTGAGGAGGTCGGCTAGAGAGAATAGAGAGTCCAGAAGTCGAAGTATCAGAGCCTTGTTTATAGTGAACCTAGTATATCAAACCACATAAGATATACAAACTATAAGCACAAAGGGACTAAGATTCTATGATTTAAATGTTTTCCCTACAAATATACTTTTAAAAATAATAAAAGTGTTATTTTTAGGAAAAAGTATAAGTACATACATGCATACCGGTATAGTGTCACGTCTAAGGAAAACGCGAAAGTTAAAAATAGAGGAGTTGTGCAATGTGATTATGCCTTGGGATATGCAATCAAGTCTGGGAGGAATATAGCCTGATCAACTATATTCGTTCGAGAAGTGACTAGTATATGCCGGGGGATAGTCATAGTGGACAACAAGTCTAACAACTTACCAACACCCATACAAGAAACACGTTAAGAATCGAACACAACCGTTAAAATACTATTGGAGTATTTTATGATGCTTAAGCACAATATTTCTAGATTCATTATGTGCCTCTTACACCCCTATTCTCGTACAGACAACATGGCAGGATTTCATTTACCCGGAGACCCCTACTTTCCGAACCAGGGGAACGGTGGTTGGTTAGAAGCAGAACCGGAAGAGGATCCCGAGGAAGTATTCGAAGAGGAGCCCAAAGAAGACCCCGAAGAGGACGAAGAAGAAGAGGAGGAGCCGGAGGAGGAAGTCATCAAGAAACTAAACACTTATAAATTCCCAATCTTAGTTACTTAGGAAAATGTGTATAAGGTGCTAATCCATGAAATTACACTTTGCACTTTGTTTAAGCTGTTAGTGGAGCGTGTGTGGTTAACCGGCACACTAACCTGGACTTAACAAGGTAGGCAAAGGGTAACTTAATGTTTATCATAGTATCGTTGGAGCGTGTGTGGTTAACCGGCACATCGATTGAGGGGTAAATATTAAGGTACCAAGTATATTTGCATGGCTACTTCACACCTTGTTTTGTGATCCTCGGCATCCCAGTCACAAAACCTGAAGGGCACACTCAAGATTGAAACATGCCATTGAAAAGTTCAATGAATCTCAAAAGATCTAGGAGTTTCAAATCCAAGTAAAAACATAATTAAATTATTTCGTTTTTCATGGTGGAAATTGGTAAATCGTCATTTACCTACCTTCAACTATTTTATAACTCGGATTATGGCATCCCTCTTCCAGTTATAAATAGGTTGTTGGATCCTAGCCTTAATATTTCATATTGGGTGTTATATTAAGGACTTTAGATCAACTATCTTGAATATCTCCCAAAAGATGTCGAGTTCAGACATCTATGATCTTCCCAAATCTCTTGGAACTTTACTTCCTCCACCTCCTCCAATTATTCTCCCTAACCCACAAGTTCAAGGTCACTCAAGCCCTAATGGCAAGCAAGGTCTATGTGTGATCACATCTTAGAGATGAAGTCACATATTGACAAGCCGGGAGAGTTGGGTGTCAAAGTCTTGAGAAAGTTGGATGTTCAATCACTTTCTAAGTCACATAGTGAGTTCCTTTGGGACTACTATGAAACAGACTATGACATGAACCTTAATGATCATATCTATTTGCTTGGTGCTGCTGAATCAGCAATGATTTGGAACGATAGTAAAGCAAATTTGATTAGAAGATCAACTTCCCAAAAACTTTATGGACAGTGACAATGGTGACACTGGAAATCCAGAAAAAGCATTCTCTTCCCAATGGAAAGGGATTGGCCATAGTCAACCCGGTTGACCAAATGGTAAAGAGAAAGGCTAAGCCTGAGATAGTCCCATTACCAAAGGGTCCATATGTTTATTTTGCCAAAGGAAGGGGCGTTGATTGCAAAGCTGCCAAATTTACCTAAGGATGTTAAAGTCAATAAGTTTGACTCTACATCAGGTAGAGCCCATTATCTAACTCTGTTAAGTTCTATTCTGAGATCCACATTACATGATGTGACTGGGTCACATGTTGATGTTTTAAGAATCAAAGAATAGAGAGAAATCTTAAAGGAAGTATATGCTGATTCTGATCGCGAAGGTGGATTTCGATCGCATCAGAATTTTGAGTAGTTGCTTAAGAAGTTATGATATATTGCTAAGGAATAGATAACAACAATTTTCCATGTGGATTGTAAGGATAAGTGTTTCCGCAAAGTTTTAAAATAAAAGAAAATTGTTTAATTTTATTTATTTGAAGTATCCTTACAATGGCATTTATGGAAAATTGTTGCTTATATGATTCCACTGACAGCAATATTGGAAAATGGATTTATTCTTTCATTTGTGGTAGTGTCTAAATTTACCAAATCAGGAAAGTTCCTCATCACCCAAGTTTCAATTTGACCGAAACTTGGAATCATGCAAGTTGAATAGTATGGTGAATGAGAACTTTCAAGCATTGGAAAATCAAGACTAATTACTTATTCACATGGATGTGTGAGTCAAGTGAAGGACTAAAGGGATCGAGTACACATTCTTGTGCACTGGTCATGTCCACCACAAAGCTCGTTAAGACTATTTGATTTACTAAAGTTTAGTAAATATGGTTATACTTACAAGTTTAAGTATAATTCTGAAACATTGGAAAAAGTCTCAATGTATGGCAGAACGAATGGGAAAAATCAAATTAGGCAGAAAGATAAAAGTTTCTCAAATCTGAAAAGATGGGAGAGTACTTTAGTATCATGTTTGTGATCATCTTAATGATTTAGAAATCATATCACAATTAGTCCTCTAAAGGTCATCTTAGTGCATTCTTATGACTAAGAAGTGGAGTCATGAATTGTTGAAATGGTTATATCAGGAAGATGAGTCATACTTCGTTCCAAAACAATTCTTAGAGTCATACTCCAAGATTGTAACTTGAGTGACATATCTTAAAGAAAGGTTTAAAACACTTGTCAAATGTAAGAGTAAAAGTGTCCTACTCTTGTACATTTGAAATTGGTAAGTTGTGATGTTTTGGATAAAACAAAGACCAACTAAGGCCAATTGTGTGAAATGTTTGTCTTGATAAAGAATCTGCACTATCTCTTGAATATTTGGCAAGATAGTCTTATATGTCAAGAGGATAGTGGGAGTCTTAAAGATCCTAAAAAGAATTTCAAGAACTAATCAAGAATAAAACCTGAGGTTCTTCACTAGCACACGACTTGAGGTTTATAACCTATCGTGTTGACATATTCTGTGCCCATTCCAGTTAAAGTTGGCTTTGCGTAGGAGTTCTGAAAGTTCGCAATTGATTGCATAACAACTTGGAAGCAATGGCAGGCCCTGTACTGCCAGGTGGCAAGAAGTTAAGATTGCATAAGTTCAGTCCATATGAGTTTGGATTTGTCATTATCCTTGTCTTGTGACTATGGTTTTGACGATTCACATGGATAAGAACACATACACCATAAAATCTAAGGGTCATAAGGTTTCTCTCCGATTCATGAAAATGATGGTGAGGAAACACTTCCACCAAGTAGATTTGAAGCAGATGGCAAAAGGTCTAAACAATTGAGACTATGATTACGGCATCCCTTTTCATAGTTCTGAAATTGTTTAGACACACATGCATGCTATCTAAGGAAAGGTGTATGATTTTGATAAAGTTTTATCAAAGCATCTCGTATCAGAAATCTGAACTTTGGTAAGAAAATCAATAAAGTATTGATTTCTAGAAGTCCAGCTGATTACTGAGTACATGTCAAAGCTAGTGGGAGCATAAGTGTTATGCTAATAATCATCATGTAATTGGGAGCATGATAATTATTGTTAGTGTTGCAAGTTAGCAATGTTAATTATAGAAAACAAAAGTTTCAATTCGTGAGGCTACAGGGATTGAAAAAGTTGTTTTGCTATAATTAAGGGAGCGGATATACTTCATTTCAGTTCTAAAGGCTTAGATTTAGACCTTAATCATCTTTAGTCAAGAATATATATATGAATTTCATGTTGGATTGGTTCAACTTAAGGAAATTCTATATATTGCGTTCTCAAAATTCGATTATGATTACGGCATCCCTCTTCATAGTCAAATTTTGAAAACATGGCAAATAAAAATATTGTAGCAAAAGACTGGTCTAGAATCATGTCTTTATGTGAGACATCATGAATTGTGTACCATTTGCTTTGGGTACATGATCGATTGCATGTGCTATAATATTTGTCATTTCTAAATTTTTCCAAATGCCCAGAGGCATTAAGAAGGGAAAAGGTCTAGAATTGGATATGACTAAAATGATTAAGCAATTGTCGAGGACAATCTCAGGTTTACCAAAGATTGGTTGCTCAGGGACAGTTGGAAGTATAGTGCTAATTTTGGAAGGACCATATTGACATATTCTGAAAAGAGGCATCTCTTATTCATAAGTGATAGTCAAAATGAGAATGTGGAGTTGTCTCCATAGGTGGAAGTTATCTGTGTAAGATTAGAAAACTTAATGCAAGAAGCATGTCCAAAGCAATGTACTTTGAATATGAGACTTAGTTTCCATGGAGTTGATCTCCATTGGAATACCTTATAATGACTGTTGACAAGTCTTTGTGACTTTGTACATATTCATTACAGGAGGGTCAGTGCATATAAGTTTAAAATCTAAGCAGATTTCGATAAATGATAGGAATTTGAAATTCTCACATTTTTCGATAAGGATTTGGGAGTGTGAAATTAGAATCATTGAAATTATGTTCAATTGGTTTATTTCACAAAGTAATGATCATAGACAAACATAGAGTGCATACTTGGTGTATGGCAAAGCTATTGTTTAAGAAAAACATAGTGTACATGCTTGGAGCATGGGACAACTAGTGTTTTTAATTCAAGTATAAAGTTGATAAAACCGAAACAATGAATAATGAGTAATCAGTATGGTGATAAATAAAAGTGTTTATTTATATTCATAGGGTTTGATACCATATTTGATTCATTTATTCTTGTGTTTCACTTTGCATGTTTTGACTTCCAGAATAACTAAGTCGCTCTTCCTGAATGATTAAGTTATTCAAACCATCCGCAGTCGGTCATATGTTGGAAGTAGATATGAATCAAGACTGTCATGGGTTGGTTTGTAGAGGTCCAAGTTGGTGGACAAAGTGGTGCTACAACACTCATGAGTGCTCATAAGTTCTGAGTATTGGATTCAACCCGCGCTCATTTGATTCACCTCATGGATTTTATCACGAGTGATCGTGAGACGATAATATCTTATATTCTTCAAACCTAGAGATATGAGTTGTTACTATGAGTTGGTTATACATTGATTGCACGAAAACGCATTGGTAACTCGATGCTATAAAACGTGCCTTTGTGTATGATTCAACAAGTTGTAGAACAAGCCATATGAGTCGAAGTTTATCCATTCCTTTTACCTTCAGGATAAAAGCGATATCTGTGGGCCCCTCGATGATTTAGCGATGACACATGTGAGTGCTTGGCCAAGACAGGACTGATTTGATTTGTTCAATCAGTCAGTCATCATAAATCGAAAATCGGGAAACAACAAATGGACAGAGAGAATGATTATAATCCATGTCTCATTCCATATGATATCTAAAATGGAGGAATATATGATCCCTTATCTAATGGACAAGTCATTGACAAGGTCAGAGTTCGACAACGGTTTTCAGAGCTACAATTGCCAGTTAGGTTTTGAAGTCATACTCAATAATAGTTTTAGACTTATCCAAGTGGGAGACTGTTTGATTAATGTCTAAGTCCATAACTATATTTGGTATGTACTTGACCCGACCCGGCATGGTCCATTTGGGTTGCACTTCACCGGCACAATTTATATGGATAGTCTTTTGAGAATAGTCTATTTATGATTTATATTAATATATTATAAGTTCTAATATATTAATATGGAATCATATTATTTAATTAGTATTGATCAAGAATTAATTTAGAATTAATTAAGTGATCAAAAAGAACTAATTAAATATGGACTCTTATATATATGGAATGGGCCAAGTTCATTTAGGTTGGGCTAAGCTTTCATGGATGGTCCATGGAGCTTTTAACCCATGGATCCTATGTAAATGAAAGGTCATGGGTACTAGGGTTTACATGGATGTAACCCTAATCCTCCATAATATATAAAGGGGTCCTTGGCTCACAAAATTGGCACAAGTGTGTGAAAATAAGAGTGGGCCGATTTTAGTGTGCATACATATTCTCTCAAGTTCTTCCAAGGTGTTTTGGTGATTTGTGATTCCATTTGAGGCTTCCACACTATTGGGGCTAAGCTCTTAAATCTTGAAGACATCAAGCTACATCAAAAGGTATGTCATCTAACTAGAACTTTGTAGTATAGGTGCTTCATAATATGCTAGTTAGGATGAAACCTTGGAATAGTTAATATTTGCATGTATAATAGAGAAAACATAGATCCTAGGTTTATAGGGTTGCATGTACACCATAGGAGTGTTAGAATGCTCAAAACCCAACAACAAATACGTGAGAAATTTTTAGAACACTTTTTCCCACCTTCCAAAGTTTCTAAACTCAAGAAAGATATAGCAAATTTTGAGCAACAACCGGGGGAGTCACTATATGAAGCATGAGAATGCTACAAGGGATTGATAAGGACTTCCCCCCAAAATGACCTGAATGAGCAACAAGAAGTGTCTATCTTTTATGATGGGGTTAATGTCATGACAAGGCAACTCCTTGATTCTCAAGGACCATTGACTAAAAAAAATCTGGCTGAAATCAAGGAATTAATTGAAGAATTTTCCAAGCATTCTCGTGAGTACCATAATCGTAGATACGATGGGGAAAAAGGAATAGGTAGTGGAACATCTGAAGACATGGCTGCTGTTCTAGCTATGCTAAACATTATGGACCGGAGGATGGCAAATTTGGACCAGTCAATACATGCTACTAGAGTTGGTTGTGAAAGATGCAATGGTCCACACTTGACCCAAGACTGCCACTTGGATGATAACGGAAATAAGAAGGTGCAAGTTTGCTACTCGAGTGGAGATAAATATGATGAAGATTGGAGGAAGCCAAAGAAAGATTGGTTGCCGTATGAAGAATATAAGAAGCAAAAAGAAGAAAAATATAGGCAGACTGGCCGAGGCTTTTACCAAAAGGAGCAACCACCACCTGAAAAGAAAGTTGATCTTGAGTCCATGCTACACCGATTCATGGAGGCTTCGGAGAAAAGACACGATGAGACGGGTGCGATGATAAGGGAACATCAAAATCTAATGTGGAATCAACAAGCATCGATCCAAAATATTGAAGCCCAACTTGGTCAACTAACCACGTTGGTAAATGAAAGATTATCTCCACCAATTCCCTACAAAAAGCCTCAACCACATGCTATGATGATCGAAACTGAAGAGGAGACCATCTCTGAGTCCCTTGAAGCACTTGAAGCCGATACACATCAGTCCGGACCAAAGCCAAAGAAGTCAAAAATAGAAGAAAAGAATATTGCTGAAACTTTGAATCCATGACGTGGAGATTCAATCTCCACGACGTGGGGTGGGTCTGAACAGAAAATTTTTAGTGATGTTCAAACTTATCGTCCTCCTTTACCATTTCCATCTCGAGCTTATATTCACCCACTGGAGCAGGAACACTTGAAGTTTATGAAGCAAGTGAAGGGTATTTCAATAAATACTCCTTTTATTAAAGCATTGTCTCAAGTTCCTGAATATGCCAAGTTCTTACAAGACTTATTAGATACCCGCCAACAACTAGAGAATAATTACAAGGTGATACTTAGTGAGCAAAGTTCTAAAGTAATATTGGGAGAGTTACCAAAGAAAATGGGAGATCCTGGACGCCTCACTCTTCCATGTGAATTTGGAAATAAGAAGAAGACTTATGCTTTAGCCGACTATGGGGCAAGCATAAATTTAATGCCTTTTCATTCTATCAGAAGCTAAATCTTCTGAATTTGAAGGCTACTAGAATGACAATTCACATGGAAAATCGTTCAGTGACTCATTCTCGAGGCATTGTAGAGGATATATTGGTAAAAATTGGGAAATTTGTTTTTCCAATCGATTTTGTTGTTTTGGACATGAAGGAAAATGTCGATGTCCCAATCATTCTTGGTCGCCCTTTATTAAATACTGCTAGAGCCTTGGTAGACATTCGCGAGTCCAAACATACTTTAAGAGTGGGAGAAGATGAAGTTACCTTTGGAGTGGAATATGGATTTCAAATTAATGATGCTCAAGGTGAAGTCTTCAACATTGATGAATAAAATGAACTTGAGGAATTAGAAAAACTTATGGAAGAAGAGATTCAAACTCCAATATCTTGGGTAAGTAGAAAGGGTGAATCCATACCAACAGTTTTTTGAAGCCGAGAGCATCCATACCAACAGTTTTTTGAAGTAATTGCTTATAAAACTCCAATATCTTGGGTAAGTAGAAAGGGTGAATAAGACTTAGTATCATGTGATGAGGACGAGGTTACTTCCAAAGAAAAGAGACTAACTTTGGACAAGATGATGGTAACCGTGGAGCTAAAGAATGCAAAAAAAGTGGGACATAAACTCAAAGAGAATAAATGAATTAAGAGGAAGCTTGAAGAGAATGATGAAAAGGGTAAAAAAAGAAAATTCTAAAAAATCCAATCTTAGACGAGTTCAAGCTTATAAAAGGAAATGGAAGGAGAAAAAGATACAATTGGTGACGGACACTCTGACGAATTCAACGTGAAGCGGCACAGAGCCCGGCTCATGACTCCAACAAACAGAAGCGCTTCACGGGAGGCAACCCGAGCTTGGTTTGAAATTCTTTTCGTTTTTGCATTTTTAGTTTTTGCATTTCTAGTTTATTCTTAGGATAATAATCATATTGGTCATCTTAAGGTTAGAAAAGGCAGAAATCTATTGTGGGGTTCATAAAATTGTTTGAAAGAAGTTTTAGAAACAAAACTAAAGTGTTAAGAAAAAAAATTGATCTTTTTGTCATTTTAGCGACACCACGTCGTGGCCCAACAGCCACCTCGTGGTAAATTCATATGACCCGATGACTCTAAGCCCATCGGATAAGCCCCGACGTGGAATTGAACCCACGACATGGACTTTAAAAAGTCACCGGGGGGGGGGGGGTACCAGTATAGGATACTTCACTTTTCACCAACCCCCATTTTCCTAACACACGCACGGACGAAGAACAAGCAGCCCCACACCCGATTTTTGCATTCTACTTCCACAATTTCTGGCTTTATTTGTTTCCTAACTGCATTTGGTAAGTGTTACACTCCCTAATCTTGTTAATTTCCCCTAATTTTTTTTCATTTAGTGGTTAGGGTTTTTATTAGAGTTGAAATAGCCAAAATTGAGTCACTTGGTTGATGAATTTTGAATGCATGTGTGATGTAAGACCTTAGATATACAGGATAAACAAACCGCAAGTGCTATTGTTGATTCGTTTTGACCCTACTAGGAACAATCTGGATTCACGACACGAACACGTTCCACAACATGGAGTTGAAACCCACGACGTGGATTCTGGGCGACCAGTTTTCTTTTTTGCCTTACAATTTAATCTCTTTGTGGTTTTGGTTTGTTTTGTCTATTATTGTTTATTTCAGGAACAACTGGGTCCTCAAAGAGCAGTTCCTCAAGAACAAGATCCTATTGATGTGTTAAGTATCCACCCGGTCTACCGGTTTCTTCAAAACCTCTCTCGTGCTATGCTAAACAATTATGAGAATCGGTTGGGGTGGTTGTACAACCGCCAGTTCACGATTGCTTCTATTGTGGATTAGGCATGGTTACGCGGGGTATGGATGGTTGCGGAGTTAGAAAGGTTTTGGTCGAAATTTTTCGTGGGAGATGGATTTTCATTCACATGCAACGGTTGGAGGAATCTCTTTGCTATTCAAGAAATCGTTTATCAGGTGTTATTGGTTCCGTAAATTATGAAGACAAGACCACCGATCCTAACTATAATCGGGCGCTTGCTTTTCTTTTGGGGGGTGTGTACAGCGAGTGTAGCCTTAGGGAGTTTGTGTGGCACATGGGACTTTACACCGAAGAGGAAACACAATCACCATCTTTCGTGCTATTTTTACAAGATTGTGTTCGAGGTTTCACCTTGGGGGTTACTGATGTCGTGTTTTGGAGAACCATTTATAATCATGGGTATAATTCTCGTGATGCATGAGAGGGAAAAATCTAGAATCCTGTTTACCGGTTTCTGCATCGCCTAGCCACTTTCTCAATCAATCATAAAAATCACGGGGATAAGGTGCCTATTCAGAATTTGTTTCATTTGTGGAGCATAATTACACCCGGCGTTGTTTGTGTCATCCCTAATATGCTTTCACAATTCATGGGGAAGAAGTCGGCTAATTCTCGACCCGGTAGTCCTATTACGGGTGGACACTTAGTCACCCGACTGGCCTGATCCTATGGTATCTTGAGTCCTAATTTTATTAGGAATCTCACATGCTTTTCGGACAATGAATTGACTATCCATGTTTTGAGTGTAATTCGGGTCGTGGTGAATACGCGAGGAGGTTTTGTTATACCTCCAGAAGACGTTGAGCAACCCATGGAGGAACAAGGGAACAACCTAGGCAACGGGGGAGGCGCAATGTTAGAGCTCGCGGAGAGAGAGACCAACCGCAGCAAGCACCTCAACAATTTGAGGGGGGGGGATATCGACCAATCCATTTTAGAGTTAGGTCGGTTTGTATTTGGATAATCTTCGTGGAGGCGTCAACAACAACACCTAAATGCTCGACGCTTTGTGTACACATATGAATATGGAATGAACTCCCACGAAACCACCTCATTGCCCGTAAATTCCAACATGGGAAGAGTGGACGAGACCAGGAGACGAAGCAGGAACAAGTGCAGCTCAAGGCGATGATGATGATTATTAGTTTTTTACTTTTAGTTTTTGTTTGGTTTTGGAAGTTTATTTGTTTTTATTATGTTTAATACTTGTAACCAAATGATGGATGGTTATTTTCTTTTCTTCTCTATAACTTGTTTTGTTGCAAATTTCATGAGCTTTTGTGCGTGGGATGTTAAGAGTTAGATATAGGAGTTTTTCGAGAGAAGCCGTGTCATTTAGAGATATGATTCGAGACCCACTTTCTTTGATAAGTGTGGGGTTATATTCGTGAGAGATACAAGTAAACAATGAGAGAAGAGTTACGAAGTTTAAGAGTTTTGAAAGCATCTAAAAGTTATTTAATCAAGTTTCATCTAACTTGATTCACAGATTATATAAATTATGACGCCCAGTTTACACGACGTGGACATTAACTCCAAATCGTGAATCCAGTATACATCGCGATTTCGGAATCAATTCTTTTGCGACAACATTTCGTATACTCATACACCACGACGTGGCATGCAGAAGTTAGAATACTATTTTTCTCTACACCATGCAATGTGCCGTATGGTTTCCTACATTGGTCTATTATGCTTTGAAGATTTTCTACACTACATTTGTTGAAGATTAAAGTCTCGGATTCATATTTTTCCGGCACATTTACATGTCTCATTTGTCGAAGATCCAAGCTCCATTCGCCATAATTGAAGATGTCCATTGTACAAAATGTTCAAGTTCCCATACTTCTAGAGTCAATCTCGCCAGTACTACCCGAGGGGAGTCTGTTCCTTTTTCTCCCTTTTATTACTTTATATTATTTTTTTGCATACAGTGAGGGCATTGTATGTAATAAGTGTGGGGTAGGGGCTCGAAAATATAAATTGCTAGAAAACTTAGAAAATTAAAAAAATTAGAAATAGATTTGAAATAATGGTCTAAAAATTAAATATAGTAATAGTTTAAACTTAAGTTGCTAGTGTAATATGGGATGATCCAATGAGAGCTCAAATGTTTAATTGAGCCAACATATGTCATAGTATATTAATGGATTCCCAAGTCTTAGTGAAAGAACATGAAACATGAAAGGTAATCTGGCAGATTATATGGCATAATAAGTTTTGCAGCGTGTACCTGTAATTTATCCAGGAGAGCATATGTAGTCATTGCACTTAGACTAATATCTCTAACCAATAAAGGTTTAAGTTAATCTCCCTTGCTTAAGCATGTAGGATTTCAGGGAAAAAAGTGAGATACAAAAAAAAAGAGAAAATTACCAAAAACTTGTAAGAATTTTGGAGCTGTCAAAGTATGAAGATCAAAAGATCAAAAATTCCGAAGAATCAAAAAGTTGCAGCCAAAAGAAGTCATCTAGAAGAACAAGGACTAAAAGCGACAAGTGATGGAACTTTGGAGGCTTGGAGAATTAAAGAAAAGAAAAACCCGTGAAAAAATTATATCCACGTCGTGGACGTCACTTACACGACGTGGCATGGGCGATTCTAGAAAATGAGTACACAGAAGGTCGAAGTCCTTGCCCGATAAGGATTCATCCAAATTCACGATGTGGAGTTCAAAATCCCAAAATGTATATATATCCTTGGTGTTTTACGACTTGAAGACGTTGGCTACAGAGAATAGAGAGTCCAGAAGTTGAATTTTAGAGAAAAAGAAGGCAGAAACTTAGTAATAACATCCAAGGAAGGAGAAGAAGAAGATCATCAGTTTATTCTTAGTTTGGTAGATTACAATGTTTTTAATAATGAAGATTGTGTGTTTGATTGTTACTATGAGTAGCTAAATCTAGCTGCTTCTGTTAGCTAGATGAAGCTCGAACTCATGAATTAGTTATTTGATTATGGATTTTTCGTGTTGGTTTAATGCTTGTGTTTGATTGCTAATACCTAACATGTTAGAATTTGATACTTAAATTGCTTTAACTGATGTTCTGTGTAGTTTAGTGACTATTGAGTTGCATGAACTTGACACCTAGCAATTTAGTGGCCATTGAATTGCTAGAGCTAGGATCCAACCAATCTTAGTTAAGTAATTAAAGTATTAGTTTTGGCTGTGCTAGAGAACATATATGGTGACTATAATATTGTGTTTGTTTAGTCAATCTTACATAGCTCCAATAATAATTAATAATTGATTATGTGTTAAATTATGTGTGACCATGCATAGCTTGTCACACCCCAAAACCGGAACGGCGGAAACGTTCTGGGGTGGAGGACGTCATGTACAGTATCACAACAAAGCATAATAGTAAACAAGCAACCACATCCATTGCATTAATAGAATAATTTTAATACAAGCGTGTTCTGTATAGTTTGGAAGACACCAAAAATGAATACTCAAAATAAAAGATGAGTCTTGTATTTGCTCCATCTTCTCAAAAGCTCCATCGGTACCTAACTACTGATGACCTGAGAATACAAGTTATTTTGAAAAGAGTTTATCAGCATAACGCTGGTGAGTTCATAAGTATTTTTAGTGTCATTGCTTGTAAGAATATGTTTATAACAACGTAGTGTAAATGTTCATAGTTGGTTGTAAATATTTGTAAATAGTTGAACTCCCTAGAAAATCCTATATTTTCTACTGGAATGTAGTCTTCTACCAAGACCCGACTGTTTGCATGTTTGTTCCTTATGTAGTGTAAGAGTTTTCCCCAGTGAAACTATCATTATGAAAATACAGTTTACTTAAATGTGTATGTGACATGATCACAAAGTAAATGTCATAGGAAAATAATGTTTTACCTCAGCAGTGACACTGCTGGTTATAAAGTGATGAAATACAGACTCCAGGTAGTACTAAATGTACAGTACACCTCGGGGAGTCTAAAGAAAATGAAAATGCAGACTCCAGGTGGTATTAAATGAACAATACGCCTCGAAAAGTCTATTTTGCCTTTAATTCTTAATTGGTTAATCAAAGGTTTGAATGTGAACTCGTATGGAGCCATGCTGATCGACGGCTGGATAACTGATGACCCTCCGGTGTCATATGTAGTGAGGTAACATTCTGTCACCCCTTGGCCTTATCGGCTGGGACTGTAGCTAGCAGTCAGGGTGTGGGAGTGTCTGTCCCGTATAGATCTATACATACAATGCTCGCTCTCCCTCCAGGAGACTCTGGTTACAAAGTGATACCACAATGAAGTGTCGTATCGAGAAGTAGTATGCCACATTCTGTTTATAGTGTTCAAATGTTTGTGTAGTAAACCATAGTGTAGTGATGATTTCTCTGTGCTAGTATATAGTATATTCCCTTGTATAGCGTATAGTATGTTCCCTTGTATAGTGTATAGTGTGTTCCCTTGTATAGTGTATAGTATGGTTTCTCATTATAGTGTGTATGTAATGACTCATAAGTGTGCTGAATCTCGTATGTGTCGTTGTAATAGTAATACTGAGTAGTAATCCCTTAACTATACCTATTATAGTTAAATAGAAATGTTGTTTGTATACCTTTGTTACACAAAGGTACTGAACTGTAGTAAAAGCTTTTATATCCACACATGTATATACGATATATAACTAAGATTTCAACGACATTCGGACAAATAACAGGATACCCTAACTCCACAACCAAACAAGGAACAGGAAATAAGGTGGGCTATCAGTCGTAAGTCCTTCAAACCTTACTTATATAAATATAACTATATAGATATGAGTTTGGCAAGAATGTAAGTTTAAAAGAATTTGAAAACAGTTTTAGCATTTAAAAGAGTTTAGTAAAAGGTTTTGAAATGCTTGAAATCCATAAGTTTGATAACAACTTGAAAGTAATAGTAAATCTTTCTGTTTGTTATAGTCATTAATCATATGTGATTAAAACAATGGCTAGAATGTTTCAACTTGTATTCCCCCCTAAAAGCATTTAAAATCATTTAAAAGGTTGATTAAGGGGTATGAACTCACCTGCGCTGAGTAACTCGAATGAAAGATCGATATAGGATTGTCGGGTGTCAATTGGAGTCTTGAGCACATACGAATCCTATTTTACATGTGATAACACATATATGAATACACTTAAGGTATATAACCAGTAATCGACACATGGACACGCCTTAGGGACATGAAAACACTTGGAATTAAGTGTTACAAACACCTCTTGAAGTCTCTAAATTAGTGTAGGGCCTTGGATTTGAGTGTAAGGCCACCAACCTCGACTTTTATGTGTGTGTGGCCAGAGTGTGTGGCCAGGCCTGTGTGCGGCCGTACACTCCCATAGGAGTGTGTCCAAATCGATTTTCCAAGGCTTTGTGATGATCCTAAGAAGGTGTTTTGGCCATTTCTTATCCGGATTGGGAGTTTGTTGCTATTTTGGACCCTTAAAAGTGTGTGTTCGGTTACACTTGGTGTGTGCGGCCAAGTGTGTGCGGCCATGGTGTGTGTGGTCGCACACTCCTAGCAAAAATGGTCCAAAACGTATTTCCAAGTTCATATCTTGTCCCCCTAAGTGTCCTTGATCATGTGCTAGAATACTACTTGAGTTTGAGGCCTTAAAGCACCAAAATAAGGGGTGTACGACCACATGAAGGTGTGCGGCCGCACACTCCTTTCAGATCGAGTTTTGGGGCTTTTAACAAGGCTCTAATATAGCTAAACACATGTAGGAGTAGGGTACTTACAGTGTAGAAGCGTATGGGGGTGTTTGGAGCCCAAGAACTTAGTAGGTGTTCTTGGTCTTCTTGAAGAACACTTGAAGATTCGCTAGAATGAGCTGATTTCATGGATGAAATCAGAGATGTACACTAGGTGGAGTAAGGAATCTATAAATCAAAGGCTAGAAACACTTACCACTTGAAGATCTAGGTGAAAAATTGGGATCCACTTGAGAGAAAACGAGTTCTTGACTAAGAGGGTGTAAAAGGGTGAAATGAAGGCCAAGACTCTTTCATATAAGCATGAGAGTGCTGCCAGGTGAGTGTGTGCTGCCGGAGGAGGGGTGTACGGCCGCACACCCAAGTGTACGGCCGTACACTCCTTATGTTGGAGCGTTTGGCCAATTTTTGTGTCGGGTGAGCTTACGGGATTCCAACCCAAACTTATAACTAGCATCTACTAGGTTTAGAACACCCAAATGACTCAAAATAAAGCTAGAAAGTAGTAAGAACGAGTCTAACTTCAATTGATTTGAATATTAGCACAAGATGAAAGCTTCGGGTTGTCACATCATCCCCCCGTTAGAGGGAATTTCTTCTCGAAATTTGAGTTTAAGCAACTAAGTTATTACAAATAACTAAGTAAAAAGATGAGGATATTTATGTTTCATTTGATCCTCGCGCTCCCAAGTGAATTCCGGTACTCGCTTGGCGTTCCAGCGATCCTTCACAATCGGGATACGACTTTGCTTGGTTCGTTTGACCTCTCGGTCCATGATTTCTACCGGTTCTTCCACGAAGTTGAGGCTCTCGTTGATCTCGATCTCGTCGAGTGGAATTACAAGAGTCTCGTCGGATAAGCACTTTTTCAAGTTTGAGACGTGGAAGGTAGGATGTACATTACTAAGCTCATGGGGTAGGTTGAGTTTGTAAGCTACATGGCCGATTCTAGCGAGAATCTCGAAAGGCCCTATGTATCTCGGATTTAGCTTTCCACGCTTTCCGAAGCGTATCAAGCCCTTCCAGGGTGAGACTTTCAGAAGGACTCGGTCTCCCACCTGGAATTCCAAAGGTTTCCTGCGTTTGTCTGCGTAGCTTTTCTGTCGGTCTCTAGAGGCTTTCAATCGTTCACGAATCTGAACGATGTTTTATGTCGTTTCCCGAATGATCTCCGGACCCGTGAGAGTGCTTTCAGGAACTCGTCCTTTAGCTAACTGAGTGTCACCCACCTCAGCCCAGCACAGAGGGGATTTGCAGTTTTGGCCATAGAGGGCTTCAAATGGTGCAACCTTTATGTTCGTGTGATAACTGTTGTTGTAGGAAAATTCGACAAGGGGTAAATGAGTATCCCATGCCTTCCCAAAGTCGATCACACATGCTCGCAATATATCTTCCAAGGTTTGGATAGTTCTCTCACTTTTTCCGTCGGTCTGTAGATGGTAGGCTATACTCATGTCCAGCCTCGTTCCTAGGGAGCTTTGTAGTGACACCATGCAGTCGTACTATCTCCCGAAGTGAATCTACTATCTCTATCGGAGATAATGGATATGGGAACACCATGCAGTCGTACTATCTCCCGAATGTATGTTCTTGTGAGCTTTTCCATCTTGTCGGTTTCTTTGATAGGCAGGAAGTGTGCGGATTTGGTCAATCTATCGACGATGACCCAAATGGTATCAAGTCCACCCGTTGTCTTGGGCAACTTGGTTATGAAGTCCATAGTAATCCGCTCCCACTTCCATTCAGGTATCTCCGGTTGTTGAAGTAGACCTGATGGTTTCTGGTATTCGACCTTGACCTTGGCGCACGTAAGGCATTTACTCACGAAGTTAGCGATTTCTGCTTTCATGTTAGGCCACCAGTAAGACTTTTTAAGATCCAGATACATCTTATCCGAACCCGGGTGGACGGAATATCGAGTGTTGTGCGCTTCCTTCATGACCAAGTCTCTGAAGCCACCGTGTCTTGGTGTCCAGATCCGGTCCATGAGATATAAGGCTCCGTCACCCTTGACTTTCAAGTTCTTATCCATTCCACGCAGGGATTCTCCCGCCACATTTTCAGGTTTTAAGGCTTCGAGCTGAGCCTCCTTAATTTGTGTGGTTAGGTGCGAATGGATAGTCATAGTTAATGACTTGACTCTTCGACCAGAATATTCTTTCCTACTTAGGGCGTCTGCTACTACGTTTGCTTTACCCGGATGATAACGAATTTCGCATTCGTAGTCATTGAGTAGCTCGACCCACCGTTGTTGTCTCATTTTGAGCTCCTTCTGGTTGAATATGTGTTGTAGGCTTTCGTGGTCTGTAAAGATAGTGCTCTTCGTACCATACATGTAGTGTCTCCAGATCTTTAGGGCAAACACAACCGCTCCTAGTTCGAGGTCGTGAGTGGTGTAGTTGACCTCGTGTGTCTTTAGCTGTCTTGAGGCGTAGGCGATGACCTTACCTCGTTGCATCAGAACATAGCCGAGCCCTTGATTTGACGCATCGCAATAGCCCACGAAGTCTTCTGTCCCTTCGGGGAGGGACAGTATCGATGCGGTGCATAAGGCTCGTTTTAGCGTTTGGAATGATTTCTCCTGCTTCTCTTCCCAGTCAAAGGCCACGCCTTTCTGGGTCAATGTTGTAAGGGGTTTCACAATTCGAGAGAAGTGCTGTATGAATCTGCGATAGTATCCAGCGAGGCCTAGAAATTGATGAATTTCTGTAGGCGTCTTCGGTGCTGACCAGTTTTCAATAGATTTAATGGGTCCACGTGGATTCCTTCTTCGATAACCACGTGTCCTAAAAATTCGACTCTTCGGATCCGAAATTCGCATTTAGAGAACTTCGCATAGAGCTTCTCCGATCGTAGGGTTCCTAGGACTTGTCGCAGATGATCACTATGCTCCTCCTCACTTCGAGAGTAGATAAGTATATCATCGATGAAGACGATGACAAACTGATCCAAGTAAGGACGGCATACCCTATTCATCAAGTCCATGAATACTGCGGGGGCATTGGTCAATCCGAATGGCATCACCACGAACTCGTAGTGTCCGTAACGAGTTCGGAAGGCTGTCTTCGGAACATCCTCCTCAAGCACTCGTAACTGGTGATACCCGGATCTCAGGTCAATCTTGGAGAAGTAGCTCGCCCCTTGCAGTTGGTCGAACAAATCGTCTATGCGAGGTAGAGGGTAACGATTCTTGACTGTAAGTTTGTTGAGTTCCCTGTAGTCGATGCACATACGAAACGATTCGTCTTTCTTCTTAACGAACAATACCGGGGCTCCCCAGGGTGAGAAGCTTGGTCTTATAAAGCCCTTGCTGAGTAGTTCGTTAAGTTGGCCGGACAGTTCTTGCATTTCAGTTGGCGCTAGACGATAGGGCGCTTTGGCTACAGGGGTAGCTCCTGGAACTAAGTCGATTCGGAACTCGACTTGACGCTGCGGGGGTAATCCTGGGAGTTCTTCCGGAAAGATGTGTGGAAAATCGCGCACTATGGGGAGGTCTTTCAGGTCTTTGGTTTCCCGGCTCGCATCGACTACGTGTGCAAGGAATGCACGATATTCCTTACGCAAGTACTTCTGGGCTTGGATACTCGAGATGATACGAAGGCTCGTACTGGGTTTGTCTCCGTAGATCAACAAAGCTTCGTTATTCGGTAGGTTTAGGCGGATTGCCTTCTCGAAACATAGAATATCGGTACGATGGAGACTCAACCAGTCCATACCCATAATGACATCGAAATTATGGATTGCTACTGGTATGAGGTCGATTGGAAATGAATGATTATCTAGCGTGAGGGTACAACCTATGTAAATCTCGTTAGAACTCTCTGTCTTTCTGTTGGCCATTTCTACGACGAAGGTTTCTTTTAGTGCTTGCGGTGCTTGATTAAGTAAGCGTTTAAATTTTTGGTTTACGAAGCTCCTCTCTGCCCCACTATCAAATAGGATACAAGCATATGAGTTATCGAGAAGGAACGTACCCGTGACTACGGTGGGGTCTGCCACGGCTTCATTATGGCCAATAGCAAGTAGTCTTCCTGCTCCTCCCGCATTCCCAGCTTTCGGACAGTTTCTTTTGAAGTGCCCTGTCTCGCCACACCAATAGCAGGCCTGACTTACTCCTGCGCCAGGGGCCTGGGTGATCGGTTTGGGTGGTGCTCTGCAAAACCGGGCGGTATGGCCCTTCCGGTCGCAATTGGTGCAGTGCATTTCTCGGCAGGGGCCGTTATGATGGAAATTGCACTTGGTGCACTTGGGTAGGGTCCCTGCATATGGCTTGGCTGGTACAGGGGCAGCAGGGGTGGTGGCAGCATGGACAGCCACAGCCTATTGTTTCTTGGAATGGGGTTGAGTTGATTTTCCCTTCTTTCCGTCCCAGCTTTTTCTCTTGTTACCGGCTGCTTTGGTTGGTGCTGGGGCGGCCGTTGTGGTTGTTGTTTGAGTAGCAGGAACTTCATGATCGATAAGCATTTGGGCCAACTCCTTGGCACTATCAAAGGTCGCAGGCTTCGATGCTAGAACATTCCCCCGATACGGGGGTAACAAACCCCAGATGTATCTCTCGACTTTCTTGCTTTCAGTGGGGACTAGGTTAGGACATAGAGTCACCAGGTCGTAGAACCTGGCTATATAAGCCATTATGTCGGAACCCTTCATTTTAAGGTTCCACAGTTCCTCCTCGAGCTTCTGAATTTCGCCCCTCGGGCAGTACTCCCTTGTCATCAGGTCCTTCAATGTATCCCAGGCCATGACGTTAGCTGCTACCAGTGAGAGTCCTTTGACATGGCCATTCCACCACGTCAGGGCCCTTTCGGTGAAGGTGCAAGTAGCGGACTTTATCTTGCTTCCCTCAGGGCATGAGCACATCTCGAAGATTGCTTCTGTTCTTTCGATCCATTGGGACAGCGCAATAATCCCTCCGGTCCCGTTGAAGCACGTTGGTTTGCAGCTGATGAAATCTTTATAGGTACACTCCCGTGTACGTGGTTGGATTTCACCATGGCTAGAGTTTGTGCCAGTTCCAGCTCCACTTGCACCACCAGAGTTTACTTGGGCCATAGCTGCGGTCACAGCTGCGGTCACCGCTGCTTGAAACATCACAGCATCGAACTGCGGAGGGGGTGGTGGTGGTGGAGTTTGATTTGCAGGCCTGCCCCTGGTCGGACGCGGACGAGGCGACATCTGTTACTGGAAGTTTATAGAGATGATGATAATAGTAAGAATCAATTGTAAGTATGATGAGAGTGTTTCATGGACTAATCGCCATAGTCCAACTATCAGATAGAGGTATAACCATAGAGTAGGGAAACACAAGGTAAATACTTTCCCATAGATTTAGATAACTGCCAATAGTACTAGCATTCATGATGTAAAATGAGTCTGAGAAAAATGACCTAACAGTAGGTCTTACATCAAACCATAAGGGAAAATGTTGGCAGTATTAGAAGTCTAGTTAGAGTACTTTAAAAGTTAGGAATATTTTACAGACAAGTGCTCCATAGAGCACGGAAAAGAAAGGCTATTCCTTATCCCAAGTGAAAGAGACGAGTCGACATCTTCTACCGGCGACGGGTATCCCGCGGGCGAACCCTCAGTTCTGCCAGTTAACGTACAACCTCTTGAAGATGTCACTCATGCGCTCTCTGACGCACTCGGAGTTCCATGACTTCGGCTCGGGATGCAGCTAGCTGTTGCTGCAGAGCCTCGTTGGTCCTCCTAGTTCTATCCATAGCCTCTTCAAGTTGGCGAATGCGGATTGTATTAACGCCAGAGTTGGCGTCCACTTCCATCACTCGGTCGATGGCTGCACGACCTTGTTCAGCATTCCGAGAAATCCTACGGACCATGATAGGCAGGACTCGATCAGCAGAGCCTCCCTCGCTTATGTTGTAAAAGCTTCGGTCTCCGTTGAAGGGTAAAGGCTGGCCCTGCTCATCACTCCAACGGTTCAAGTTTGTTGCCTACAAGGGAGTGGGGCCTTGAAATGTTGGTCGGGGGTTGACGTTTGGGACTTGACCTTCATGGGGTAGGTTGTTGACCTCTGGTTCGGAGTCAGAGCTATCCGAAAAGCCTTCTACACGGTGATCATCCAAAGGGATTGGGTGATCGTCTTCTGGCTCATCATCGAGCCACCCACCATTTCCTTGGTTGGGATAGTACGGATCGCCGGGGAGATGGAAGCCAGCCATATTATCTACGCGATAATAGGGGAAAAGAATAGTTAATAGACGTACTAATACCGACTCTTCTTAGTTTTGCACATGAGTACTTATAGTGCCACAAAATACTCCTATAGTATTTTAGGTTTATGTTTCGTTCTAATGTTCTCGTTGTAGTAGTGTTGGTCAGTTTTTAGACTTGTTGCAACACCACAATCATTCTTAGGCACATGCTAGTCACTCCTCGGAAAATATAGTTGATCAGGCTATATCCCCCTAGATTTGACTATATGTCTCTAAGCCTAGTCGTGTTGTTCAACAATCGTAATACTTTTGTTATGTTCTAGTATGATACTGACCTTGGTATGAATAGATGTATGTATACTTAGTTAAATATTTAATTATTTAAAAGCATAACTTCTTGGTCAGAGTATTTTAATCCCGGTGCGTTTATAGTTTGTATATCTTTTATGGGTTGATATACTTGATTCACTATAAACAGTGCTCTGATACCAATCTGTCACACCCCAAAACCGGAACGACGGAAACGTTCTGGGGTGGAGGACGTCATGTACAGTATCACAACAAAGCATAATAGTAAACAAGCAACCACATCCATTGCATTAATAGAATAATTTTAATACAAGCGTGTTCTGTATAGTTTGGAAGACACCAAAAATGAATACTCAAAGTAAAAGATGAGTCTTGTATGTGCTCCATCTTCTCAAAAGCTCCATCGGTACCTGACTACTGATGACCTGAGAATACAAGTTATTTTGAAAAGAGTTTATCAGCATAACGTTGGTGAGTTCATCAGTATTTTTAGTGTCATTGCTTGTAAGAATATGTTTATAACAACATAGTGTAAATGTTCATAGTTGGTTGCAAATATTTGTAAATAGTTGAACTCCCTAGAAAATCCTATATTTTCTATTGGAATATAGTCTTCTACCAAGACCC
Source organism: Lactuca virosa (assembly GCF_052849685.1). Classification (NCBI taxonomy): domain Eukaryota; kingdom Viridiplantae; phylum Streptophyta; class Magnoliopsida; order Asterales; family Asteraceae; genus Lactuca; species Lactuca virosa. Next base: position 247,421,753 of record NC_136432.1, read on the forward strand.
GACTGTTTGCATGTTTGTTCCTTATGTAGTGTAAGAGTTTTCCCCAGTGAAACTATCATTATGAAAATACAGTTTACTTAAATGTGTATGTGACATGATCACAAAGTAAATGTCATAGGAAAATAATGTTTTACCTCAGCAGTGACACTACTGGTTATAAAGTGATGAAATACAGACTCCAGGTAGTACTAAATGTACAGTACACCTCGGGGAGTCTAAAGAAAATGAAAATGCAGACTCCAGGTGGTATTAAATGAACAATATGCCTCGGAAAGTCTGTTTTGCCTTTAATTCTTAATTGGTTAATTAAAGGTTTGAATGTGAACTCGTATGTAACCATGTTGATCGACGGCTGAATAACTGATGACCCTCCGGTGTCATATGTAGTGAGGTAACATTCTGTCACCCCTTGGCCTTATCGGCTGGGACTGTAGCTAGCAGTCAGGGTGTGGGAGTGTCTGTCCCGTATAGATCTATACATACAATGCTCACAACCAAACAAGAAACAGGAAATAAGGTGAGCTATCAGTCGTAAGTCCTTCAAACCTTACTTATATAAATATAACTGTATAGATATGAGTTTGGCAAGAATGTAAGTTTAAAGGAATTTGAAAACAGTTTTAGCATTTAAAAGAGTTTAATAAAAGGTTTTGAAATGCTTGAAATCCATAAGTTTGATAACAACTTGAAAGTAATAGTAAATCTTTCTGTTTGTTCTAGTCATTAATCATATGTGATTAAAACAATGGCTAGAATGTTTCAACTTGTATTCCCCCCCTAAAAGCAGTTAAAATCATTTAAAAGGTTGATTAAGGGGTATGAACTCGCCTGCGGTGAGTAACTCGAATGAAAGATCGATATAGGATCGTCGGGTGTCAATTGGAGTCTTCAGCACAAACGAATCATATTTTACATGTGATAACACATATATGAATACACTTAAGGTATATAACCACTAATAGACACATGGACACGCCTTAGGTACATGAAAACACTTGGAATTAAGTGTTACAAACACCTCTTGAAGTCCCAAAATGAGTGTAGGGCCTTGGATTTGAGTGTAAGGCCACCAACCTCGACTTTTATGTGTGTGCGGCCAGGTGTGCGGCCAGGCCTGTGTGCGGCCGTACACTCCCATAGGAATGTGTCCAAATCGATTTTCCAAGGCTTTGTGATGATCCTAAGAAGGTGTTTTGGCCATTTCTTAGCCGGATTGGGAGTTTGTTGCTATTTTGGACCCTTAAAAGTGTGTGTGCGGTTACACTTGGTGTGTGCGGCCAAGTGTGTGCGGCCATGGTGTGTGCGGTCGCACACTCCTAGCAAAAATGGTCCAAAACGTATTTCCAAGTTCGTATCTTGTCCCCTAAGTGTCCTTGATCATGTGCTAGAATACTACTTGAGTTTGAGGCCTTAAATCACCAAAATAAGAGGTGTACGTCCACATGAAGGTGTGCGGCCGCACACTCCTTTCAGATCGAGTTTTGGGGCTTTTAACACGGCTCTAATATAGCTAAACACATGTAGGAGTAGGGTACTTACAGTGTAGAAGCGTATGGGGATGTTTGGAGCCCAAGAACTTAGTAGGTGTTCTTGGTCTTCTTGGTGTTCTTGAAGAACACTTGAAGATTCACTAGAATGAGCTGATTTCATGGATGAAATCAATGATTTACACTAGGTGGAGTAAGGAATCTATAAATCAAAGGCTAGAAACACTTACCACTTGAAGATCTAGGTGAAAAATCGGGATCCACTTGAGAGAAAACAAGTTCTTGACTAAGAGGGTGTAAAAGGGTGAAATGAAGGCCAAGACTCTTTCATATAGGCATAAGAGTGCTGCCAGGTGAGTGTGTGCTGCCGGAGGAGGGGTGTGCGGCCGCACACCCAAGTGTACGGCCGTACACTCCTTATGTTGGAGCGTTTGGCCAATTTTTGTGTCGGGTGAGCTTACGGGATTCCAATCCAAACTTCTAACTAGCATCTACTAGGTTTAGAACACCCAAATGACTCAAAATAAAGCTAGAAAGTAGTAAGAACGAGTCTAACTTCAATTGATTTGAATATTAGCACAAAATAAAAAGCTTCGGGTTGTCACATAGCTCTACATGAATTAATTAAACATTAGTAAATTTGGACTTGAATTGCTACTAATATATTAATTGGTAACCAACGAGAATTGTATATAATTAATAGCTAACCATTGAGGGAAAGAGGATTCGAACTAACGTAAGTGTTTTCAATATTTGATTGAATAAGTTGTTGAGAATTAAAGTTTGTATAAACTTGCAAAATTTGATAAAAACCATTTCACATTTTCTTGGAATTTTAGGTTAATTTAATAGTAAGTAGCTTAAATAATTAAGTCTGTTCCCTGAGATCGATACCCGACTATTTGTGCTATACTATCTGCGAAAGGGTACACTGCCCTGGGTCAAATAGCTAGTAGGATAGTAGGTAAAATTAGGTGTAGCTATTACACTATATAGTCAGAATACATTGTTGTTTGGGAACCACATATGAAGATGATTAATTGACTAGTTTATTGATGACTATGATTAATCTCATTATGTGAAATTGGTAACGAAGTCGTATTTTAATCATGTAGAACATTCTCAAAAGTTTTCTCTATATGCAGGATATATATATATATATATATATATATATATATATATATATATATATATATATATATATATATATAAACAGTAAATTTTAGTATTTCGAAAGTTTATACAAATGAAGTTTGTCGAATATGCATAACCACTACAAGAAAATTTCAATTTAGCTACGGAAAAGTACTACATAATCATATTCTGTAGCTATTTTGCAACAGAATATGCTACGAAATGATTTTTCGTAGATTTTTTGTTACAAAAATCTCTACCAAATAAAATTCCATTGCAAACTTAGAATTAATTACGGAAAATTGTTACGGAATTTTAATTTGTAGTTAGTCTGCTACCAAATTTGCTACGAAGTTAAAATACATATCTATTTTGCTACGAAAATTACTACGAAACTAAATTCCGTAGCTATTTTTCTACAAAATGATATTCCATAGCTATTTTGCTACGGAATTTAGTTATGGAAATGAATTTCGTAGCTATTTTACTACGAAGTCAAATTTCATAGCTATTATGCTACGGAAATTACTATGAAACTAAATTCAGTAGCTATTTTGCTACAAAATGATATTCCATAACTATTTTGTTACGAAATTTAGTTACGGAAACAAATTCCGTAGCTATTTTGCTACAAAATGAAATTTCATAGCTATTATGCTACAGAAATGTGCTACAAAACTGATTTACATAGCTATTTTGCTACAGTGGAAAAATGCATAGCTCTCTTGTTAAAAAAATTTCTATAGAACTAAATTATGTATCCACTTTGCTACGTAACGAAACTTCATAGTTGTTTTGCCCTTAATGTTTTTTTTAATATTTGTAATTCGTTTTTTTTCTTAATTTTAAAAAATAGAAAAACCACCCCACATTAACCATAACCCTGTCGCCCATCCCACTTTCACCTAAGCTTTCAACTTGAACAAGTGAATAATAGTAAAAAATGTTGATTTGTTTTATTTATTAATAAAATGTAAATATAAATACAATTTTCTTTATTATAATATTTAATTTAACAATAAAACAAGTTGGAAAGGATAGGCATTCTTGCTAGGGTAAAACATATTATCGGAAATAAGTTTATAAATATGTTACTATTTTTATTTTGGCTAATTTGGGTAAAAACGTATTTAGGCTAATTTGGATAAAAACGTACAGAATTTAATTGGAAGGTATCATGTGTTGGGTTAATATGATGCAAATGAGAAATATCAAAAATCATGTATTCTTATTAAGGGCGAATTGGTAAAATCACATGGCCCAAATATACTTCCTCCCCAAATCAGAGATATCCCGATCAAACCTTTACCTGTCGCTGATCACATCTCTCCCTCTCTCAACCTGTCGTCGTTGCTCAGCGTCCCCATCACACCAGTCGTTTTTGCTCACAACGGTATTTTTCATCCTCCATTTTTATAGCATTCCAATTTCAAGAGGTATTTTTGCTTTCTTATGTTCCAATCAGCTCTGAATGATTTTTTGCTGATGTGTTTATGAAAATTTCAAGTAGAGGGAGACCACATAGGATCGACACTGTAACTGGTGTCGATCGGTGTCAAGAAAGATTGATGAACATTAGTCGATAGAGATTATTGAAAATTGATGTATAACGAGTCGTAACATGGAAATTGTAAAAAGGCCAGTCAATTTTGACTAAATTATGAACTACTTTTCTTCTATTATATTTCTTCCCTCCAATTGGATGTGAGTGGTGTGTTTTAGCTTACTAATTCGTTGTGCATACCACATGCTCAATAAAATGCAACATTGAAGAATATTGATTATTTTGCATACAATATATTATTCATATGTATGCGTAAACTTAAATTGGAATTTATGTATCACAGAGTTGATTGGCTTATTTTCCCAAGATCTGATGTAACCATGGAACATTGAAGTCATTAATGTTGCCGGTTATTCTTTGGATTATCTATAGTAATTCATTTTACTTTGTTGCATTTTGACTTTCGTAGGACAAAACGAATGTTGTTGAGGCTAAGGCTTTGAAGGTAAGATACTCATGCAGTTTCTTGTAGGAATACTAGTGTTAATTCTGTTTTTTCATCTTTATTTACAATAAGGCAATCAAATAACATAAATTTGTCTCATGTTTTGCATATTGTCACTGATAAAATGAATCTTACTGCAATGAAGGTTTGCTTTTAAAAGAAGCCAGTAGAAAGGGTGTTCTTGTGGAGGTGAAAACAGTTGAAGGAGATACTTTGTTGAACTCCTCATATGTCCCTGTTCTAAGACAAATGGAGTCCATAAATTCTCAGAATCTCTATTTTCAAGCAACAAAAGATGGCAACAACAATAATAGGAACCCAAAGTATGTGTTCTTGTTAATAAAATGAATCTTCATCCTGTTTCTTTTTTAGTAGTCTCTTTTTTCCAGATTCGATTTTTTTGGGTTCAACTTACTATGCAAAAGTTGATATGGTCTTCTTTATTTAGAATAAGCTTCTTACTTCTGTTATAGATCCATAATTAGAGATAGTAATTTAGGATGTTGTAAATGTTTGAATATATTGCAGGCTCCTGAAAGTGCAGTTTACTTCATTGAAGATGGGGAGAAGGTTCTTGTTGGTTGAAGCAACAACAACACGAATGAAGAAAGAAAAAGGTATCTTTGTACTTGTGGGTATAACTTTTTTAGAAGCAATATTTGTACTTTTATACATCGTTTGATTTGGCCCACGAATGAAGTTTTGGATTTGAGAGTTGAAATGTGTTTTAAGGATTTGAAAAATCTTATTATATCTTGTAATCCATGGAATTCGTTTGCCTTCAGTTCTTGGGTCAATAAGTATGGATAATTATTAGCCTTAAGGTAAATAATCATATCTTATTTTTTTTCTTAGGAAGAGAAATGTAGGGTTGAAATTAAAAGAAGTACCTGCTCTAGTGTCGATTTAGGTCCTTTTCATTCATTTTTCGGGTTCAATATTAGTGCTAAGTTAAACTAATTTTATTGTTATTTGAAAATTGTTCTATCATTGTTGACTGCATTTTGTAATAGGAAAAGTAGAATGACCTTCACATGGATTTCCACTGTTAACCTTGGTAACACAGCTAACTTGATTAAGGTTAGAATGCTTACGATATAATACTTTTAACAAATAATTATATTTTAAATTTTATTTGTGTTATTTTTAGCCTTGATTTTCTTTAGCACTTTGGTTCAGCTTTTATTTCCAAACCTACAAAATAATACATATAAAGAGTTATGCTCATCATGGTCATTTTCTGATTAGGTATTATAGTTTTTTTTAATCCATGATTCCATTTATTTAAGGAACTCTACATTGAAAAATTTATTACATATTTTCTTATGTCGTGAAGAACAAATAACACAAGTAAAGATTAAAAAGAAACATAATTTAGTCCAACAAACACATTTTGTATGGATATCAAAGCGGATCAAGTAAAGATTATTGTAGGTTAGATGATTACTAGTTGTTATTTCAATTTGATATTTGTAGTTGCATTTGCATATATCTTTTTTCGTATTTATTTGCAAGTTGAGCTTTTTGATCAACTTGTTGAGATCATGTTTATTATTTTTTTTTTGCTTCAGGTTTCACTCCACTCCACTCCACTCCACTCCACTCCAGGTGATAACAAAACCATCATGTTTAAGCTTTGTGCTTTAGAAAATAGTTCCATTTTATCCTAAAAATAAGTTGTTATTTTTTAAATTTTTAATGAGCTAAGCCTAAATAAAAAAAATAGCAATTACTTTCATTAAAGTATTTGCATTTAGATCACATTGCTACAATTAGGTAAATTTTCTAAGTAAAAAATAGGATGCTAAAATAGATAAGCAAACAAAAGTACATTGGTATTGTAGTATGCTTAAATTTTCAATAAGATATTTCTATAATATTTGTGAACCAACATATTAAAATTTTATCTTACACAAGATTTTGGTGTCAATGCAGTTCCATTTATTTGCTTGATATAGCATTGCACTTTCAAGTTTTTCTTATTAGAACACTATACTTTGAAAAAGCTACCAAATTGTATCAATGAAAATTAATGTGTGTAAAGTTGGGTAGATTTTTACAATGTTGTAATAGGATGAAATAAAAGTAGGATGCTATAACAAAGAAATAAATGAAATTAGGTTGCTATTTATTAGCGATACTTTAGAGAATACACATTTTTGGGATCAAAAGCAGCGATACCTAACATAGAGCAATATCGATAATAAGATCATTATGCAGGATCAGTTTTTTTTTTTAAATAGAAAATCAAGTGTTATATAAATAAGTCAATAATCACTATTCAGGTATCTATGATCAATTTATTATCATTTGTTTTTCAACTTTATTTCAAATCCTTTTGACATCATGTGACAGTTTCATATCCTTTTGGCATAATGTGACAACTTGGAAAGAGAAAAAAACAACCACACTAATGTTGGATTTGATGGTTCTCAAAAGGTGATTCATTTTGTTTCTTAATATTATGTCAAATAAAATAGTTGGATTTTAATCTAGTTGATTGTAAATTGATTTTGCAGGTTTTGTCATTTTGGTTGAGCATATGTGGCTATTTGTGTGTACATGGCGGTTCGAATCTAAATTGTTGATTGTAATATAACTATAAAATTGATGTAACTATTAAATTTATATTTACTACATTTTTATATATTTTTATGAATATTATAATTGAAAATATGGATTTTGTTGAATATTTTGATCATACTGAATTTGCTTTGGAATCTAATGCTACGGGACAAATTGTTAATGAACAAACAACTATGGAATTTGCTACGGAACAGACGGCTATGGAATTTCCTACGGAACAGAAACCTACAGAATTTGCTACGGAACAGACGGCTACGGAATTTGCTACGGAACAGAAACCTACGTAATTTGCTACGGAGGAGATGGCTACGGAATTTCCTACGGAACACATGGCTACGGAATTAGCTACAGAACAAACGACTACGAAATTTGCTACGGAACAGATGGCTACGGAATTTGCTACGAAACAAAAAGCTACGAAATTTGCCACTGAAAAATAGCTACGGAATTTGCTATGGAACTTAAATTGCAACGAAATAAATGTCGTTGAAACTGTCATAGCAAAATTGCTACGAAATTATAATTCCTTAGCTAAACGTTTTGCTACAAGAAATAAAACTACAGATTCAAATTGATAAATTGCGTACCAAATTCCGTAGTTATTCAACTTTAGCTACGAAATTTCAGCTTTTTGCTATGGAATTTTTCCGTAGCTAAATTGAAATTTTCTTGTAGTGAACAAAGTTCTTTCATTAGCTACAACATGAAAGTCACGCTGGTGCTATAGGACTTTTTTTTTTCTAATTAGATAGAGTTGATTTAAATTTATTATTTTTATATTGGAATAATATAAGAAACATATATTGTAATGGCTTCCTATATTGGATATAGTATTTTCATTAAATACTCATTGTACATATTAGCATGTTTACTCCTTGAATAACATAGGTATTATAAATGTCGATAGTCGTTCATAGTTGTGGGAGAACCTATGAGGTAAAAAAAATATGAATGGATAGATTGATTTTCATGGAAATGAAAATAGAAAAGAGTTGCTACCAACTCCATAGGCACTTGATTAGAAAATAAGTACTTGACATGACTTGTGTCTAGATCACTTCATTGATGGTAGTCATGAGTGATGTTTAGATAAAGGTATTATTTTTTATTCTTTGACTTAAGATACATATTAGGGACTTACGCACAGGGAAATATTATTCTTTGACATTGTTTAATGTTTTTCGTAACTATGTAGCCATAATGACCATCGTTGGATAAAATACAAACTATGCAAGAGGTGTATGTAGTCAATAAGGGATTTGTTCCTCTTATTCGTTGAGAGTTACAAGTATAAGGCCTTACAAAAAGTTAAACACTATATGAGATTGATCATGATCCATGTCTCCTGTTCAACAAGACGCATGTAACAAAGCGATAATGAAGTCACATACACTATTATCTACCCTTACCACCTTGTAGCGATAATTCGACAATCTTTCATGATGGAAATTAATATGATAATCTTTTCTAAATACCATATGTGCTCTTTATTTTTCCCCAAAACATAATGAAATATCATCTTCATGTTCATGGAAGTTATCGGCAAGCTTAAAATAAATGAAAGTAAACATGGTTGGTATGAAGGGAAAACCCAATTGTAGCATTGGAGAGTTTTCAATTGTGAAGCTTTATTTTAGCAATTTATCAAACTGATATAGTTCTCCATATGCAACAAACTCTATGGGATCGTAATTCCAAACCTTGTTTACATCCTCCTTGTTCAATCATGGAGGATCATTCATCCTTTTTCTTAAGAAACTATTCAACTGTTTTAGTTTCTCAGCTTCTAATTCTTTCATCTTCTTCTTTTCTGCATCATTTGGTTCAAGACCTTTTCCTTTGTCTTTAAATTGATCACCAACATGTTTAACAACTAAAGAGCTTCCACTTTAATTTATTGTTAAGCTTCTCTTTATCTATAGCTTCGACACATCAACTTCGATATTTGGATTTGAACATGTTGATGTAGTTGTCATTGTTTGTACATAGTTTACTAGTATTTAAATTGGAATTTGAGTTGAAGTTACCCTCACAACAAATTTTCCTTTATCTTCTACTCCTCCACCCTTTGACAAACCACATCCCCTATCTCCCCTTGCGACACTTTCACAACTCGTGGAGCATTCGTTGGGAGTCGGAGAACTAAATCCAAGATATGGGCAAGCTGAGTCTTGAAGTAGGTTTCAATGCATGAAACAACTTTATTAGCATGCTCCTTAGATATCAAAGTTCCTGAAGTAACACCAACCTTCGATATTTTCTCCTTGAAAGTAATAAGAGACTTCTCAAAAAATTGTGAACACATTTTCATCACCTTTGTTCATCTTCCGAAGTGCTTTTTTATACTCCACATTAAACTCACGAATATCCTACACCAAAGTTCACATAGCCCTCAAAAGATAATGAACATTCAATTGGACTCCAAGAAATAGTCCATCAACCTTCTTTACTTTGGTATTGAGTAAATCATAAAGTTCGTTAACCTTATGTTCAAAAGAATTCTTGAACTTAGATTACTCCTTCTTAATGATTACATGGTGCTCCCTCACAACATTCTTAACTTCAGTAAGATCAAAGTGAACTGTCTTCATATCAGTATTAAAATTTTTATGAAGTTCAGTCACTGCTCGTTGCATCATGCTTTTAACTTTTAATTCATGATAGTCTAATAATGATACAACTTCGACCTTGTTGATAGAAGAAGAAGTATCCCCAGTAGCGTCATTGATGAACTGAAGCATCATATTCATCTTCAAATTCAATATATTGAATTGCATTTCAAACATTATAGCTTCATCACCTACGTTTTCCTCTTTAGGATCAAACGTTAGTTCCCGAAAATCAAAACCTTCGTCAGCATCTTCTCCCATAGTCAGAGGACTATCCTTTCCTTGATATGTAGATTGAAAATAAATTAAGTAGTGATAGTTTGTGTAAGAATACCAACAAAAGTTGGAGAATGATGCAACGAGACATTGAATGGAGAATCGGATGATGGGAACTATCGAAGTTTCCATTGTAGAACTCACACCCATGTTAACATTTGATTCCACATTAGATGTTATCTTAGTGATGTTTGAATTTCTAGCCTCCCACATAATGGATTTGGTAGTAGAGACCTCGGGTGGTGTAACAGTTGTTGTAGCCTGAGGAATACATTACGAAGGTGTTTCACTAGAGTTGAGAGTTGTGTTATCGGTTGGGATTTTTGAGTCCACATCAGATGTGTGCATAGTTACATGCAGGTTACCAAGTATACTAACTGATGGAATATTATTGACGAATGCATTATTGACAGTGGCATCCTTTATTGGTGAACTTGGTGGAGTATTATTGACGAATGAATCATTGATCATATGATCGGTATCGTCAGCATTCACATGAAAAGAATATTGTGTAGATTGTCCTTTAGACAAATCCATGTGCTTCGTGTTAGTTGCTTCATCATCATCAGGATTACCAAGTACAATAACTTCAATAATCTTTTTCTTCTTATTAATTGGTTTATAAAATTGCTTCGTTCTTGTCTTTAGCACACCTGCAGCCTTCATCTCATTAGGTTGTTCATCCAAAAGGTTCATGAATTACCACATTCCCTTTTGATTTGGACTTTGGATTCTTAGGAGTACGTACCTTGGAAATATCACGAAGCATTTCATGATATCGAATTAGAACTTAATTCGATACAGACACCAACTCACGAATTGTGTATGGTATCTTGCCAATAATGGGAAATAACTCAGGATCATCAGACAAACTTTTTCGGATTTGAAGATGAGAAAATACAACTACTTCCTCTCCTTCTGCAACCAGAATCCCAACTTGTTTATAAGCTTCAATAAGTATCAAACTCTATGTAGTGAGTTATGAACATTGGTTTGGCATGCAGAATTAAAGAACACACAATGAACACGGTGATTTCGGTGTTTAAGAGATGCATTCGATTATGTATGGTGTTATACAAAAAAAGATCTAGATCTAAATCTACATAAATAACACACACTTACACACTCAATTTTACATCTCTCAAGCACACCTCCATAAGTGGTATGAACCCAACTTATATAGAGGTGTTTACATGTCTCTTTCTCACTCTCTACCTCTTGTCAAAAGGCTAATGCACCAAATGCAAGTGGGTCTACAAAAGTCAACCCATTTACAAAGTCATACATGGATAACTTTGCACCCAACATTCTCCCCCTCAAAGTTAGGAATGGATGACCCACTTCATATCTTCAAATATCGAGCAACTACGCGATCCGAGCCTCAAGCGTGACACATGTAGAGATGAACTTCAAATCTTCAATTCTTCCACGATTCTTCAATTTGGGTGCTAGGATGTGAGACCATACGAACCAAGCATCAACGAATGATCAAGAGCTTCTCAAACACTAAATAATCACCCTAAAGTTGAGCATAAAAACACACCCCAAAAATCTTCAATAATTCCAAACCCATCTCGAACCGAAATCACTTCCGAATCTCCAATCGCATCATTTCATAAACTTCAAAAATTCAAGGTCACTTCGGTCTTCAAGTTCGCGTAATATGAAATATTCAACTTCGAATTTCCATTTAAATTTGACCCCCTTTTATAATCGAAATTTGATTATAAAACCATCAAGGAAACATAACGTGCTCTATTCAGAATTTTTCATGTCAAAACTCCCCCTTAACATGTGGCATAAACTTTTTGCTTCAATCCTGAAAACCGAAAAAATCTTCAATTTTTAGCTTCGTTCACGGACCGCCTTTGACAAAATTTCTCAAAAATGGGTAGAAATTGTCAATTTCAAAATTCTTCAGTGACTCGGTGCGCCCAAAACAGCCAAAAATGCGAAACTCTCCCTCATTTACGAAACTAGGTAGAGAGCATCAATTCACATTAACTGTAGGGGCCTGAAATGCACATTCTTCAATTTCTCAGAAAATCAGCCCATTTTCGAATTTGGGTATAGACAACAAAATTTTCGAAACTTCAGGGACTGCTTTCGAAATTTCTGCCTCTTTTCTTCCAGACCTTCGAAAATCACCCAAAATGTCGAAGGTGGGTATAAACTGTCAAACCTTCGAAACATCAGGTATTAATTTCGAAATTTATGAACATATCATCAAATTTTCGAAACTGGGTACATATTGGCAAACTTTCAAAACTACAGGGTTCAATTTCGAAACTTGATGTTATCTTCTTCATTCATTACCAGGTAACAAATGTTTGCAAAATTTCGACCTTCCCAATCAAAATCTTCGATTTTAAACCCAAATTCAAACTTTCGAAATTAAGATATGCCTCTTAGTCTTGACTCCAATCCAAGACCCATATTTCGAAAGCATGATCAATGTCAAAACCATCTACATCAAAGCCATTCACGAGCATATAGAAATCTGTCGACATTTTATCTCGATTCCAAACCTTCGAAAACATCATCCCACAACGATCTCGTAACTCAAATTACTAATAACTCAACTGTTCGTAATCCAAATACCTTGTTATCAAAACAAATTCTTCCCAGTTCGTTGTTTATCCCTAACCCATCGACTCCAGATCTGCAATCGTTAAATGAAAACCAAACTCGACCATCGACAATCGATAATCGATAATTGAATCTATCCCAAACAACAGTCATCTCAAATCAGTACTTGACACCAAAATCATAATCAACCTTCCCATTCAAGTGACGAACACCAACCAGTTATGACTTTTGATATCAAGAACAAAATAGCATCCCATTTCGATATTAATCCTCAAATTAAACTTAATTTCGACATCCATATCCCAAATACAACTAGTATCTATCGATTTCAGACTTCCATTCACAGATTCATCGCTTAAAAATTGATTTTGACTTTTTCTAGAATTGACTTTTCGAATTCAAGAATCAATAAACAGAAAATCGAGGATTCCAACACCAAATCGTAGATCAAAATATGTTCGAACAGTTGTTCTAACCATGTTCTTGACAAAAATTTGAGATTTCTTGATCAATTTCATCAAACTCAAAAAAAACTTGGATCGATATCTTCTTGATCATTATCGACGTTGAGATAAAATCGATTCACAAGTATAACAACCTAATCGGTAATTGATTCACAAGAACAACAAAAAGTAATCGATTGGAATCGATTTTAGAATTAGTCGAATGATGTATGAAGCAAGACGAGCAAATCACATACTTGAATTAATGGATCAAGGTTATGGACTTGAATGAATAGTGAATCATAACCAACTATTTATCGGATCATAAAAAAATGTATGGGCTCAAACAGTAAGTAATCTGATTAATCGATCAATGGGCTCAAGAATTTTGGCATGAACAGTAACAGATTCCTTTTATTGGGTTTTGAATATCAAACAGTAAACACAAATCAGTTTGGGCTTGAATTTTGGATTGATGAACAATAACGAGATTTGGTTTTAGTCTTTATCTTAAAAAAAATTATTGGATCATCAATGGGGTTTGAAACAAATTTAATCCAATGAATCAAAACGATCAAAATTCAAGAACGCAATGCACGAATCAACGAGATTTAGAGAGATCATAGAGAGAGACTCACCATAAATGCTCTAATTGTGACAAATTTAGCCAAACCGAGAATCGTTTCTTCAAAAAAATCATGTTGATCTTCGAAGACCCGCTCTGATACCAAATGTAGTGAGTTATGAACATTGGTTTGGCATGCGGAATTAGAGAACACACAATAAACACGGTGATTTCGGTGTTTAAGAGATGCATTCGATTATGTATGGTGTTACACAAAAAAGGATCTAGATCTAAATCTACATAAATAACACACACTTACACACTCAATTTTACATCTCTCAAGCACACCGCCATAAGTTGTATGAACCCACCTTATATAGAGGTGTTTACATGTCTCTCTCTCTCTCACTCTCTATCTCATGTCAAAAGGCTAATGGACCACATGCAAGTGGGTCTACAAAAGTCAACCCATTTACAAAGTCATACATGGATAACTTTGCACCCAACACTCTAAAACCTAGCACTTGCGATCTCAGTTTCCTTTCTTGATTGATTAACATCTGAAGTAAATTCCTCAAATAACAAAGAAGCATAATCTACTTTCATACGATAGTACAAGCCTGGTTAGAAGAGAGTAAAACTAGAGTTTTGTCCTATCAAAACGCAAAATTTCTTCCATGTAGACATCCAATGAATACTCCAAAGAAGAAACACCATAGTGATGGTAGATTAGATTTTCTTAAAGCACTAATAAGTGTAATTGGAGGACTATACCACATTTCATTCAACATGGAGAGAACTTGATAAGACGTTGGAGTTTCAAACGGACCATCAGATTCAAGTTGAAGTTGCTCTTGCCTTTCATTTCCATTTGTGTAACAATTAGGAATTTTCAGTCACCGATTGTTACTAAATATTAGCATCAACCAATGATAATGATAGAATTTTTCATATTGAAGGAAAATATGATCAGTTAAATGATAATAATAGAGTCGAAAATGCCTGACCAAAAAGTCATATAAAATTTTAAGATGGTTAGTGTATTTGGAAAGTACACAATAAAGTGATCCCAACGACAAAAGCGTTCCAAAAATCTAACTCCGATTGGAGGAGTTATGATTTTATAAAATATAACAACCAATCGCGTTAATAACGTTATTAATGTATAGGATATAGAGATCCATTGAGTTTCGAATAACGTCACAAAAAGGAAAATCATAAGAACCCGTAAGATAAGGACTTTGAAAGGAAAAACGTAAAAAATGGAGTTCGTGTGAAGGAGTTATGATTTTTAGAAAAATAAAAAATACGGGTTAAAAACGAAAGTCAAAATTTGGCAACGCGACCTTAAGGAAAGTTGTAGTACTAGAAGACAGCTACACAAATATATAAAGAGGGTAAGAACCAAAATTAATATAAGGAAGATCTGAATTTTTATAAAAGATTTAAGGGTGCACGCCAGGTGCGCATCATGCTCTTCGCACACACCTGACACCTAGATTCATCGAAGATTAGGGAGACGTTGACCATCATAAGTGTGACATGTAGAATATAAGGATATGCACCATACTTAGTTGTTATAATGACCAAATCCCTATGATAACATATTACCTAGAAGTTATGTTGGTCGAATATAAGGATATGCACTGTACTTAGTTGTTACTCTGCCCAAATATCTTGTTTTCAGATAACCATAATTATGGTATATATATATATATATATATATATATATATATATATATATATATATATATATATATATATATATATATATATATATATATATATATGTAGAGTACCCTACTTATATATAGAAAATAGTAATGAGATCAAAAGTTCTAATTATCAAATATAAGATAAAATATTTATATTGTGATGGTTATAGGAAATCCCTATAGGACGGATTAAGATAAAAGATAAAAGATAAAATATAAAAGATAAATACATAAGGTCAATGCGTTAGTTAGTTGTTAATTCATCTAAAGGTCTTGATTAAGTTTGGCATTCCCCAGATACCTATAATCGTTAATCTTGCGAGAGCTAGAAAGATATGTCTAGATCTATATGGGGATTGACAATGTAACACCCATAAAAATTCACCAAAAATTTAAAACTTTTTAAAACATTTAAAACTAGTCATTATTACAAATTTGTGTTCAAAATAGTTTAAACATCAGAGTATCCCCATAATCAAATCATGAAAATATAAGGAGGTGCATGATCACGCCTTCTCCTTCCCGCGATCGTCAGAAGTACCTGAAACATAATCAACAACTGTAAGTCCGAAGCTTAGTCAGTTCCCCCAAAATACCAACGCCATACAGATATAACCATATCATATAAACAACACAACATGCATAATGATCCATCAGTCTGACTGGACCGCCTCGCAAGGCCATCAGTCTATCTAGATCACTCTCCGAGCCTTCGGCTCATCTGGACCGCCTTTCAGGGCCTTCAGCCTATCCAGACCGCTCGTCGGGCCTTCGACCTGACTAGTATGCCCTCCCGGGTCTACAGTCTATCCGGTCCACCCTGGGTATGTTGGCTCAAGCACAAAGCATGTCTACCTCAACCCAACCCCCAATCAAACAAACATGTACACTTAAATATCATACGCAAGCTAGCATGAACAGATGGTCATACAGATCTAACAGATAGCAACCATCCTATAAACAAGATACCGATCTAACTGATCACTAGCATAGCAACCATCCTATAATCAGAATATTTATCTAACATATCACTAACATAACAACCATCCTATAACCAGGATACCGATCTAACAAATCACTAACATAGCAACCATCCTATAGCCAGGATACCGATCTAATAGATCACTAACATAGCAACCGTCATATAACCAGGATACAAATCATAAAGGGTCGGCCTTGGTGCCGTAGACCCTGTTGATATAGTGAGAGGAACTCACCTCACGATGTCAAACTGTAGTAGTAAGATCAAACTCTCGAATCATAGCCACGAACTCTACCACCTATAAACACCATGGACCAAGTCCATCAAAATCCCAAATTACCAAAATACCCCCAAAAGTCCAACTGGTCAACCCTTGATCAAAGTCCAAGTCAACGGAAGGTCAACAGTCCATGTTGACCCAACTCGTCGAGTTCCTTAAGAACTCAGGGAGTCATGAAAACCTTAATTGACTCGCCGAGTTTCCAAACTACTCGCCGAGTCCATGCGGGGTCCAAATGTTGGGAAAACTCTAACTAACTCGTCGAGTCTTCTTAGTGACTCGCCGAGTTCACGCAAAACCAATACATGCAATCTACATCCGACTCGTCGAGTCGGCCATGTGACTCGTCGAGTCACTTCAGTCCATTTCTCATCCAGACGTTTTTAATCTAACCCAAAGCGCCATATTGTAGATCTAACCTCCTAAGGCATGGTTTCCACGTAAAGTTGCAAACTTTACGTACATGCATGGTCCTAAATACCAAAACCAAGCTAAGGGAAAGGTTTAACCCAAGGAGAAGGGCCAAGACTTGCTATAAATCTAATAAATTTATGACTATATGGACCAAAAGGAGTCCAGATCTAAAGTTACAACTTCAGATCATGCCCAATACTCGAAATAACCCACAACCAACTAGAAAATGGCCCTAAACCCTTGCATGTGGAGATCTAGCTAAAGATAAGTCAACATAACGACATGTTACCTTCAAGATGATGCCAAGATGAATTAGAGTCAGATCCACAAGCTTCTCTTTGCTCCAAGCTCCTTATACTTCAAGCCTTCTTCACAAAATGCACCAAAAGCACTCTTTAAATCTCATAAACACTCAAGAACAAGGTTTAGACTGATTAGGGTAAGGGGTCCTCCGACTCGTCAAGAGTTGGTAAGGGGCTGGAGGAAAGGACTTAAGGTCCTTTAAATAGGGTGAAACGCTAAAAATTATGTTTTCCATGCACATTCTCTACTCGTCGAGTCGGGGTCCTCCGACTCGTCAAGTAGGAATCATAAACGACGTGGGCCAACTAGGTTCGACACGACGAGTTGGAAACCCTAACTCGTCGAGTTCCCTCAGTAAAATTAATATAAAGCTTTCGAAAATCATACCTAGGAGTCGGGGTGTTACAATTCTCCCCCACTTGAACTAGACTTCGTCCTCGAAGTCTGCTGCAGTGAATAACTCAGGGTAATGCTCCTGCATCTCTACCTCCGGCTCCCAAGTCCAATTGGATCCCCTCTGATGCTGCCACTGTACCTTTACCAAAGATACTTCCTTGTTTCGTAGAACCATCACCTTCCTCTCAAGAACAACCAGTGGCCTATCCACGTAATTCAGGCACTCATTGTAACATCTTGTTTATTAAATAAATAAATAGATAAAATTGACGAACGAATAGTCGCCCTAAATCCATATTATTTAGTGGGGTGTTGGTTTTGGGAAGCCAAATGTTATAAATCAGATTATTCGGGGGTTAAAAAGTAATTTTGGGATTTATTTTGAAAAGATTTTGGAGGCTAAGAGGCTATTTGGTAAGTATTAGACTTAATTTGTAAGGATTTCAGGAGGTTGGGTTAAAAAGGTAAATTTCGGACCTATTTTGAAAGGAAAATGGAAGGGAGGGACCAAATGTGGTATTATGGGGAAAAGTTTCATGAGTCGGGGTATATAATTGTTACCCACCCGGTAACCCTAACCCTAGTCGCAACTATACAACCGCCACCCTCCTTCAGCTCCGACGCCACACCACCCCTCCATTTCCACCGTGCGCCTCTCCCGCTCTTCCGATCAACTGATGGACCCAGCCGACTATCGTTAGCAGCCAAGGCCTTGCCACCGATACGAACTGTCAACCGGCGACGACGAGGGTTAAGGACGGATGTCCCTTCTTCAGCTGCTGCCGCCGTCACTCGTGACTTCGAGCCGCCTTCCTACTAGTTGAATTTGGAATAGACAACCGCTAATGGAGCCGGCAACCACCGAGATACGCTTGCTGCCGCCATCCTTTCTTTCTTCTCTTCGTTCTGCCACACGTAGCCCCAAGCAACCACCGGTTTTCTTTGCTCCGGTCGCGTATGATATCCTATTTGTGGTTGTGGGTTCGTATATGTATGTGCTCGACAAATTCTTAGCATTGTATAGTTATTGTATATGTGTATGGGACGTCCTAAGCCGCCGGAAGCAAGGGCACCACCATGGCAACAAACCATGGTGGGTGTCGCCGTTTACACCCCTTTCCGCCGCCACCAGCCACCGGGAGGAGTGGCTGTGTGCGAGTTGTAGTGTGTGAGTGAGTGTGCTTGATGAGGGTGTTGTTGTATGCGTTTTTTTGGCCGGACTTCACAAGAAAAGCCACTACCACCACCGTGAGGTGGTGGCTGCCACCACGTGCCACCGCCGGCCACCACTAGGGTGGCTGTGTGCGTGTGTTTGTATTAGTGTGGGTGTGTATTATTCGGGTTTTGCCTTGTAATATTGTAACCGATGCGAAATAATGAAAAGAAAAACTCGTAACCACCACCGTGAGCCGTCGTTGACCACCACTACCCGAGGTGGTAGTGGGTGGTGCCCGCCATATGAAACCCTAATGGGCCTATGGACTTAGTTTTGGGCCTATTGCGCTATGACTGGGTTGGAATCCCTAATTAGGGTTTAGAAAATCCTAATTTTTGGATTATAGGGTTGGACTTATTGGGACCCACATTTTAGAGCATTTGAGTGAAGTTATGACTTAAGCCCGATTTCATTGTATGTTTGGACTTAATGGATTAAGTCCTTAATGGGTTAAGTAGGAACACTTAACCCTAATCGACATTTTATGTGAAAAAACCCTAATTAGGCTTGGATTCTTATTGGGCCACTTCTTGGACTAAGTTGTTGTGGGACTTTGTGGGCCAATTGGGAACATATTTATGGACTAAGGAAAATTATTGGGCTTCAGGATAATACCCATTAGAGAGGCTTGGGCCCAATTTGGAAAATTGGGCCATAAGTGGGCCTTAAGGATTATTAGCTACTGGGCCATCAAAATGCCAATAGTTTGGACTAGAAAATTTGGTTGGGCCTTAAAGTAAGTCCATGTAGAGGTTTGGGCCAAATTTGGAAAATTGGGCCATGTGTTGGGCATTGTCCCATTACTTGTCTATTGGGCCTTTGGAGTGTGAGTTGGACCTTGCGCTTGGAACCCAATTATTAATTAGGTATTGTTTGGTGTTAACAGTTTGGGAATCTGTCATCCAGCAACTAGAGTTTTATTCACAGGAATTCAGCAGTGTTAGGTGAGTCTCCTCACCATACCAATGGGTCCTAAGGCACCAAGGCCGGCCCATTTTATGATATGTGATATGCTAACTGCTTATGTGTTATGTTAGTATGACATTTGTATGGAAGACCTCGGGGGGTTCCCGAGGCAGTAGACTAAGACCATGTGGGGGTTCCCATGTCAATTAGTTATATGTGTTATGCGGTATGCTAGCTATTATGTGATATGTTGTATGCTAGATATTTATGTGATATGCGGTGTGCTAGTTGACTCAGTGTTGCTTGCATGGAAGACCTCGGTGGGTTCCCAGCATATGAATCACGCCTCATTGATGCTTGATAGAAAATTTGGGGAATCAAGTCGGGATTCCGGTCATGGATTGAGTTCAGTTTCGGTGTGTTGGTGTTAGGGCGAAAGTGTTGTAAGACAACGGCGGTTCTATAACATTCAATAGCAACCAGATAGTGCGGGAAGTGTTGTAAGACTACGGGGGTTCCGTAACATTCACTAGCAGCCAGATGGTGCGGGAAGTGTTGTAAGACTATGGGGGTTCTATAGCATTCACTAGAAACCAGATAGTACGGGAAGAGTTGTAAGACTACGGGGGTTCCGTAGCATTGACTAGCAACCAGATAGTGCGGGAAGTGTTGTAAGACTACGGGGGTTCCGTAGCATTCACTATCAGCCAGATGGTGCCGGAAGTGTTGTAAGACTACGGGGGTTCCGTAGAATTCACAAGCGGCCAGATACTGTGGAAAGTGCTCTAAGGCTGCGGGTATAGCCGTAGCATTCACGGATTCGTTTAGATGACTTAGGCCAGGGTGGGCCAGTTCGTAAGGTTGTGAGTAGGTCGCAAGAAAATTGGAACCAGGAGTCGGTAGGTTGATGGGACCAGGTATGATGTAAGACTACAGTTATTCTGGTACCATCCACCTTTTGTATTGGATTCAGTGGCGACAGATTGTCAGCTTTTCATGATCGGATGAATCAAATGGATGGAAGGAGGCATGAGTGGTTGTATACGTAGCACAATATTGTCAGAAGAGGTATCCTTCGGGGATCATGTGGGACTGCTGTACGTGTGTTTCTGGCTCAATGATCGGGTAGGTGTCCGGTGGTGCGGACAGTTGGCAGACAAGATGGGACCAGGAAGGTCCCGGCTGTTCTTCAGGAAAGCAGCTATGTGGCAGCAAGAGGAGTTGGAGCGACTTCAGTGATTTGGGGTCCGTATGTGGAACTACTTGTTATTAGGTTGGCGCAGTTGACCGGTGATTTTGCTTTTTAGGAAGCCTCAGGGTATTCGGGTGGGAAGTATTCTAGCTAGGTTGGTTCTTGTGGAATCAGTTCGATGATGATTCGATGTGGGCAGTCTGTCAGGGAGACAGACCATCTCGAGACTACAGATCTCAGACGGAGTAGAAGCGATCATGTTGCAAGGAATTCGTTCATCTTCGGGTTTTAGAATCCTACGGGGTCGGTTTGGGTTGCCTTGGAGAGGCTATGGTATACTTGTGGTTGTGACCATGTCGTCCAAGTTGTCGGGCGTGTAAGGGATGGTAAGGGATGATTTCGAGGACAAAATCTAATTTAAGTGGGGGAGACTTGTAACATCCTGTTTATTAAATAAATAAATAGATAAAATTGATGAACAAATAGTCGCCCTAAATCCATATTATTTAGTGGCGTGTTGGTTTTGGGAAGCCAAATGTAATAAATCAGATTATTCGGGGGTTAAAAAGTAATTTTGGGATTTATTTTGAAAAGATTTTGGAGGCTAAGGGGCTATTTGGTAAGTATTAGACTTAATTTATAAGGATTTCAGGAGGCTGGGTTAAAAAGGTAAATATTGGACCTATTTTGAAAGGAAAAGGGAAGTGAGGGACCAAATGTGGTATTATGGGGCAAAGTTTCATGAGTCGGGGTATATAATTGCTACCCACCCGGTAACCCTAACCCTAGTCGCAACTATACAGCTGCCACCCTCCTTCAGCTCCGACGCCACACCACCCCTCCATCGCCACCGTTCGCCTCTCCAGCTCTTCCGATCAACTGATGGACCCAGTCGACTACCGTTAGCAGCCAAGGTCTTGCCACCGATACGAACTGTCAACCGTTGACGACGAGGGTCAAGGACTGATGTCCCTTCTTCTGCTGTTGCCGTCGTCGCTCGTGACTTCCAGCCACCTTCATTCTAGTTGAAGTCGGAATAGACAACCGCTAATGGAGCCGATGACCACCGGGATACGCTTGCTGCCGCCATCCTTTCTCTCTTCCCTTCGTTCTACTGCCCGTAGCCCCAAGCAACCACCAGTTTTCTTTGCTCCGATTGCGTATGATAGCCTTTGTGTGGTTGTGGGTTCGTATATGTATGTGCTTGGAAGATTCTTAGCATTGTATAATTATTGTATGTGTGTATGGGACGTCCTAAGCCGCCAGAAGCAAGGGCACCACCATGGCAGCCAACCATGGTGGTTGCCGCCATTTACACCCCTTTACGCCGCTACCGGCCACCTGGAGGAGTGGCTGTGTGCGAGTTGTAGTGTGCGAGTGAGTGTGCTTGATGAGGGTATTGTTGTATGCGTTTTTTTGGCCGGAGTTCACAAGAAAATCCACCACCACCACCGTGAGGTGGTGGCTGCCACCACGTGCCACCGCCGGCCACCACTAGGGTGGCTGTGTGCGTGTGTTTGTATTAGTGTGGGTGTGTGTTATTCAGGTTTTGCCTTGTAATATTCTAACCGATGCGAAATAATGAAAAGAAAACTCGTAACCATCACCGTGAGGTGGTGGCCTCCGCCGTCAACCGCCGTTGACCACCACTACCCGTGGTGGTAGTGGGTGGTGCCCGCCTTATGAAACCCTAATGGGCCTAAGGACTTAGTTTTGGGCCTATTGGGATATGACTGGGTTGGAAACCCTAATTAGGGTTTAGAAAACCCTAATTTTGGGATTATTGCGTTGGACTTATCGGGACCCACATTTTAGACCATTGGAGTGAAGTTATGACTTAAGCCCGATTTCATTGTATGTTTGGAGTTATAATGGGTTAAGTAGGAACACTTAACCCTAATCAACATTTTATGTGAAAAACCCTAATTGGGCTTGGATTCGTATTGGGCCACTTATTGGACTAAGTTGTTGTGGGCCAATTGGCAACATATTTATGGACTAAGGAAAATTATTGGGCTTCAGGATAATACTCATTAGAGAGGCTTGGGCCCAATTTGGAAAATTGGGCCATAAGTGCGCCATAGTTGGGCCCTTAGGATTATTAGCTACTGGGCCAGCAAAATGCCAATTGTTTGGACTAGAATAATTGGTTGGGCCTTAAAGTAAGTCCATGTATAGGTTTGGGCCAAATTTGGAAAATTGGGCCATGTGTTGGGCATTGGCCCATTACTTGTCTATTGGGCCTTTGGAGTGTGAGTTGGACCTTGGGCTTGGAACCCAATTATTAATTGGGTATTGTTTGGTGTTGACAGTTTGGGAATCTGTCATCCAACAACTAGAGTTTTATTCACATGACTTCAGCAGTGTCAGGTGAGTCTCCTCACCATACCAATGGGTATAAGGCACCAAGGCCGGCCCATTTTATGATATGTGATATGCTAGCTGCTTATATGTTACGTTAGTATGACATCTGTATGGAAGACCTCGAGGGTTCCTGAGGCAGTAGACTAAGACCATGTGGGGGTTCCCATGGCAATTAGTTATATGTGTTATGCGGTATGCTTGCTATTATGTGATATGTTGTATGCTAGATATTTATGTGATATGCGGTGTGCTAGTTGACTCTATGTTGCTTGCATGGAAGACTTTGGTGGGTTCCCGAGGCAGTGGGATATAAGACCATGTGGGGGTTCCCATGGCATCCCAAGCTAAGACCATGTGGGGGTTCCCATGTCAGTGATCTAAGACCATGTGGGGGTTCCTATGGCTTTCCTAGTTAAGACCATGCGGGGTTCCCATGGCAGTGGGCTAAGACTACGTGGGGGTTCCAGTGGCACCCGGTGTAAGACCTTGGAGGGTTTCCATGGCTTCCCTATATGTTTATATGCATGGCTTGTGTAGTTGATATGATTTATGTGAGAATGTGAATAAGACCTTGGAGGGTTTCCATGGCATCTTCATATGTGAATATGCATGCTTATGCGATTGTTATGGTTTATGTAGCTGTTATAACTGATATGGATTATGTGGTTATGTGGATTGTGTGGGGTATGATCTGGGGAACTCACTAAGCTTCGTGCTTACGGTTTACAGTTTTGGTTTCAGGTATCATTGATTTGGAAAGGAAGGGCTCGGGTTGATCGCAGTGCACACACCTATGATTTCCGCAATGAATGATTTTAGGATGAACTCCGATAAATGTTTTACTTAATGATGATTTGAAATATTTGAATTACATGGTATCAATGTTTTAGCTATATTAAAAATGAAATTTTTACCCTTCATTTTTGGGTCGTTACAAGTTGGTATCAGAGCCTTGGTTGGAGGGATTCAAACATATTTTCGGGTGTGTCTGATCTCAAACTGAGGATCTGTTTAATTTTTAAAAGAGAAATGTTTTAAGGAAAGAATTTATAAGACAAGAAAGGGTGTGGTGCATGCAATCAACCGAGCTCAAGTAAGTTTCCCCAGAATACCCACACTTGTTATCTGTTATGAGTTGATTATGAATCTGTGAATCGCATGCTAGTTAGGGCTAAGGGAGATGCCTGTATATGTTGTATGAGCTTGTAGACTTGCATGCTAGTGCTGAGTAGTCAGCAATAGATTGGCCTGATATGTGGTGCTTGTAGCCTTGGGAATATATGATTCCATGCTAGAATGAGAATGATTATTGGTATTAGTAACTGCTACGTGTATGCTTTCAAATTGTATACGGTTAGGATCTTATAGCCTTAGAATAATTGATTTGGCCTTATTTCCTGTTCCTTGTTTGGTTGTGGTCATAAGGTAGAGTCTATTATTCGATAGTCTATTAGATCTTGTTCTGTGTATAATTCGCATGCATAAGGCAACCGACAGTGAGGATGGATGGATGTGGATAGCGCGAGTTGCGATATGTGGGATGAATATTCTATGATAGTCCTTTGGATCGGAGTGCTACTGCATGAATTATGCTTACTTTGTGCTTTGTGGAACTCTTGAGTGATGGGAGTCATCTACTAAGTGGATATGACAATATCCAGGAGGTGGATGGCTGGCATCATGGGGAGTTTCTCAGCAGCTGATGGCAGGGTGAGGTTGGGAACCTAAGGGGGGAGCCCAGGAGTTACTTTAGTGGGTATTGTGTTGCTGTGTAGTGGGTAATTGGTGCACCAGTGGAGTAGGTGACTTAGAGGATTCGAGAGGATTGCTGAGGAAAGTATGAACAGGTGTAAAAGGTAGTATGGGCCCGTACTACTGAAAGCACCAGATCCGTACTCGAATTGGTGAGAGTCTTGGAGAATCTAAGAAGCTTATGGGAAGGACAATTTTTGGAGGATACCTGCTCTGCCAGGTAAGGATGAGCACATATGAGGAAGGATCGGGGTTAGGTCCCGGATCCGGTGGGGAGCTAGTAAGTGGAAGGACTGCCAGGGTTTTGAGTTTGCCTTGGATCTCTTATATCAGGGGGCAAGGAGTGCGATCTATTGCATTTTTGGGATTGGAGACTATGTCTTGGGTGTAGTTGTAGCCCGGGTAGGGCAGAGGTTGCTCCAACTATTACAGTTCAGCCGTTGACGACTGAGTTGGTGAGTGTGTCAGGGTGCGAGACCCTGGATGATATGATGTCTAGAGTCAAGAGTTCGGGTAAGCTTTTGAGAGGCCGGCGGGGACGGATTCAGTGCAGTCCTTGCGGGAAACTGCACGAGGGAGTTTTCGTTTTAAGGGTTTTAGTAAGTGTATCTTTGAGGTTTGTTTACCTGCTTGTGTTTGGGCTATACCTTCAAACATTATCATATGCCATTTTCATACCGTGAATTATAGGGTGGTTAAAAAAATTGTTTCCCTCTTTGCGGGTTTGGAGCGTTCAATGTTATCTGGGTCTAGCATTGAGATCGGTTCAGGGACATGATGCATAAGGCCTACGGACAGGATTGGTGACTCATCCATTATGCTCGAGTCAACTTTTGGAGTAGGGGAAGTGGGTTACAGTTGAGGCTTGGCCTGGACATCGGTTATTCGAACTTCAAGATATAGGTGGGGCATCATTTAAAGGCGTCTGAGATTATTAGTCTCACTGGGATTCGGGAAGTGTTTGTCTGATCTTTAAGAGTTGCGTAATCCTTGGGGACTTCGGCCGTAATAAAGCACTCGCACGGACAAGAGACAGGTTGCCAGCAGTTGGTTATTAAAGAGTAAGAAGGATCGGGAATCCTTCAAATATCATGTATTGCGAAGACTTAGTCGAATCTAAGTGGGTGAGAATCGCGTAGGTATTCAGGACAGGGACAGGTATGAGACCGGGATGGGCTTGAGGAAAAATGGTGACCCAAGTGGCTATTTGGTTTGAGGGTTGTGTGAGTTTGGAGTTCGGAAAACTCCCCAGCATATGAATCACGCCTTATTGATGCTTGATAGAAAATTTGGGGAATCAAGTTGGGGTTCCGATCATGGATTGAGTTCAGTTTGGGTCTGTTGGTGTTAGGGCGAAAGTGTTGTAAGACTACGGGGGTTCTATAGCATTCACTAGCAACCAGATAGTGCGGGAAGTGTTGTAAGACTACGGGGGTTCCGTAGCATTCACTATTAGCCAGATGGTGCGGGAAGTGTTGTAAGACTATGGGGGGTTCTGTAGCATTCACTAGAAAGCAGATAGTGCGGGAAGTGTTGTAAGACTACGGGGGTTCCGTAGCATTCACTAGCAACCAGATAGTACGGGAAGTGTTGTAAGACTACGGGGGTTCCGTAGCATTCACTATCAGCCAGATGGTGCCGGAAGTGTTGTAAGACTACGGGGGTTCCGTAGAATTCACAAGCGGCCAGATACTGTGGAAAGTGCTCTAAGTCTACGGGTATAGCCGTAGCATTCACGGATTCGTTTAGAT
Source organism: Lactuca virosa (assembly GCF_052849685.1). Classification (NCBI taxonomy): domain Eukaryota; kingdom Viridiplantae; phylum Streptophyta; class Magnoliopsida; order Asterales; family Asteraceae; genus Lactuca; species Lactuca virosa. The sequence goes on from NC_136432.1 coordinate 247,448,722, forward strand.
GACTTAGGCTACAGTGGGCCAGTTCGTAAGGTTGTGAGTAGGTCGCAACAACATTGGAACCAGGAGTCGGTAGGTTGAAGGGACCAGGGATGATGTAAGACTACAGTTATTCTTGTAGCATCCACCTTTTGCATTGGATTCAGTGGCGACAGGTTGTCAGCCTTTCATGACCGGATGGATCAAATGGATGGAAGGAGCCATGAGTGGCTGTATAGGTAGCACATTATTGTCAGACGAGGTATCCTTCGGGGATCATGCGGGACTGTTGTACGTGTGTTTCTGGCTCAATGATCGGGTAGGTGTCCGGTGGTTCGGACAGTTGGCAGACAAGATGGGACCAGGGAGGTCCCGGCTGTTCTTTAGGAAAGCAGCTATGTGGCAGCAAGAGGAGTTAGAGCGACTTCAGTGATATGGGGTCCGTATGTGGAATTACTTGTTATTAGGTTGGCGCAGTTGACCGGTGATTTTGCTCTTTAGGAAGCCTCAGGGTATTCGGGTGGGAAGTATTCTAGCTAGGTTGGTTCTTGTGGAATCAGTTCGATGATGATTCGATGTGGGCAGTCTGTCATGGAGACAGACCATCTCGAGACTACAGATCTCAGACGGAGTAGAAGCGATCATGCTGCAAGGAATTCGTTCATCTTCGGGTTTTAGAATCCTACGGGGTCGGTTTGGGTTGCCTTGGAGAGGCTATGGTATACTTGTGGTTGTGACCATGTCGTCCAAGTTGTCGGGCGTGTAAGGGATGGTAAGGGATGATTTCGAGGACGAAATCTAATTTAAGTGGGGGAGACTTGTAACATCCTGTTTATTAAATAAATAATTGATGAACAAATAGTCACCCTAAATCCATATTATTTAGTGGCGTGTTGGTTTTGGGAAGCCAAATGTAATAAATCAGATTATTCGGGGGTGAAAAAGTAATTTTGGGATTTATTTTGAAAAGATTTTGGAGGCTAAGGGGCTATTTGGTAAGTATTAGACTTAATTTATAAGGATTTCAGGAGCCTGGGTTAAAAAGGTAAATTTTGGACCTATTTTGAAAGGAAAAGGGAAGGGAGGGACCAAATGTGGTATTATGGGGTAAAGTTTCATGAGTCGGGGTATATAATTGCTACCCACCCGGTAAACCTAACCCTAGTCGCAACTATACAGCCGCCACCCTCCTTCAGCTTCGGTGCCACACCACCCCTCTATCGCCACCGTTCGCCTCTCCCGCTCTTCCGATCAACTGATGGACCCAACCGACTACCGTTAGCAGCCGAGGTCTTGCCACCGATACAAACTGTCAACCGGTGACGACGAGGGTCAAGGACGGAGGTCCCTTCTTCTGCTGCTGCCGTCGTCGCTCGTGACCTCCAGCCACTTTCCTACTAGTTGAAGTCGGAATAGACAACCGCTAATGGAGCCGAAGACCACCGGGATATGCTTGCTTCCGCCATCCTTTCTCTCTTCCCTTCGTTCGGCCGCCCGTAGCCCCAAGCAACCACCAGTTTTCTTTGCTCTGGTCGCGTATGATAGCCTATGTGTGGTTGTGGGTTCGTATATGTATGTGCTCGGCAGATTCTTAGCACTGTATAGTTATTGTATGTGTGTATGGGACGTCCTAAGCCGTCGGAAGAAAGGGCACCACCATGCCAGCCAACCATGGTGGTTGCCGCCATTTACACCCCTTTCCGCCGTCACCGGCCACCGGGAGGAGTGGATGTGTGCGAGTTGTAGTGTGTGAGTGAGTGTGCTTGATGAGGGTGTTGTTTTATGCGTTTTTTTGGCCGGAGTTCACAAGAAAAGCCACCACCACCACCGTGAGGTGGTGGCGGCCACCACATGTCACCGCCGGCCACCACTAGGGTGGCTGTGTGCGTGTGTTTGTATTAGTGTGGGTGTGTGTTATTCGGGTTTTGCCTTGCAATATTCTAACCGATGCAAAATAATGAAAACAAAACTCGTATCCATCACCGTGAGGTGGTGGCCGCCGCCCTGATCCGCCGTTGACCACCACTACCCGAGGTGGTAGTGGGTGGTGCCCGCCTTATGAAACTCTAATGGGCCTAAGGACTTAGTTTTTGGCCTATTGGGCTATGACTGGGTTGGAAACCCTAATTAGGGTTTAGAAAACCCTAATTAGGGTTTAGAAAACCCTAATTTTGGGATTATTGGGTTGGACTTATCTGGACCCACATTTTAGATCATTAGAGTGAAGTTATGACTTAAGCCCGATTTCATTGTATGTTTGGACTTAATGGATTAAGTCCTTAATGGGTTAAGTAGGACACCTAACCCTAATCGACATTTTACATGAAAAACCCTAATTCGTCTTGGATTCTTATTGGCCCACTTATTGGACTAAGCTGTTGTGGGACTTTGTGGGCCAATTGGGAACATATTTATGGACTAAGGAAAATTATTGGGCTTTAGGATAATACCCATTAGAGAGGCTTGGGCCCAATTTGGAAAATTGAGCCATAAGTGGGCCATAATTGGGCCTTGAGGATTATTAGCTACTGGGCCATCAAAATGACAATTGTTTGGACTAGAATAATTGGTTGGGCCTTAAAGTAAGTCCATGTAGAGGTTTGGGCTATGTGTTGCTTGCATGGAAGACCTCGGGGGTTACCGAGGCAGTGGGATATAAGACCGTGTGGGGGTTCCCATGGCATCCCAGGCAAAGACCATGTGGGGGTTCCCATGGCAGTGATCTAAGACCATGTGGGGGTTCCCATGGCTTTCCTAGTTAAGACCATAAGGGGGGGTTCCCACGGCAGTGGGCTAAGACCACGTGGGGGTTCCAATTGCACCTGGTGTTAGACCTTGGAGGGTTTCCATGGCTTCCCTATATGTTTATATGCATGGCTTGTGTAGTTGATATGATTTATGGGAGTATGTGAATAAGACCTTGGAGAGTTTCCATGGCATCTTCATATGTGTATATGCATGCTTATACGATTGTTATGGTTTATGTAGCTGTTATAACTGATATGGATTATGTGGTTATGTGGATTGTGTGCGGTATGCTCTGGGGAACTCACTTTTCGTGCTTACGGTTTACAGTTTTGGTTTCAGGTATCATTGATTTGGAAAGGGCTCGGATTGATCGCAGTGCACACACCTATGATTTCCGCAATAAATGATTTTGAGATAAACTCTGATAAATATTTTACTTAATGATGATTTGAAATATTTCAATTACATGGTATCAATTTTTTAGCTATATTAAAAATGAAATTTTTACCCTTGATTTTTGGGTCCCTACACTCATCGACCTGAATATCATATAATGATACTACTGCCCCCTCATCCTGTATGCACTTCCGCAACTGTGAGACATGGAAAGTGTTGTGCATCCGACTAAGCTCCTCAGGGAGATCTAGTCTATACGATACCTTGCCAACCCTGGCAGTGATCCTGAATGTCCCGATGTATCGGGGACCTAACTTTCCCCTCTTCCTGAAGCGAATCACACCCTTCCTGGGTGAGACCTTGAGGAGTACCATGTCACCGACCTGAAACACCAACTCAGATCAGCGTCGGTCGGCGTAACTCTTCTGTCGACTCTGTGCGGTTTGCAACCGCTGTCTGGTCTGCTGAATCATCTCGGTGGTCTGCAGAACTACCTCGGTCCGACCCATCACCTTTGACCAACCTCGCCCCAACAGACTGGGGTGCGGTATCTCCATCCATACAACAACTTATTAGGTGGAGCACCAATACTGGAATGAAAGTTGTTATAGGAGAACTCTACAAGGGGTAGGTAGGAGTCCCAGCTCCCACCGAAGTCAATAACGTAGGCTCTCAGCATATCCTCAAGAGTATGTATGGTCCACTCACTCTGGTCGTCTGTCTGCGGATGATAGGTTGTACTGAAGTGCAGCCGCGTGCCCAGCTCCTCGTGGAACTTCTGCCAAAACCGGGAGGTAAACCGAACATCACTGTCTGAAACGATAATGACCGAAACCCCATGGTGAGCGACAATCTCGCGTATATACACATCGGCCAGCTTCTCGGCCGATGAGCTCTCCTGAATTGGCAGAAAATGAGCACTCTTGGTCAATCGATCCACGATGACCTATATAGCGTCGAACCCCTTTGCCGTTCTCGGCAATTTGGTGATGAAGTCCATCGTGATCTGCTCCCATTTCCACATGGGGATCTCCAGAGGTTGCAGCTTTCCATGCGGCCTCTGGTGCTCGGCCTTCACCATCCTGCATGTCAAGCACCTCTCCACGTACCAAGCGATTTTTCGCTTCATGCACGGCTACTAGTAACTCAATCGCAAATCCCGGTACATCTTGGTGGCCCCCGGGTGAATAGAGAAGCGATACTTATGAGCCTCCTCCAGTATAGTCTATCTGACCCCACCAGACATCCGAACCCAGACCCGACTGCAACGTGTAAATAATCCCCGTCTATCCTGCACAAACGGGGTGTTCTCACCCCTAATCTTCTCAACTTTCCAATTCTCCTGTCACATACCCTTAGCCTAAGCTTCGCTGATCAAACTTACTAGTGGAGAATCCACTGATATCCTCATACACATCACTGGAGTAGAAGATCCAGCTGACTTGCGGCTCAGAGCGTCTGCAACCACATTCGTTTTACCAGGATGGTAAAGGATCTCGCAGTCATAATCCTTGAACACGTCAAGCCACCTGCGCTATCTCATGTTCAGGTTTGGCTGATCCATGATGTGTCTCCAACTGTTTTGGTCTGTGTATATGGTACAACGGACCCCAAAGAGGTAATGTCTCCAAATCTTGAGAGTGAATACTACCGCTCCCAACTCCAGATCATGAGTAGGGTATCTCGTGTCGTGCGGTTTCAACTGTCGCGATGCGTAGGCTATCACCCGTCCTCTCTGCATAAGAACCGCTCCCAGTCCCGTGATGGATGCATCACAGAACACTACAAAATCCTCAACTCCCTCCGGAAAGAGTCAAGACTGGAGCCTCGCAAATTCACTGTCTGAAGGTCTCAAACGCCCTCTGCTGCTCGGGGCCCCACCAGAAATCCACCCTTTTCCTAGTCAGACGAGTGAGGGGTATTGCAATCTTGGAGCAATCTTGTATGAATCTCTGGTAGTACCCAGCTAATCCCAAGAAGCTCCTGATATCCGAGGGAGATTAACCTCCCACTGCATACCCGCCTTGATATATTCTGGATCGACCAAAATTCGCTCCTAGCTAACGAGATGTCCAAGGAACTGAACCTCTCGTCACCAAAACTCGCACTTCGAGAACTTGGCATAAATTCGTTCTCGCCTCAAGACTCCCAATAGCTCCCAAAGATGCTCCTCGTGCTGCTCTATGGTCTTGGAGTACACCAAGATATCATCTACGAATACTACCGCTCCCTGTAACTGATCAAAAAGATCATCTATCCTCGGGAATGGATAACGGTTCTTCACCGTCAAATTGTTCAACTCTCGGTAGTCAATGCACATCCGGTGTGCAACATCCTTCTTCTTGACGAAGAGGATCGGTGCTCCCCATGGAGAACTGCTAGGACGAATGAACTGCTTGCCCAGCATTTCCTGCAGCTATGATGACAGCTCCCGCATCTTTGAAGGTGCCAATCGGTACGATGCCTTGGCGATAGGGACGGACCTAGCACAAGGTTGAACCTAAACTGGACCTGCCTCTCCGGAGGCAATCCTGGTAACTCCTCCGGGAACACGTCAGCAAACTCCCAGACTACTAGAACCTCTAAAACCGAGGTCTGATCCCTGACCAGCGTATCCACCACATACGCTAGATAACCGGCACACTCGTGCTAAATGTACTACCGAGCCCTGGCAGCTGAGCAAACCCCTGATCCCAATCTGGTTCTATTGCCGTAGATCATCAGTTCTCCCCCAGTTGGGGTTCGAACCACCACCCGCTGACCCTCGCAGTCGATCATGACACCGAAGCGACTAAGCCAGTCCATACCCATAATTACACACACATCCCCCATGGGAATCAGAATCAAGTCTATCGGGAAAGATACACCAAAGATTTCCAACACGCAACCCTGATAGACCGAAGAAGCGGAAATCCCGTGTTCGTTGGCGATAGAGACTCGCAACGGACACTCTACCTCTCCTACTAGCAAACCGAACTCCCTACTAAATGTTTGTGAGATAAACGACCAACTCGCCCCCGAGTCGAATAATACCAAAGCAGGTAAGGAGTTCACTAAGAATGTACCGAACATAGTACAACACATATAAGCACAAAAAAATATAGTTAGTAAGATAAGGGATAGAAACATATCAACAACTACACCTGGTGCTGCCCTGAACTCCTCTTATGTAAGCTGGAAAGCGCGTCCCTGGGCCCTCGAGGGCGCTGCTCTACCCTTACCCCCATTAGTGATCCTCAGTGTAGTCGGCGCTGGAGCCTGGGCCGGCCTGGCAGCAAGCTGTGGACAAGTGTTATTCACGTGACCAACCTGATGGCAATGGTAGCAGATCTACATATCCTGAACTGAGGGTGTCAGGTGACAATCCCTCATAAAATGCCCCTCCTTGCCGCATTTGCGGCACGCACTGCTCGATCTACAAACCCCCGAGTGACCCTTCCCGCACTTGCCACAAGTATGACCCTGCTGTCCTCCTGACCTGGAATCTGCGGTCTTAGACCACTTTGGCACCGGCTGCGACTATGTCGGGGCTTGCCTTTGCTCTCTCAGCAGTAACTCGATGTCAAGCTCCCGCCGCCTAGCGGCCTCCTATAACTCAAGCAAAGTATCACATCGCTAGGTAGCAACAAACTAACAGATGTCAGTCTTGAGCATGCTTAGATAACGTGTCATCTGAGCCTGCTCAAAAGCAAACTCCGGGCATAACATCGCCCTCTCAGTGAACATACAGGTGATCTACGTCACCGTCTCACCATCCTGTCTCAATTCTAAGAACTCCTGAGCGAACTGTTCTCGCTCGACCCATGGAATGCAGCGGGCACGGAACATATCCTTGAACTGCTCCCAAATAACCGCATCTCTCTGATCATCACTGTAAGATCCAGTCATCAACCTCCTCCAGTCCTTTGCCCCGGACCTCAACAGGTTCAGGGCACATCTGACCTTCTGGTCAGTAGGACATGAACATGTGAAGAAAAACCCCTACATGTCAGAAATCCACTTCATGGCTTTGATGGGGTCCTGAGTCCCATCAAAAGTCGGGGGCTTCGTGTTGACGAAGTCCCGGTACTAAAAAGCCTAACTGGCTCCTCCTCTTGTCGCTGTTATAGCCGCTAAAGCTGTTGCGGAAGCCATCTCAGTGAGGGCTACATAAATGCTTACCAAAATACTCCATCATGGCGGTCTTGATAGACCCAAACATCTTTGGCAACTGAGCCCGAAACATCGCAGCGACCTCATCATGCAGGATCTCCCAGATCCTGGCATCCATCTCGTCTGGCCCCATATGGCCAATAGTCTCGGGCTCTGTTGGTGCCTCCTGACCGCCATCTCCAGATCCTGATCTTAATCCGGATCCAGTCACAAATCGTCGAGTAACCACCATGCTGAAAAGATACCAGGAAGATATTAGATATCCCATATAATAATTCGGGAACCAACTCCCAACAAAACCCTAGGGGTTGTGACTTCCTTGCCAAGCGTATGGGTGATGTGCTTTCAGTAGTACGGGCCCATACTACCTTCCACACCTACCCATATTTGTCTCAAGTATCACCACAATGCCCTAACACTATACGTAAGCATGGTGTGCGCTCAATCCTCACCCCTAGAGGAAAGCTAAGTATCTCATAACTGGCGGAGTAATCCCAAACAACTCATCCATGAAACTTCGACCAATCCTGTAGCACTAGTGTATGCTAACCATACATAACGCTGGACCGAATAGACTTTCGAATACCTGATCCTACCCTAAGTCCTTCATAAAAAAGAACATGGAATAAGGCCAAACCAAACATTCTCAGGCTATATGATCTTAATTATGTACAACCGTGATGCATACACTAAACAACTACAGTAATGATGTCAATTTCATGTAAGGAAAAACCCTAGGCTATCAGGCATCATGTAATCAGGCAATTCTATCATGCAATTCATGAAGATCCCTAGCCTAATACTAGCATGTTGTTCTAACATATCACATAAATCAAATAATCCGTAAGGTATTTTGGGGTCTACTTACTGGCTCCGGTTGATCGTAAACTTGCATCCGCCTTTAGTATTTTGAAAACCATTTGAAAAATCATTTTAAAAATCTTGTCCTTAGTTTGAGACAAGAGACATGCAAGTGTTTCCTCCAATTCACTCAAACCAAGGCTCTGATACCAACTTGTAACACCCATAAAAATTCACCAAAATTTAAAACTTTTTAAAACATTTAAAACCAGTAATTATTACAAATTTGTTTTCAAAATAGTTTAAACATCAGAGTATCCCCATAATCAAATCATGAAAATATAAGGAGGTGCACGATCACGCCTTCGCCTTCCTGCAATCGTTAGAAGTACCTGAAACATAATCAACAGCTGTAATCTTGAAGCTTAGTAAGTTCCCCCAAAATACCAACGCCATACAGATATAACCATACCATATAAACAACACATCATGCATAATGAGCCATCAGTCTGACCGGACCGCCTCGCAGGGCTACCAGTCTATTTGGACCGCTCTCCGAGCCTTCGGCATGTATGGACCACCTCTCAGGACCTTCAGCCTATCCAGACCGCTCGTCGGGCCTTCGGCCTGACTAGTATGTCCTCCCGGATCTGCAGTCTATCCGGTCTGCCCTGGGTATGTTGGCCTAAGCACAAAGCATGTCCACCTCAACCCAATCCCCAATCAAACAAACATGTGCACATAAATATCATATGCAAGCTAGCATGAACATATCATCATACAGATTTAACAGATTGCAACCATCCTATAACCAGGATACCGATCTAACCGATCACTAGCAAATCAACCATCCTATAACCAGGATATTGATCTAACACATCACAAACAAAGAAACCATCCTATAACCAGGATACCGATCTAAAAGATCACAAACATAGCAACCATCCTATAACCAGGATACCGATTTAACAGATCACTGACATAGCAATCATCCTATAACCAGGATTCAAATGATAAAGGGTTGGACTTGGTGCCGTAGACCTTATTGATATAGTGATAGGAACTCACCTCACGATGTCAAACTGTAGTAGTAAGACCAAACTACCGAATCACAGCCACGAACTCCACCACCTATAACCACCATGGACCAAGTCCATCAAAATCCCAAATTACCAAAATACCCCCAAAAGTCCAACTGGTTAACCCTTGGTCAAAGTCCAAGTCAACGGTCAAGGTCAACAGTCCATGTTGACCCAACTCGTCTAGTGCAGCTTACAACTCGCCGAGTTCCTTAAGAACTCAGGAAGTCATGAAAACCCTAATTGAGTGGCCGAGTTTCCAGGCAACTCGCCGAGTCCATGCGGGTCCAAATGTCGGGAAAAACCTAACTAGCTCGTCGAGTCTTCTTGCTGACTCACCGAGTTCATGTAGAACCAATACAGGAAATCTTCATCCGCCTTGTCGAGTCGGCCATGCGACTCGTCAAGTCCCTTCAGTCCATTTCTCATCCAGACGTTTTTAAGCTAACTCAAAGCTCCATATTGCAGATCTAACCTCCTAGGGCATGGGTTCCATGTAAAGTTGCAAACTTTACGTACAGGCATGGTCCTAAATGCCAAAACCAAGCTAAGGGAAAGGTTTAACCCAAGGAGAAGGGGCAAGGCTTGCTAAATCTGATAACTTTATGACTATACGGACCAAGAGGAGTCCAGATCTGAAGTTACAACTTCAGATCATGCCCAATACTCGAAATAACCCACAACCAACTAGAAAATGGCCCTAAACCCTTGCATGAGGAGATCTAGCTAAAGATAAGTCAAGGTAACGACTTGTTACCTTCAAGATGATTCCAAGATGAAGTAGAGTCAGATCCACAAGCTTCCTTAGACTTTAAGCCTTCTTCACAAATTGCACTAAAAGCACTCTTTAAATCTCACAAACACTCAAGAACAAGGTTTAGACTGATTAGGGTTTCTTCTGGCCGTCAAGAGGTGGTAAGGGATGGAGGAAAGGACTTACGGTTCTTTAAATAGGGTGAAAACCATAAAAATTAGGGTTTCCATGTACAGATCTACTCGTCGAGTCGGGGTCCTCCGACTCGTCGAGTAGGAATCATAAACCATGTGGGCCAACTAGGTTCAACACGATGAGTTGGGGCCTCCAACTCGTCGAGTTCCCTCAGTAAAATGAATATAAAGCTTTTGAAAATCATACATGGGAGTCGAGGTGTTACAGACAACCTGACTCGTGATTGCTAGCTATAATCCTGGAAGGATAACTTTCTTATTATTCACTATTCGACGTTTGATGAAGCGTCGTGGTGGGAAAAATTATTAGTCAAATATCATCGATTATGGGAGCTCATGGTAATACATTAGATCACCTTAGAGTTCAGACTACCATTAGGGACACCTTGGTATGGTAGATAAAATGTGTTAGGATTAGATAAATATCCTAAAAGATAGTAAGATAGGATCGTTAGATATCCTAGAAGTTGATAAGATAGGATTGTTAGATATCCTACAATATACTAAATTAGGATTAATAAGTATATCCTAAAAGATAATAAGACAGGATCGTTAGATATCCTAAAAGATAGTAAGCTAGGGTTAATAAAATACAGTAGGAAAGTTTTTTCTAATAGAAAAAAGATTCTTAAAATAATACAACCCTATAAACGCCGAAAACTATAAAAACATGTGCACTTACCAACATTATGTTGACGTTTTCAAAAATTGCATGTATTCCTAGGATGGAGTAGAGATCCAATTAAGAACGGATTATTGGCATGAATAATTTTAGATTTTCGTTAGATAGGTAATTATGATTGGCACTCTGTGATTTGGGAAATCTTTATACCATCACCACTTGGCATTTTCCGCCATCAGCAAGTGAGGGTGTGGCAGATTTGTATAATAGCTAGTTGCTATATCAAATTAGTATTCATTTAGGAATAATGACTATAGTTTAGGACAAATATTCTAATTAGGTTTGTCCTCAAACCTATGAATTAAAATAATACTATTAATTACTCTACTGATAGACAATGTATTTGGAGAGGTGCCTAGGCTGGAACTGTCCACTTGGGTTGCTGGATTTCAAAACATCTATACGCCAAAATGGTCCTACCCGTCAACTTTTCCTACCAGGCCGAACCATACATAATTTAGAAGTACAAAAAAAAATCGCCAATTTCGAATAACATACAAAAATAATATATAAGACAAATATCCAGGATGGTTCAGTATGTAGAAGCTGAGTCACTCCTAAACATAGCTTGATCAACTATGTTTAGACTTAACTAAACCGATACATCGACTGAATTGGGATAGATAAATGATAAAGCATAAATTATAAATACAAAATACAAACAATATACATAAAGTGTATCAAACTACAACGTGAGTATCAAAAATACAAAGCATCAAACCTAAAAACCTCAACCTACTCATCGTTGCTCTCGTACTCAGCCTCCTCGTCGTCCGTATCCTCGTCGTCATGAGTACCTTCAGGATGAGTACCTGAAGGACCGACACTATCATCATCGGCACCCTTTGGCTGAGAAGGGGTGGAATAGAAGGAACTGTCCTACGAAAATATGGATGGTTCATCCCCAGATGTCGTACCACCATAGCGACTGAAGCCATAATCAGGCGACGCTCCTCCTGTGCAGCAGTCAGTTACTGCATCACGTCACGTAGAGTCGGATATGGTAGATCAGGCTCCGCATAGCTAGGCCTATGACGCCTCACAAAGGTAGGCTCAAGGATTTCTTCCGGCTCCACGATGTCATCCTCTGGAATCCTCCACGGATGCCACACTCCCCGAAGTAATACTCGCATCTTCCTGAGAGCGGTAGTACTCAGCTCCCGGATAGGCATAAGAACCATCCCACTAGTGTCAACCTCATAAGATAAGGCCAAACTAGTAACCAAATGACCCCCACAGATCCTACTCTAAGGTGTAGCTCATACAACTATACTAGATAACTATATAGCAAGAGAAAAGCGAAGATGAAGGCAAACCTCCGTCTAAGTGAGGCACCATGTATAGAAAAGGTTGCCCGAGGGTACATTGTCACACTCATGTTTGTGACAAATGGTTGAAGCGACCAATCAATTAATCAACCAATAGATAGGAGAATAGAAGGTGCTCTCATTGGTCGTCCTAGACACATAAGTCCCCCGGGCATGGACCCATAGTTGCATGTATTTGTACTCCTGTGATGGTACATTAATACAACTGTCAAGATAAGCATGAAAAGGAGGAATTAGAGTCCCCTAAATAGTGTAAATATCTAGACGCCGCCCTAGCTCAATCAGGGTGCAGGAGCAGGATACACCTCCCAGGCAAAAAGTAAAAGTTGATGGATCAGCCCATTGTGTCTACTCCTTGTCGAAGTGGACTGTTGAAAAGAACTCCCAAAAAAGCTCCTTGTAGATCACCTCCTGAACCCCGACGACCCACTGCCATCCATGACAGGCAAAAAGCTCAAGACCATAATCATCCCACAATAAACGGGTAAGGAACGACGCTAGTCAATCCGTCAACCCAGAATCGTCCGCCACTCTCTTGGATAAAGCATGGGGAAACTGATATTCTTGGACAGAAGAGCAGTAAGGTGAGAAACGAAAGAGCTTCGATTAGGAAGATCATCAGGGAACTCTACGAAAGGATGTGAAGGCCAGTTCAGAGGTAGCTGACCTGTGGCTTCTTGACCTCGTCTAGCCATACTTGTCGGAAAATAGGCCAAAAAGTAGTAAGGAATAAGTTAGAAGAGATAAAAACTGCATTAGGAGTTGAAATGGATCAAACGCACAAGATATGCGTTGCGTGCGAGTGCACGCGGCGCACGTTCATCTGTGCGGCGTGCCTCAAGAACACGAAGAACAGCAGGCATGGTAACCTGCTGTCCCATCCAAATTTCAACCTAAAAACCAAGACCACTATCATCCCGCAATACACGGGTAAGGAACGAAGCTAGTCGAGTCGTCAGCTTAGCATCGTCCGCCACTGTCCAGCATAGAGCCTGGGGAATACTGACCTTATTATACAGAGGAGCAGTAAGGAGAAAAACGAAAGAGCTTCGACTTGGAAGATCATCACGGAACTCTAGGAAAGGATGTGAAGGCTAGTTTGGAAGTAAATGGCCCGCAACTTTACGACCTCGTTTAGCCATATCTATAGGAAAATATGCCAAAAGCGGTTAGGAACAAGTTAGAAGAGATAAAACTGCATTAGGTGTTGAAATGGATCAAACGCGCCAGATGTGTGTTGTGTGCGAGTGTACGCGGCGAACATGCATCTGTGTAGCGCACCTCAAGAACTCAAAGAACAGCAGACATGGCAACCTGCTGACCCATCATAATTTCAACCTAAAAACCATATTAGGGTGTTCGAGTAGTCCTCTAGAACAAATGTAGGCATCCCATTTCATCCAAAACTATAAGAAATTGCAGATTTAGTTCAAAATTTTCGAAAATTTAAAAACTCAAAATTAGAATCAATAGATGAATTAAACCCAAAATTGATATAAAAGAAGTAAAATCGGTAGTATAAGGTGCTTAGACAATCGTCTATCTCACGAAAACTATCACAAATTCATCGATTCATAAAAACCTCAAAAACCCTAAAACTCAAAATTTAGCCCAAAATCTATGTTAGGGTTAGGCATATGAGTTACCTGGGAGTATAGTGATTGAATGAGATGAAGAAATCAAATAATGGAGGTAGGCGCGTGAAGTGTGCGTTGTCTGTGGGACCCAGTCGCGACAAACCAGAAAGAGACAAAAGGAATGTTTAGGAAAATTTCGAATGAAGCCAATATTCAACTTTAATGATGATCTGCAAGTGCACGACGCACATATCATATGCCCAATGCGCATATTGAATATTTTCAACTTTTCATCCCCAAAAACCATTAGATACCTTAGACACTAGAAACTTTAAGGAGTTTAATTTAAGGGCAAGGAAGAAAGATTTCCTTGAAATAATAGGAAAATTTATTCGTTGCTAGGGAAGCAACAATCAATTAAGTTTATATGTTGCTAGGGAAGCAACATTAGCATTATAAACGTTGATAGGGAAGCAACAGTAGCATGATATAATCCGTAAATTGTATAGGTTGCCAGGGAAGCAACAATAGCATGGAAATAATTTGTAAATTATAGGACACTAAGAAAGGAACGATGTCATAATAGGAAAAGAAATGACAAAAGATACCAATAAAGTCTTTAATTATCAAATAGATAAGAAGACATGTTGCTAAGAGAGAAAACGTAGTACCATACATATAGGAAAGTAGTGTTAACCCCTTAGGAACACCAAATAACCTTATTGTCGTTATTTTAGGATAACAACCCTGCTATGTTAACCTTGATTGACCCGACCAGCATTCAGACCGTGATTCAGCGTCAAGTGTTAGTCAAGTCTCTAACACATTAGGGAATCTCAGAGCCTACAAGGAAGAGGGAACCAATAAGGAAGGTAATCAACTAGCAAGAACCTATTACGATTTTCTCAACTGTAAGCCGAGACATTCTATGAAGATATAGGAATAGATAGTTTGATCTATTGGTAAAGAGAGATAGATAGCAAGTGTTCTAGTGAACATAGGGTCAAGTTTGCAACTTGCATGTTCATGGGAAGAGCTCTCCTCCGGTGGAGTATCCAGGTGAAGGATTTCAGCGTAGATGAAGCCTATGCAAACCCCTGTGAAGAGTTGAAGAAGCAGAGTATTTGAGAATTCCGTTCTAACAGGTATGTAGCTCGAGCCGAACAGAAATTCAATCATCTGAGCACCAATGAGTCAGGATTTGATTTCAATATGGTACACTTTGAGTACCTAGTCACCATATGGCCAGAATTGGACAACTCGGAGATCCAGAAGATCAATGCTTATCTCCATGGATTAGCTACCCACATTAGTGTCGAAGTGCAGTTTCATCAACCTAGTACCTATGAGGAAGCTAAATATTTAGCCTTAAGTCTCAAGGATCATGTGCCCTTGAACCCAAAAAGGAGCAAGATGAAGTTAAAAGAGCTTAAGAACAAGTGGGGAGGAATCGTCAAGGGAAAACTTAGTCTGTCCTTGTTGAAGGGAAAAGAGGAAAGGAAGCCTCATGAAAAATCACCAATTTCACCAAGGGGATACACGGGAAGACTCCCCTTGTGCAGCAATTGTGGACTTCATCATCTGGGCAAATGTGAGAAGTTTAGATGTACCAACTGTAGAAAGCCAGGGCACATCGCCAACGTCTGCAAGAGTCAAACATGCCAGTAGAATGAAATACTGGATGTTAGAATAAGGAGATTTAGGAAAAAAACTCCATAGGAATAATTATATAATGGTTAAGCAAGGTTATTGGAAACCCTTGAAATTGTACTCAACATTTATACATATATATATATATATATATATATATATATATATATATATATATATATATATATATATATATATATATATATATATATATATATATATATATATATATATATATAAAGGTCTATTTTGAGTACAAGTTGGGATAAGAAAATAACAATAGAAATCCTTCCTGAAATCCACACCAATATTATGATAAGAGATTTAGGTTTCCTGTTGGTGTAAAATAAGGATAATATCAAATAGCATTTCAAAAGACAAATATTAGATGCTAATAGTTGAAGAATTATAAGTGGAACACTCCAAAGAAATTTTAGTTATCCCAATTGTAATGAAAAAGGAATCTACTTCCTGATTAATAAATCGGTCTCCCCTAATAAGATTACCATAAGGTCTGAATTTCAAGGACAAAATTCCTAAAACAGGGGGAGAATGTATCAATTAGGAATTTCTCTTCACCGATTGTTACTAAATATTAACATCAACCAATGATAATGATAGAACTTTTCATATTTAAGGAAAATATGATCAGTAAAATGTAAATAATTAGGTCAAAAATGAGTGACCAAAAAGTTATATCAATTTTTATGATGGTTAGTGTATTTGGAAAGTACACAACAAAGTGATCCCAAGAATATAAGAGTTGCAAAAATCTAACTCTGATTGGAGGAATTATGATTTTATAAAAGATAAAAACCAAACGCGTTAATAATGTTATTATCGTCAAAATAACATATGGAGATCGGTTGAGTTTCGGCTAACATCACAAAAAAGAAAATCATAGTAACCCATAAGACAAGGACTTTGAAAGGAAAAAGGTCAAAAGCGGAGCTCGTATGAAGAATATACGATTTTTAGAACAATATAAAATATGGGTTAAAAACGAAAGTCATAATTTGTCAACGCCACCTTAAGGAAAGATGTAGTACTTGAAGAGAGCTACACAAGTATATAAAGAGGGTAAGAAACAAAATTCATATAAAGAAGATATGATTTTTTATAAAATATTTAGGGATGCACGCCAACTCTGCTTCATGCCCATCACGCACACCTGACACTCGGATTCGTCGAAGATTAGGGAGACGTGGACCATCAAAAGTGTGACATGTGGCAAGCTCTAGATAGAGCCACGAAGCGAGTGCATGTCGCGCATGAAGTGTACCGCACGCACAACCCCTATAAATTGAGGTGCTTACTTTCTGATTTTCTCATCCGAAACAAAATCTATATACCTCTCAAGCTGTTTCGAAGACCCACTCGATGGCGTGAAGCTTCGGATACAATGGCTCAGATAGTTTACAATATGCCACTAGAGTGACTACACGAACCCTATTTCACTGTTTTAATTGTTTTATGGGGGGATACATGCTTATCAAATGATTTTATCAAAATATATTTATAGTTATAAATATCAAATCATTTATAAAGCTTAAAGCCTTAGGATAATATAGTTGTAGATACTATGTCTAGTGTTAAGCTATGATATTATGCCTAAGAGATATGATGCTCGATAGTCTGGGAAGAGATAATAATTAGATGTTATAATGGCCAAATCCCTAGGAGAACATAGTACCTAGAAGTTATGTTGTTCAAATATAAGGATATGCACTGTACTTAGCTGTTACACTCCGCAAATATCTTGTTTTCAAATAACCATAATTAGGGTAGATATATGAAAACTCATATATATAAAATAATTATGATATCAAAAGTTATAATTATCAAATATAAGTTCAAAGATTTATATTATGATAGTTACAGGAAATCTCTAGGAAGGATTAAGGTAAAATGATAAAAGATAAATGATGAAAGATAAAAGATAAATACCTAAGGTTAGTGCGTTATTAAGCTGTTAATTCATCCAAAGGCCTTGATTAAATTCTATATTCCACGGATACATATGATCGTTAATCTTGCGAGAGCTAGAAAGACATGTATAGATCTATACGGGATTGACAATCCCACTTGCGAATAGCTACAATCCCAATAGGATAACTTTCTTGTTATTCACTATTTGACGTCATATGAAGCTTCCTGGCAGGGAAAAATTATTAGTCAAACAACATCGATTATGAGGGCTCATGGTAATACATTAGATCACTTTATAGTTCAGACTACCATTAGGGATTCCTTGGATTGTTAGATAAAATATGTTAGGATTAGATAAATATCCTAAAAGATAGTAAGATAGGATCGTTATATATTGTAGAAGTTGATCAGATAGGATCGTTAGATATCCTAAAAAGATAGTAAATTAGGATTATTAAGTATATCCTAAAATATAATAAGATAGGATAGTTAGATCTCCTAAAAGATAGTAAGCTAGGGTTGATAAAATACTTTAGGAATGGTTTTTAAAAAAGAAAAAGGATTCTTTAAATAGTACGACCCAATAAAAGCCGAAAACCATAAAAACCAGTAAACTCAGCATCTTTATGTTTATGTTTTCAAAAATCGCATGTGTTCCTAGGATGGAGTAGGGATCCCGTCAAGAAAGGATTATCGGCATGAAGACTTGTAGATTTCCGTTAGATAGGTAATTATGATTGGCTCTCTGTGATTTGGGAAATCTTTATACCATCACCACTCGGCATTTTCCGCCATCGGTCGGGGAGGGTGAGACAATTTGAAACTTATTTAACTCTCGATCCTTGACATACACTGCAACAGAACAAGCCAAAGATAACCACTTTATCGGATTTACAAGAGAGGTAGTTAGGGCATGACGTACAACAGATGAATTAAAACATTCGACAAGCATCTGTAGTTCTTTTGGATAAGCACTAACAATAGTATTAAACAAAATTTTGTTCGACTGAATCTTCATCTGAGGAATAGAACTCTCTTCGTCGGTGGTCTTGAACTAATATGTGTTAGACATGATGATTGAGGTAAGACGTTTGTAGAAAAACTAATCGAGTGAAGGTTAAAAAAATAATAAGGACCTTTAAAACCCCTTTTATAAATGGCACCAAATTTGAATTTGAAATGTCCACCAATAATATTCCGACATGTGGAAAGTTGAAAATTGAAGTGACATCATCACTATCTACGATGTGTAAAATTCATAAGTTTTTGCCTCGATCAAAGAGAAAGCAATAGTCATCAGCCACGTACTACATTAACGGTATCTTTGCATGTTCCTTAGAATCCGAACATCAACCATCAATAGAAAACATGTAAACAACTTTGGTAGTAACCAAGAGAAGTTTGGGTCTCATCCACTTATGGGTATTGTAAATGAAATCATAAACCGGACTTTGTGAAATCTTGGTCTAGGTTGGTAGTAACCAAAACCACAAGGATTTCAGTGTCAATGTGTATCCAAAGAAAAAGATAGAATCAAAAATAAGAAATTTTGTGAAAATTTGTGATATCAAAAAACTTTTATATAAATGCAGTAAGATCCCAGGAAAAGATTCTCTTCCTATTACATCAAGAGAGATGTGATAGTGCTTGTGTGTTTTCCGATGAAATATAATCGAATACTTATAGAGACGTATCAAAGGGCCTCTTTTAGTCAATATCAAATGTAGGTTTTATTTTAAACCAAGTTTGCAACTTAATATAAGAGCAAAACAATGTACGTAAATTCTTGAGTGATCAGTGTAATATTTTTACAATAACTAAATATATGGAAAAAGGTTGAAATAGAAATCTCATTTCATAAAAGCAATAAAGAATTAGATCTAATTTGGTTGAAATGACTTGGGATTAGTAAATTTCACTAAGATCATGCAAAACGAATGAAAATGAGATTTTGAACATTACAAATGGTACATTGAAACATGAAAGTTTCATCCATCAATTCCATTGTAAAAATATAGAACAGTAAATTATTCACCATCAATTGCGTTAACATGAGTTGTTTTTTAGGTCTCACTATCATCATGGTTAAAATGATTTCAAGTTCATCAACAAAGAGATTTGGCACACCTACATCCTAGTTATTTCTTACTAGAGATGTCTTGGGATATATGTCATTGAGTGTGAAAAGTGTAAGAATGATGAGATAAGAAGATAGACAACAAGTCTTTCACAAACTTATGGTTACAATAAGTATGTTCACCAAGACAATTTTTGAATAAACATAATTCCAAGTTGGTTCTAAGCTAGAATGTCAAGGGTTAAACAAAAATTGTGGTTGAATACTCTGTCCATTCATTATGGTTTAGAAAAGGAAACCTATGTTTAGGTTTGTATATACCCAAGACATATTCGGCTTCCACGATGGATTAAGAGAATCATAGTACCTCTTCTACGAAATAATGACCGAGTAGTTATCTTTAAACTCCAAAGTGAGTAGAGAAAGGGAGCTTAATGAATTCTGTTAATATATAATGTTGGGAACTTATTCATAGAATAAGAAATTTCGTTAAGGCTTCGTAAACAAAAAGAAATCTTTTAGAAATTTTTATTTTTGCAACAAGTAATTTTTTTTACAGTAATCAAAAAAATAGTATAGTAACTTTTGAACAATTCAATGACTCTGGCCAAGTTGTGTATATCCTAACATCTGCATAAATAAATAGCAACATCAGTAACACTATTAGAATCTTTTAGCTTGATTTTGGTACATAACAAGCTTCCATCATTCCCAACCCATTTAATATTCTTATAAACGATATTTCATCAAGAGGTTTGATAAGTTGATTTGTTATATTAACAAAATGAACGTCAATATTTCCATTTTCAACAGGATCTGTGATAAAATGATATCGAAGAGCAATATTTTTTGTCTTGGAAAGTTGAACTGGGTTATAACATATGAGAATTGCACTTTGAGAGTCACAAAACAAAGGAATATTCTTCATGATTATTGGATAGTTATGTAGTTTACTTTGAATCTAGATCACTTGCAAAGTGGATGCAACAACTACAATATACTCTACTTTTGATGTGGATATTGATGCACTTGTTTGGTTCTTTAACTACTAACTCATAAGGTTCGCATCTAGAAATTGACAACCCCTAGTTGTACTTTTTCTATAAAGTTGACAACCTCCCATCTCAACATCATAATATGATTGAATGAAAAATCTAGTATTCATAGGATACCAAATTCCACACATAGGTGTTCGATGTAAATTTCAAAAAATATTCTTTACATCAATGAGATGTGGTTCTCTTTGGTTTGGTTGATAGTTGGAAAAATTACACACAAAAAACATAATATAAGCTTGACTTGGTGTTAGATATAACAAAGAACATATCATGCACGTCTATCCAATGATGGACTGAAGAGTGTGCCAGGCCATAGGAACCTTTGCATCTGAACAATTTTCCATGCCAAATCGCTTAAGAAAATTCTTTGTGTAAGATTCTTTATTAATAAAAATTCCTTCGTTGATGTGGTGAATATTCAACCTCAAGAAATACTTGATTTTACCCATCATACTCATCTCAAACTGACTGCGCATCAAATCCACCAATTCCTTTGACAAAGAAGCGTCAGTAGAAACAAAAATCATATCATATACATAAATTTGAACAAGCATAAGATGATCCCTAATTTTCGTTCGAAATAACATAGGATCAACGGATCCTTGCTTAGATTTAGAGATTTTCAATAAATTGGTTAATGTTGCATACCAAGCCCTTGGTGCTTGTTGTATACCATAAACATCCTTATAAAAAATATAATAATGATTAGGAAGCTTATAATTCACAAATCCATGTGGTTAATCAACATATACAGCCTCCTCAAGTATACCATTGAGAAATTCACATTTAACATCCATTTGATACACATCAAAATTCTTCTGAGCTGCATAGGCAAGAAAAATGTGAGTAACCTTTAACAACAAGTCTTTCCTTATTGTGAACGACTTTCCCTTCTTTATCAACTTTATTTTTAAAATCCCATTTAAGACTAACCACAAAAACATCTTCTAGTTTATGAATTAACCACCAAACTTTATTTCTATCAAACTCAGTGGTTCAGCTTTCATGGCAACAACCCAATCAGGATGTTCTAATGCAACCTTAACTGTAATAGGTTCGATTTTATAAATAAAAACATTAAACATAAAAAAATATTCGTGAACATCAAGAACAACATTTTCTAGCTCTAACATGTATTCTTTTTAACATACTAGAGTTAAGATTACCAAGAATCTGTTCTTTGGGATGATCACAAGTCCAATTCTCCATTGGAGGATAAGATGGATCAAAATCAAGATCATCATCCTCAAAGATTTTTTGTACATCTAAAAACTCCTCGAAAACAGAAAGAGTATCATTAATATCATATTTGACATATATTGGATTGACATCTTCTACATGTGTTTGACCTTGCTTCCCCTGTACACAAGGATCTTCTATATGTTGCTCCCCTCAACAGTAGCATTCGATATCAATTTCTCCCATCAACTTGTGGTTGTGTGTGTAGTTACTCCCCCTCAACTGAAATTGGTATCGGAGATTGACCTTCTTCTATATAAGCACTTGGTGTCGAAGTTATCATTCATTTGATTGCCCATCAGTAACTGTGGAATCATCATAATGTTTGATGCTTTGGGAACTTGATTATCTTTGATATTTATATTAGCATTAATGGCTCCGTCAGGTATACCAAAAATTAGATCAAAGACAACATCAAAAGTAAGCATTTGCTTAGAATCCTCATTAGAATTAGAGAGAATTGGATTTTGAGGAAAAACAGTCTCGCATCTCTTGATATAATAATCATCAAATATTAAATTGAAATTCTCTTCAATTCTTCGCCTTCTTTTATTAATCACCCCATATTTCACTGAATTTTGCGAATATCCATGAAATATTTCGTCATCAGCCTTCACTTGAAATTTTGAAATATGATCTTTCAAATTCATAATGAAACATATGTAGCCAAAAACATCGAAAAATTTGACATTATGTTTTCTTTTGTTAATAATTTCACACGGGGTGATATCAGACCTTTGATGTATGAAAGAAAAATTTTGTGTAAAACATGCAGTAGAAACCGCCTCAGCCCAATAGTATTTAGGTAAGTTCGCATATGTAAGCATCGTTCTTGCAGCTTCACATATAGATTGATTTCGCCGTTCCACTACTCCATCATGTTGTGGTGTATATAGAGCTAAAATATTTCGCAAAATTCCATGATTAATCAAGAAAGAATCAAGAATTTGATTCTTGAATTCATTTCCTTTATCACTACTAATTCTCCTGATTGTTTTCTTCAAGCTCACTTCAATGCTTTTGATGAAAACAATCATAACTTGTGCAGTTTCAGACTTTTTCCTAAGAAAATATACCCAAGTGCAACAAGAAAAGTCATCTACAATCACTAATAGATACTTTTACGCATTGAGAGATTCAATTGTCGAAGGACCACATAAATATATATGTAGTAATTACATGGGCTCATCAATCTTCGATTTAATCACAATTGGATGTCCTTGTCGATGTTGTTTACCTTGCTCACAAGATGCACATAAAGAATCATTATCAAACTATAGTATAGGTAAACCTCGAACAAAATCTTTTAAAATAATTTTATTATGATTTTTGAAATTTAAATGAGAAAGTATGTGATGCCAAAGCCCCCTTAAGTCTGATGAAGCCTTCGATAATAAGGAAATGTTTGGTAAACCAACAATGGGCTTCATGTCTAAAGTGAACATATCTCCTTTTCTCTTTGACTTCAATAAAACCTATTTTGCTATTTTGTTAGATATCACACTTCCTTCTTCATCAAAAAGAACCTAATTTCATGTGCCACAATCAGCTGAGATACACTTATATGGCTATGTTTCAAACCTTCAACATAAGCAACTGTTTTGATCGTAAAATTTTCATTGGTGATTTTTCTAACCTCCTTAAATATCTCAAACATTCCTTCCTCCCATTCATGTGACCCGAGCATCCGCTATTAATGTATCAATTCTCATCATATTGCTCGTCACATATTACCTGAAATCAAATAAATATATTTATGTATCCAAGCCTTGATGGGTCCTTGTTAATTAGCATGAAATGTAGTGTGAAGTGTAGAACTTCAAATCCAATTCAGAACTTTGAATATCATTTTATCTATTAAATCAACTTCATTAGTTTGTGGCAAAGAGACATACTCTTTCAATATCGAGGTATCAACTTTACTATAAAGAAAACTTAACTTTTGAATTATTTTTAACGTCTTTCCATTTAGATGGCCTCGACAATGTATCGTGTAAAGAAGTAATTTCATTTTAGGATTCACATAAGTAATTCTCGTATGCTTCTTGCACATAAGCTTGAGAAAACTCATTTGATTGATATTTCTTCCTTTGTGCTTAAACAAATGATTGAAATTTTCGACATTAGCTTTACCTTTAGAAAAGGAAACCTTTGATTTTTGTGTCGATTTTGGATTTCGAAAACTTGAATTATCAGGTTTAAATAGCCCTTGTTGTTGGTTTCGGTTTCGATTGACTCGTTTTTGAAACAAAACGACTTGGTTTTTTGTTGAAAACGTTTGTTGAAAATGTTTGTGATTTTGCTAAAAATTTATTGGATTACCTCTTTGAACATGATTTTAAAAACATTTATTATGTACAAACTTTGACATTTGTAGAAAACCATTTTGATTTTTGTTTTGAACACGTGAGGGAAAAAGTTTGTGAAAAACTTTTGGTGATTCTTTTGAAAAATGTTTTTGTGAATGATTTTTAGAATTCTATGGTTGATTTTGTTATGAATTTTTTTTGTGAACGATTTTGTTATTGAAGATCATGCATTTCTTCCAATAAGCTTTATTTTGAGTCTGTCGATTTGATTGAGACTTTTTCAAAGATAATTTTTCAACATCTTGTTTTGAATGTTGGACCTTCATAGTTTGATCTTTCAACTCATCTGGAAAAGACTTGTCAACAAATTTTGACTTATCTTAAACAAAAGATTGAGTTCCTTTCACTATCCAAACACCATTTTTGTCATTTTTTATCTTTAAAATATGATTTTCGACTCTTTTGATGTTTAAAAGTTTTTGATGTAACAATTGTGACAACTATCACCGATCGTTATCTACGGAAAATGACAAACGTCAAGTATATTAGACTTAATACGTAAAATATATCAATATATAACAAAATATAAAGTTTTGTATTAAGAAAAATATGTAAAATCAACCAAATCGTCCGTAATTCGTCAAAATAAGTTCGCAAAAAGATATGTTGTTTATAACATATTCTGAAAGTATACATTGTCCCGATTCATGAAAACTATATTTCGAAGAAATCCGACTACATATGAATTAGATATGATTTCTATAAGATATAAAAGTTAGTCGCCTAAAAGAATTGTGCAACGTCAAAAACTATGAAGATAATGGTTTTGTTTTAAATAAAGTCACCAATATGGGAATCGTAGTACTCATCAAGATAATAATTTTGAGAAAAAGATAGCCAAAATCGGAGTTTATACGAGAGAGATATGATTTTTGCAATATCATTAAATCGTATAAAAATAAGGGCTAAAAATATATTGTGAATTAGCTAATCTAACCTAAAGCAAATTGTAGTACTCATCGATAGCTACGTGCGGATATAAATAAAGTCGAAAATGGATCTCATATGAGGTAGTTACGGATTTTACAAGAAACAACCTTTTCCGCGTGCAAAGTGTGTGCTACGCACGACGCACACCAGCTTTTAGAAGGGTATACGTGGCACCATAGGTTTTTGACACGTGTCAGGAAAGTACTGGAACAACGAAGCACGAGTGTGGGGCGCCTAAGACCTTACGCGACTCGCCTAGGGAAAAATCAGCTTATACAAGGCGTTGTCAGCTCTATTCGATTCTCACTCCCAAAACTTCATTCTCTCTCGTTTTTGTTTGAAAAATCATTCTAAATATCTAGAACTTTTCCTATTTATATATTTTAGTTATTATTTAATACTTTCCCTCAAGACCGATCTATCCCAATCCCCCCACGCCACCAGTCGCAGTCCTAGGGTCTAGTAAACCACGCTACAATGGTGAGTTTCACATACCCTTTTTCAAACATTTTATCAAATATATAAGGGGGGAGGGACATGAATAATTCTTTCTAATAATTATTATATCATTGTTATCATTGCGTTATAAATTTGTATTTTACAAATATACTTTATATCACTACTTTTCTCAAATAAAATAATAGAAATTATATTCTATCATTATTCTACTCTTAGGATATAATACTATGCTTGGTAGATGCCTTGTCGAATCTTCATAAATAATATACCTAGTCGTTAGACTAGACAGATCTCTAGGGTAACTTAGTACCTAACTGTTATTCTGCCAAACGTCTTAGATAACATAATACATCGTCGTTACATTGGCCATCCCTCTAAGCTAATATAGTACATAGAGTCGACCCAAAATAATGTTATATCTAATCGTTATGCTAGCCATTTCTCTAGGGTAATATAGTACCTAGAGTTCAACCAATCTAAAGAAATAGTATTATATCTAATCGTTATGCTATCCATTTCCGTAGGGTACCGTAGTACCTAGAGCCAGCTTAATCTAAAAGATAGTATTGAATCTAGACATTACCCTTGTCATTTCTCTAGGGTAACATAGTACCTAGAGTGTCGATAGTATTGTATATATCCATTTATATAGGGTAACATTGTACCTAGAGATGGCCAAATCTAAAGTATATGTCTAATACATAATCATTACACTAGGCTATTTCTCTAGGGTAACATAGTAGTTAGAGTTAGCCAAGGGAATAGAATTATATCAAATATACAAACGGATAATAGTAGTGGGTTACGTAGTGTCTATACTCGATGTAGGAGGATAATAGTAATAGGTTATGTTGTCGCTGCTCTCGAATGCCACAGATAATTATAGTATGTTTTTCTTTCACACGACTCTAATAATGGCTATATTGACATACCACCAGTTTCGATTTGCTAAGAATATCTATAAAAAATAATTATATATAAATTATAATTTAACAATAAATATCGAAACTCTATTTATGTCATAAGTATATAGTTATAAAAGAAAAGGGTGGATTTTATCCAACTAACCCATATCGAGTTCACTCTCGATTATCCTGCTCTTAAAGTCACTCATTTCCTTAATTATACTCCTAAAATGGTCATTCCCTCTGACTTTTCCTACCTGGACAATCCTTATGTGATAGTCTTTAAGTACAAAACAAGAATTAATAAAACACACAAACAAACTTCACATATAGAGTTATATATAAACTCGGTCCCTTGATGAGAAAGCACCTAAATATATGCACCAAAATCTATATGAATACAAACTCAAAAGCTTAGATGAAATATGATATCTGAGATTAGCACAATATATGGGTCAAACCACAACTAGGCATAGCATGTACACCTATGCTTAATTATAGTTAAGACCGACATATAACTAATCTTGTAGATGGCCATTGATAGACTAAACTCTAGAGAATCCCATAGAACTTAGAAACCCAACAATATAGACCATTACTCTCTGGGAAAGGTATCACAGTCATTGTGCGTGGATGGAAGATCTTGGAAACAAGGTAACAAAATTGTTTCCAGGGAAAGAGAAAGTCATGACATCCCCTCTTAAAGACTAAGGATACCTATTTTCTGAGGTTCCTACACATTTACTTTTCTTTAACACCGATGAGGAAGCCCACTAAGAGGACGACTCCTCAGAAGAAACTAGAGAGCCATCCGAATCGTCATAAGAGCCCTCTGAGGACTCTTTAGAGTTCTCTGAGGAGGACGATCCTACTAAGGAGGACGAAAACTCCACCTGGTATCTTTACTAATTGACCTTTTAAAATAAGGTACGCTTACCTAGGCAAACTGTTCTCTAAGATTCATGGATTACGAGAACAATGAGAAAACAAGTATATACAAGAGTATAACACCCTCTCTGTCTCTTGAGAATAGTCTTTTGAAGCTTTTCCTCTCTTAACTTTTATGATGTTTGTTTTTACACTAACTTGTGTGGTTAGTCCTTATTAAATGCAAATATAAAACTAATCAAAAACGTCAACAAGTAACACTCTCCTTATATACTAATTGTGATTGGAAGATAACCACAAGGAACCCCAGTGCATGGATCCAATAGCCATCAATGCGTTGGTCACTCAACGAGTCGAGGAAGCCCTAGCTAATAGGAATGTCGAATCTGGGCAAGGTAGAGGAATCAGAGGAAGTAGTTCAAAGAGTGGTAATAGGAGTCACCAAAGGATATGTAATTATAAGCAATTTATGAACTCCAAGCCCAAACTCTTCTATGGAAATGAAGGAGTAGTAGGACTGACTCGCTGGATTGAGAAGATATTCTCAGTATTTGAGATCAGCTTATATGCTGAAGATTACAAACTTAGGTTTGTTTCATGTTCCTTTGAGAGCACACCATTGTCATGGTGGAACTACCACGCCAAAACCATGGGAATTAGCACATGAAATTCCATCTCCTGGGATTATCTATAACAACTACTGACGGAAGAGTATTGTCCAAGAGAAGAGATGCAAAAGCTAGAGCAAGAGCTCTAGAATCTTGTTATGAAAGATATAGACATTGCACCTTATACCAATCACTTCAATGATATCTATACTTTCTGCCCCAACCTTGTCACCCCATAGCACAAGAATAATGAAAAGTATATATGGGATTTAGTTTAGCCTATTCAAGGATTAGTCACTACTTCCAGACCAACTACATACGATTGTGCCAAGAGACTGGTGTTTAACCTGACCAAATAGGAAATCTACCAAGGAACGATGATTCAAAAGGTCAAACTTCCGGTCAAGACATATCAAGAGAATGTTTGATGGTTACTCATAGAAAACATCATGGAAGAAAAAAAATGTACGGAAAGTTTGTATAGCAATCGTCACATCACGTACTCTATTAAGACATTATCCAGGAAGTCTTTGTTATATGGTGAGTGCAACTACCACCATGTAGAGAAGTAATCTATAATAAATGTGGTAGAAAAGGCCATACCACTAGGTATTGTAGGAGACCGAACTGCGTCTCAATCCAATGAACTGGTGTTGGTGGAAATTGCAACTACTATAAATGTGGAGAAATTGGCCACTTCAAAAGAGACTGTTGTAAAATGGAATGTACAAGGGATAGTGCTCGAGAAAGAGCATTCTTCATTGGAACGATTGACGCTATACAAGATGATTCCTGAGAAATTGGTACGTCCTTGTTAAATAACTTTGTAAGACTATATTATCATTGTTTAGCATTCTAAGTTTTTCGAACACTAGATTTAAGCGCTCTCTAAAACATAAAATTAGTAAAAGCTAAGAAACACATGTTATTAATTATTAGGAGGATACATAGGTTCCATGATTCTGGAATTAAATAGTTTTAGAAAGTGTGATTTAGCTCTATTACGAAGCTTTCGTCTTAGTCTACCCGTAATAGGGAGAAATCACTGTTTTGATTTTAGCCGTATGTAATAGTGTTCATTAAATTATTAGATAACATTATGTAGAACTCTTCATAATACAATGAATCCCTCAAAAAAATTCTATAAAAAATTATTTCTAAAAACACTTCGAAATATTATAGGAATTCGATATCTTTGGAGTGTATGTTCTAGTTAGTACTTGACTAATGTCAATATCTCTCTATGTTTAAGTAAGTACTTGACTGATGACACTATCTCTGTATGTTCTAGTAAGTAATTTAGTACTTATATGAGGTAATCACTATCACTACCAATATATATATATATATATATATATATATATATATATATATATATATATATATATATATATATATATATCTATATATATATATATATATATATATATATATATATATATATATATATATATATATATATATATATATATCAGAAAGTACTTGTCTGAGGGAATCACTATCACTACCACTATGTATTAGAAAGTACGTGTCTGAGGTAATCAAAATCGGTTCTAAACTTCAATTCGAAAGAGAACCCCTAGAGATTCGATTTCTCTCTATAAAACTAAACTTAAGAATAAGTATTGTACTTAGTTGATACTCTGCCGTAATATCCTAACAATATCAAAATCATAATAATTATTTCATCTATATAGTTAAATATATTTGTATCAGAATAATTATGGAATAAAACTATATTAACGGAAAACTTAAGGAGATGCAATGTATTAATTGTATAGTGCCCTAATATCCTATCAAAGAATATCAAAACAAATGATAATTATATATATATATATATATATATATATATATATATTAGTATATTAGTATAGTTATTGAATGAAAAAACTAAAGGGAAGAATAATAAGATAAATAAACATACTTTAAGCTTAAAATAAATAAGTGTTAAATAAGTATCAATATTCATCATTTAGCTGATTAGTTTTCAGCTAAACTCACATATAATCGTTAAATCTTATGAAAGAAAGGAAAGTTTTTTTTATAAATGTATATGTGATTAACACCCCTACATGTGGTAATGTCACAATAGGCATAACTTTCTAAACTATTTTACAACGTCTAACGAAGCATTGTGTAGGATGAATATCAAGTCAATAGCTCGATTATAGGAACTCATTGTAACATTGTTCATCAACCTTAATTAATTAAACTACCTAGAGGGGAACACCTTGAAAATAGTAAAAGTATGAAAGGATAAGAAAAAAGGATAAAAATCTATAAAGTTAAGTTATACGATAAGTATGGAAGGAGTGATATCCTAGAAAAATATAAGAGAATAAATCATACAACTACTATAACGAAAAATAAAAAAGGAAGCCATGGGATGGGTAATACATCAATAGGAAAACATATAACAATAACAAATCCAATATCAAGATAAGTACTATACTTGTAGCTTATTGGAGGTCAATATGTCTTAAACATAGTAAAAGATTAAGAAATGATCAAAAACTTAGAGTATAAGGAATTATGACAAACAAAGATCATAGATTCAAAACATTTACAAAAAGTAAACTCTAAAAATCCTAATTCACTAAGACTTTCCTAATAGTGCCTTCGTGACAGACACTACTAGTTGAATTTCGGGGAAATTCCTTAAACTGGGGGAGAATGTAACAAGTGCAAGAACTGTCACCGATTGTTATTTACGAAAAGTGAAAAACCTCGATTATAATAGACTTAATATGTAATATATATCAATCTGTCATAAAAATATAAAGTTTTGTATTAAGAAAAATAGGAAAAATAAACCAAATAATCCGTAATCCGTAAATATAAGTGCAGAAATGTAATGTTAGTTATAACATATCACGAAAGTACACACCGTCCCGATCCTGGAAATATAAACTTCATAGAAATCTAACTCCTTATGGATTACATATGGTTTTTATAAGATATAGAGGACAGTTGTACACAAGGAATGTGTGACATCAAAAACTATGAAGAAAATGGTTGAATTTTAACTAAAGTCACCAAAAGTAGAATAGTAGTACTCCTCGAGATAAAAATTTTAAGAAAACAAAGCCAAAATCGGAGTCCCTGCAAGAGAGATATGATTTTCGCCGAATCATTAAATCGTATGAAAATAAAGCCTAAAAATAAATGCAGAATTAGCCAACGCAACCTAAAGAAAATTTGCAGTACTCGTAGATCGCTACGTGTGGATATAAAGAATATTGAAAATGGAGCTCGTATGAGGAAGTTACGGATTTTATAAAAACAACATTTTTCGCGCACAATGCGCGCTACGCATGGCGCACACCAGCTTCTAGAAGGCATACACGACACCATAGTTTTCAGACTAGTGTCAGGAAAGTACTAGATCTACGAAGCACAAGCACAACGTGCCCAAGACCTTGTGCGACACACCTGGGGGAAAATCAGCCTATAAAAGAGGTAACCCCATTCGATTCTTACTCCCAAAAACTTATTTCTCTCTCGTTCTGTTCGAAAAATCATTCTAAATATCTAGAAAGTTTCCTATTTAAATATTTTGCTTATTATTTCATATTTTCCCTTAAGACCAGTTGATCCCGAGCCCCCGACGACACCCATTGCAGTCCAAGGGTCTACTATAGCATGCTAGAAAGGTGAGTTTCATGACCCTTTTTTCCAACTTTTTTTCAAATATACAGGGGAGGGGGGACGTGAATAATTATGTCTAATAATTATTATATCGTTATTATCATTGCTTTATAATATTTATATTTTACAAATATACTTTGTATCGCTATTCTGCTCAAATAAAATAGTAGAAATTACACTCTATTATTACTCTGCTCTTACGATATAATATTATGTCTAGTAGATACCTTGCCCAGTCTTCACATATCATATACCAACTCGGTATATTGGACATATCTTGTAACACCCATGTCCAGATTGGTTAAACTTAATTGTAGCAAAGACCTAAGATGGAGATTTAACCGAAACTCTGTGTCATGACGTGGCCAAGGGAGGCCACGCCGTGGAAATGGTTAAATGGGCCAAGGGAACTCTTTTAGGTTTCCCTTTGTATTTAAGCCTCTCAAACTCGATTCTAGGGTTCATTCTCGCCCTCTATCCCCCTCAATATCAGGTAAACCATAATCCTTTCCCACTTGGTGGTTTTGGCACATTTTGGGTGGCTTTGATGCTTTTAGGAAGGAAGTGAGGAAGATTAGTGTAAGGATCAAGAAAGAAACACTTTATCATCTTGGTTATCACCTTCTGCACCATTTGTTAGGATTCAAGTCTCTATCTTTTTAGTTATTCTCTTACATCTAGGTTGTTTTGGTCCCATTTTGGTTCATTGCGTTGATTTGAGTTAATGGATGGAATAAATTTGGCAACTTTATTGCTCCCTAGTGTCCTTTGAGCATCATATCTTTTGGATCTAGAGTTTGGTTGTTATTTGTGAATCTTGAATAAGTTTTTGATCATTTCTTTCCATTTTGCCTAAGTAGACTTAAGGCCATGCATGGGTCATGAATGTCCATCAAGTAATCATTTTTATGGACCTTTGGTAACCCCCCCCCCCTTATCTTCTGGAAGAGTTGGGGTTAAGGACCTTTTCTGATTAAGGGCTTAATGGTTAAGATTTTATGGATTTTGGCTTTATTTGGACTAGGGTTTTAGATATTGATCTCTTCGGGTGTCTTAATGGGTAAAGTTGGAAACTTTACTCATTTGAACCACAGTTGGGACTAGATCTGAGCTTTGGATCTCTTGGAATCGAGGACGGCAGATTAATCCATTAAGCTGATGGAAACCCAGTGCCCACGGCGTGGCCATAGGTCACCACAGCGTGGCGGCTTGGAATTTCTTGTAAGTTCGTTAGGTGAAGGCCATGGTATGGCTGTCATCTAAAGTCAACTTTGGTCGTTGAATTTTGGCATGGGTTGACTTTTTGGTCAATATCTATTTTTAGAAGGTAGACTTAGGGTTTTCCTTGTGTGGGTTAACATGAGGTGTTAAGCACCCATCATTTGATGGGAGAGTCGTTAGTTGTGGTTTGCGGTTTTGAGCTGAGTATTGGTCGGCTCTGTGATTAAGGTCAGTCTCTTCACAGTACTTGCTACTCAAAGGTACCAATGTCGGCTCACTGGATTATGTTACTATATATCCTTGTAGTCTTTGTGACTCATGTTGTATGTGTGCTTATTTTCTATATGTATGTGGAGTGAAATAGACCCAGTACAACCTTGTGCTGACACATGAGTTGAAATAGACTTGGGGGTGAAATAGGCCCGATACAGCCTTGTGTTGGCATATGAGTTGAAATAGATTCGTGGTTGAAATAGACCGGGGGTGAAATAGACCCAGTACAACCTCGTGCTGACATATGAGTTGAAATAGACTCAGGGGTGAAATAGACCCGACACAGCCTTGAGCTGGCGTATATGTATGGTATGCGGTATTTTGAGGGAAGTCACTTAGCTTTGTGCTTACGATTTACGTTTTTGGTTTCAGGTACTTTCGGTTCGAAAGGGAAAGGCCCGGTGTAACTGCACAACATCCACCGGAGATTTCCGCATTGGGAATTAATGATATTACTCTGATGTTCAAATAATATAATTACTTTGATCTGTTTTAGAACAACTCGTTTGTATGATTTATCATTTTGAAAATGAAAATTTTACTATGAAATTTGGGACATTACAAGTTGGTATTAGAGCCTTGTTTTGAGGGATTCGGGCACACTCTCGGGTTTGTCTGAAATCAAACTGAGGAATTGTAATCTTTTGAAAGGAAATAAATTTTCTAAAAAGATTTTTATAAAGAAAAAGGGAGTGTGATGCGTACAATCATCCAAGCTCAAGTACGTGATTCCCAAAATACTCATACATATTTGTTATGTTATACATTATCAGAATTGCATGCTAGATTAGGGCTAAAGATCTAGTCAAGATTTCATGCTAGGAGATGCCTTTATATGTCTGATTGTTTGAGCTTTTAGAATTGCATGCTAGTATGGATTTTAGATAATTGGATGGATTGGCCTAGTATGTGATGCCTTGTAGCATATGAGGAATTGGATGCTATATTAGATTTGGAATCTTTCTTGGCAGAAAGTGAGCTTGAGATGTCCTCTGTTTTGTTGTGGCTTTGAGTGTTACTGCATGAATGATGCTTGCTTTGTGCTTTGTGGGACTCTTGATGATGTGAATTAACTATTAAGTGAATATGTTAAGTCACATGTTGCATAGGTTAAATAATCTAAGAGTGAATGATTTGACCCTACTACACAACTTTTTTCCGAGTCCGACCGTCGTAGGATGAGTCTTTTACTCGAAGGGTTATCTAAGTTGTGTTGCATGTGATTTTATTCATGACGTACTTAACTCGAATTTTCAGGAGTTCTTCAGCAGTTGATGGCAGGGTGAGGTCGGGAACCTAGGAGAGCCTACGAAGTTTTCTAGCCTGTTTTGTGCGTTGTTCGGCGGGAACATGGGGTACCAGTTTGAGAAAGTGACTTAGAGGATTTGGGGTGATTCTTGATTAAAGTATGGATAGGTGTGGAAGTTAGTATTGGGTCCGTACTACTGAAAGCACATTATCCATACTTGAATCAAGGAGAATCACGAAGAATCTAGGAAGCCTATGGATTGAGGATTCTTGAGTATGTTCCAGTCATTTGTTGTCACACCCCCAAACCTAGGATGGCGGAAACGTCCGGGGGTGGAGGACTTCATGTATAGTATCACAACAACGAATATAATAGTGCTCAAAGTATAGACAACCAACATAAATATAATTGAAAAAGTTACATCATAGTATATGTTTACATGTTTCTGAATCAATTATATTATGTTGACAAAATACAATGTTTGACGCCTTAGCGTTCCATCCTCAAAAGCAGTCGATTACCTGTTTACTGATTTCCTGATAATACAAGTAGTTTTGAAAAAGTGTCAACAATTAACTTGGTGAGTTCATAAGCTTTTGAAGGCGATGATAAAATCCTTTTCTTTGTAAAAGAAATGTTTGTTCAAGAAAAATCCAATATTTCTCTTATAAAATGCATAGTAGTCTTAAAAGTCAAAACCGAAATGTACAAGTATTTTTCCATACTTAAAGTAATTTATGCAAGTTTAAATCGACGTAAACTCGTTTAATTGAGAAGTAAAACCCGTAAATCTTATGTTTTGTTAATACCCCATGTGAGTTATTATAACCATACTAAGACTCAGACGGCCTCATAATACGACGTTCTTCAAGCGTCGCAAGTTAAATGACACTTGTCACCTCAGACCTGCCGGTCTAGCTGTTGCATGCAGCTCAGGTGCGGGTTTGTCAGACCCAATATAGATCTATACACAACTATCACGCTCTCCCTACAAGAGAGTCTGGTTACAATTTACAGGACTTTTGACTTTGTTACTTTGAAGGTAACACGAAGAGAATGTCTCACAAATTTATTCATTAACAGATTTACGTGAACTGAACTGAAAACCCCTTGGTAATGAGTTTGACTGGTTAATGAAACATAAACTATACCTATTATAGTTTAACATAATTGTTGGTACTGTGTATGAAACATAAACTATACTTACCACAGTTTATCATAAGTGTTTGTAATGTAAAGAACCTTTTTCTATGTAAGTCGAATGTATAGCAAAAACATAACTATGTTTATCATGCCTTGTCTTATACTATTAGTAATGATGGAGGATTCTTACAAACTAGTGATTATTTTATGTTATATAATTATATCACAACTAGAAACACATGTAAGATATGAAATCAAAGATTAACACTTTGCTCAACATATTACAAAGTGTGATGAAAGTTATAAGCTGTTGATTTGTTTTTAACATTTCTGCACTGCCTTAGAAAAATCGCAGTAAATCATATGAAGTCAAAAACTGAATTCGTAAGCTCTGAGAGTTTAGAAAATGTGTCTAGTTTGTCCATAAATTTTATTATGATTTTTAAAAGTCTCTAACTGGTGTGAAAACGTTCATATTCACTGACTGGTCCGAATTCGTAGCTAGAGTGATAGGCAGTTTTGTAAAAATCACCATAAATTGTAGAAAAATCGTATGGAGATGTGCAAGTAGTCATCTTAAAGGTATGAACCTGAACTATTTGCACCTAACACAGTATTGAAAACTATAATGTTTAAGTTGACCGAAACAGTCCGTGAACGGAGTTAAACTTTTCTGATGAAAGCTGTTGAATGAGTTTTGTTGTGTTCTTGGTGTTTTAACTTGTATTCCCCCCCTTAAAACTTAAGAAAAACATGAAAAGATAGGGGTATGAACTCACCTTGTTTGGTTTCAGAAGATGGATGATGAAGAAAGGAAGTGTTCAACTCAAGAACACTTTAGAAGATGCTTGAAGATTCGAAGATCTAACACAAATATGACGATGTTTGTGTAAGATATCCATGATTTAAGTAGAAAGAAGGAGAAATAATCATGTGAGGAGTGATATTATTTACTAGGAGTAGATGAAGAACTTGTGATCAGCCTTGAAATTTTGAGATTATAGAGGGATAGTGAGAGAGAGAGAGAGAGAGAGAGAGTGAGTTTTTGCTTCTTGGAGGAGTGTGAGTGAAATGGGAGGAGAGATGAGGGTGTTTCTATCCTTGTCTCAAGGCACTTGGCTGAAAAGAGTGAGAAAAAGGACAATGAAAATCCTGCGTTAAAATCACGAAAAACGGACTCAAAACGCTAAAAATATTGAAAACCGGGTAAAAGTTGCGAATATCCGAAGTTCAGGGTCGGAGGTTCGGTCCTAGCCATTAGAACCGAAAGTAGATGGGAACCGAGAGTAGGGTTCGGTCTTGAGCAGCTTCGCATCTCGGAACCGAAGGTTGTATCTTGGACCGAAGGTAGTATCTCGGACCGAAGGGTGAGTTCGGTCCCTTAGCAGGTTCGGTTCAGGAAAGTGGTTTCGGTTCTCAAGAGGTTTCGGTTCCTTAAGGGAGGTTCGGTTCTTAAGAGGTTTCGGCTCCTCAAGAGGTTTCGGCTCCTTAAAAGGGTTCGGCTCCTTAAAAAGGTTCGGCTCCTTAAAGCTGTTTTTCGCGTAAACTTCCGTTTTCGAGCGGTTTTCGACTAAATTAAGGGTCGGAATGCCCCGAGTGATTATAAAAAGTTGAGAGAGATTTTGAGAGAGATTTGGGAGAGATTTCACATACTTGGAGAGATTTGGGAGAGATTTGACATACTTTGAGAGATTTCTCATACTTAGAGAGATTTGGGAGAGATTTCACATACTTGGAGAGATTTGGAAGAGATTTCACATACTTGGAGAGATTTCTCATACTTAGAGAGATTTGGGAGAGATTTCACAAACTTTGAGAGATTTGGGGGAGATTTGACATACTTGGAGAGATTTGGGAGAGATTTGACATACTTGGAGAGATTTCTCATACTTAGAGAGATTTGGGAGAGATTTCACATACTTGGAGAGATTTGGGAGACATTTGACATACTTGGAGAGATTTCACATACTTGGAGAGATTTGGGAGAGATTTCACATACTTGGAGAGATTTGTGAGAGATTTCACATACTTGGAGAGATTTCTCATACTTAGAGAGATTTGGGAGAGATTTCACATACTTGGAGAGATTTCTCATACTTAGAGAGATTTGGGAGAGATTTCACATACTTGGAGAGATTTGGGAGAGATTTCACATACTTGGAGAGATTTGGGAGAGATTTCACATACTTGGAGAGATTTCTCATACTTAGAGAGATTTGGGAGAGATTTCACATACTTGGAGAGATTTCTCATACTTAGAGAGATTTGGGAGAGATTTCACATACTTTGAGAGATTTGGGAGAGATTTCATTTGTGCCCTTTTTGAGTGATTAGCTTTGCAACTCAAGGTTCGTAAACCTCGTTAAGCCATGTTTAAGGGTCTTACACACCCCTTAAAGGGTATGCAATAGTGTTTTATCGTTTTGCTACCTCACTTATCCCGTTTAGGGTTTAAGAATTTCAATCATACGAACTTTCCAGTGATAACTTCTTATTAAAATAGCGAGTTGTACAGTAGCTAACATATTGCAAGCCCTAATATTCTAAGGTTAGATGAGTTGACCGGTTCGACTTACTGACTTTATTTGACTTTGACTAGCCTGAAAATCGACGGTTGTCACATCATCCCCCGTTAGAAGGAATTTCGTCCCGAAATTAGCATTTTGACTGGGACTTCAAGAGTTCGGGAAGAGATGTGGGTACTTTCATTTCATTTGATCTTCGCGTTCCCAGGTGAACTCGGGTCCTCGTTTAGCGTTCCAATGGACCTTCACGATAGGAATACGACCTTGTTTCTTTCTTTTGATCTATCGATCCATGATTTCTACCGGCTCTTCCACGAAGTGGAGACTCTCGTTGATTTCAATTTCGTCGAGTGGTATCACGTGGGTCTCGTCGGATAGACATTTCTTTAAGTTCGATACGTGGAAGGTAGGATGTACGTTATTAAGTTCCTGAGGTAGGCGAAGCTTGTAAGCTAACGGGCCAATCCTAGCGATGATCTCGAATGGCCCGATGTATCTAGGGTTCAGCTTTCCTCGTTTGCCGAAACGTATTAAACCCTTCCAGGGTGAGACCTTTAATAGCACACGATCTCCAACCTAGAATTCCAAGGGCTTTCGTCTGTTATCTGTGTAACTTTTCTGTCTGTCTCTAGAAGCTTTTAATCGTTCTCGGATTTGAACAATCTTCTATGTAGTTTCTCTTATTATCTTCGGGTCGGTGAGGGTGCCATTAGGGACTTGTCCCTTAGCTAGTTGCGTGTCACCCACTTCAGCCCAGCACAGAGGTGACCTGCACTTACGGCCATAGAGTGCTTCAAATGGTGCAACCTTGATGCTAGTGTGATAACTGTTATTGTACGAGAATTCGACAAGTGGTAAATGGGTATCCCAAGCTTTACCAAAGTCTATCACACACGCCCTAAGCATGTCTTCTAGCGTCTGAATGGTTCTCTCGCTTTGCCCGTCGGTTTGTGGGTGATAGGCTGTACTCATGTCCAACCTAGTTCCCAAGGACTTTTGAAATGATTGCCAGAATCGCGAGGTAAATCAACTATCCTTGTCTGAGATGATGGATTTTGGCATGCCATGCAGTCGTACAATCTCTTTGATCTACGTCCTAGTCAGTTTCTCCATCTTGTCGGTTTCTTTTATCGGCAGGAAGTGCGCTGATTTGGTCAATCTGTCTACGATTACCCATATGGTATCAAGCCCGCCCGTGGTCTTAGGTAGCTTGGTTATGAAGTCCATGGTTATCCGTTCCCACTTCCACTCAGGTATATCAGGCTGTTGTAGTAGTCCTGAGGGTTTCTGATATTCTACCTTGACCTTGACGCAAGTCAAACACTTGCCTACATAGGTAGCAATTTCGGCTTTCAAGTTTGGCCACCAGTATAACTTCTTGAGATCCAGATACA
Source organism: Lactuca virosa (assembly GCF_052849685.1). Classification (NCBI taxonomy): domain Eukaryota; kingdom Viridiplantae; phylum Streptophyta; class Magnoliopsida; order Asterales; family Asteraceae; genus Lactuca; species Lactuca virosa. The sequence goes on from NC_136432.1 coordinate 247,487,974, forward strand.
TCTTATCTGAACCTGGGTGGATGGAGTATCGAGCCTTGTGTGCTTCGTTCATGATGACGTCTCGGAAACCACCGAACTTTGGTGTCCAGATTCGGTTCATGAGGTAATGAACTCCGTCGTCTTTGACTTCTAGGTTTTTATCCATTCTTCTTAATGCCTCGCCCGTCACATTTTCCGATTTCAAGGCCTCCAGCTGAGCCTCTTTGATTTGTGTGGACAAGTGTGAATGGATTGTCATCGTTAATGACTTTAGTCGGCGCCCCGAGTATTCCTTTCGACTCAAGGCATCTGCTACTACGTTTGCCTTACCTGGGTGATAACGAATCCCACACTCGTAATCATTCAGTAGTTCTACCCATCGTCTTTGCCTCGTGTTGAGCTCCTTTTCGTTGAGAATGTGATGAAGCCTCTTGTGATCGGTAAAGACAGTACACTTTGTTCCGTAAAGGTAGTGCCTCCAGATCTTTAGGGCGAACACTACTGCTACCAATTCGAGGTCATGCGTGGCGTAGTTGACCTCATGCGTTTTCAATTGCCTCGATGCGTAGGCAATGACCTTTCCTCGCTACATTAATACACACCCAAGCCCCTGGTTTGATGCGTCGCAGTAGACTACAAAGTCTTCGGTTCCTTCTGGCAGAGACAGGATCGGTGCGCTGCACAGGGCTTGTTTTAACGTTTGGAAGGCAGCTTCTTATTTATCTTCCCATTTAAACATCACACCTTTTTGATTCAAGGTGGTGAGTGGTTTAGCGATCTTGGAGAAGTTTTGGATGAATCTTTGGTAGTATCCAGCAAGCCCTAAGAATTGTCGGATTTCCGTCGGTGTTGTAGGTGCTGACCAGTTTTCGATTGCCTTGGTCTTAGAGGGGTCCACATGTATCCCTCTTTCACTGACCACATGACCAAGGAAATCCACTTCTCGGATCCAGAATTCGCACTTAGAGAATTTAGCATAAAGCTTCTCAGCTCTCAATGTCTCTAACACTTGTCGTAGGTGTTAGCGGTGTTCTTCCTCGCTTCGTGAGTAGACCAAAATGTCGTCGATGAATACGATCACGAATTTGTCTAAGTAGGGTCGACACACTCGATTCATCAGGTCCATGAATACCGCAGGTGCGTTTGTTAACCCGAAGGGCATCACTACAAACTCTTAGTGCCCATAGCGAGTTCTGAAGGCTGTCTTGGGGATATCTTCTTCTTGAACTCGTAGTTGGTGGTAACCCGACCTCAGATCGATTTTTGAAAAGTAGCTTGCTCCTTGTAGTTGGTCGAAGAGGTCGTCGATTCGGGGTAGGGGATATCGATTCTTGATCGTAAGTTTGTTTAACTCCCGATAGTCGATGCACATGCGAAAGGATCCATCCTTCTTCTTCACAAAGAGAACTGGTGCTCCCCAAGGTGAAAAGCTTGGTCTGATAAACCATTTGCTCAACAGCTCATTCAGTTGGCTGGACAGTTCTTGCATTTCCGCCGGTGCGAGACGGCATGGAGCTTTGGCTAAGGGGATAGCTCCAGGGACCAAATAGATTCGGAATTCGACTTGTCGTGCAAGTGGTACACCTGGGAGGTCTTCTGGGAACAAATCGGGAAAATTACACACCTCCGGAATGTCTTTGATGTCCTTCGATTCTTGTTTCTCATCTATCACGTGGGCTAAGAAGGCGTGGTATTCCTTTCGGAGATACTTTTGAGCCTTGACGCAAGAGATGATTTGTAAGTTCGCACTGGGTTTATCACCGTAGATGAGAAGGGTTTCGCCACATGGCAGATTAAGGCGAATGGCCCTTTCATAACATAGAATGTCGGCACGATGAGAACTTAACAATCCATACCGATGATTATGTCGAAACTTTTTATTGTTACCGGCATTAGGTCGATTTTAAATGAATGATTGTCCAGAGTGAGGGTACACCCTGCGTAAATATCATTAGTGCGCTATGCCTTCCCGTTTGCCATTTCTACGACGTATGAATCTTTTAGTGACTGAGGATTTTGTTTAAGTAAATGTTTGTATTGGTGACTCACGAAACTCCTCTCTGCCCCACTATCGAAAAGTATGCATGCATAAGAGTTATTAAGGAGGAACGTACCGGTAACCACCGTGGGGTCCTTGACTGCTTCTCCGTGCCCTATAGCTAGGACTCTTCCTACACCCCCAACATTGGCGTTTCGTGCCTTTGGGCAGTCTCGCTTGAAGTGCCCCGTTTCCCCACAGCCATATCAGGCACGACTTGCTCCGGTGTTAGTTACTTGAGTGATGGGTTGGGCTGGTGCTTTACAGAATCGAGCAGTGTGCCCCTTCTTATTATAGTTGTTGCAGTGCCTTTCCCGACAGGCACCGGTGTGGTGGAAGTTGCATTTATTGCACTTCGGAAGGGTTCCTGCATATTACTTCGGTGGTGCTGGAGTGACAGGAGTAATGGTAGCACGGACTACAACTGTCTGTTGCTTTTTGGTGGAGTCTGGTACCGACTGCTTCTTTTTATTGTTCCAGAATTTTCTTTTATTGCTCCTCCCTTTAGCTTGATCATGGGTGGTAGTAACAGTACCGTGGCTGGCCCGATGGTCGACAAGTTGTTGTGCCAATTCCTTGGCACTGTTAAAAGTAGTGGGTTTTGAGGCCAGCACACTATCTTGAATCTGGGATGATAGCCCCCAGAGGTATCGTTCCACCTTCTTCTCTTCTGGAGTGACCATTGCTGGGTAGAGGAGTGCGAGGTCATTAAATCGGGTAGTATAAGTTTCAAGGTCTGTGCCCGACATCTTGAGGTTCCAGAGTTCTTCTTCAAGTTTTTACACTTCGCCCCTCGGGCAATACTCCTTTAGCATCAAAGCTTTCAAGTCCTCCCAACTTATAGAGTTAGCCACTGCAGGAGTAAGTGACTTAACTCGGCCACTCCACCAAGTGAGAGCTTTACCGGTGAAAGTGAATGCCGCATACTTGACTTTGCTCGTTTCGGAACAAGCACAGTTTTCGAAAACTGCTTCAGTCCTCTCGAACCATTGCATTAGTGTGACCACTCCCCCGCTTCCACTGAAACAATCAGGCTTGCCATTCGTGAAGTCTTTGTAAGAACACTCTTTTGTACGCCCCATACTGTCCCCGTGGTTAGAGTGCGTAGCACCAGATCCAGAACCACCAGCACCGTTTGTACCTATCTGCGACATTGCAGCCGCTACAGCTGCTGTTACTGCAGCCTGGAACATCACGGAATCAAATTGTGGAGGTGGTGGCGGAGGAGGTGGTGATGCGCTGCCGAAAGGTCTGGGTCTTTTCCTTGGTGGCATAGTTCTGTCAAAAGTTATAAAGACGAAAAGTCGGTAAGTCTTCAATTGTAATGACAAGTCGGAGTTTATTGAATTTGATTATTTGTTATATGTCCCGAATTAAAACATTCAGAAATGATTTATGATGAAAGTTCATGCGCTCGAACTCCCTGAATTTAGTAGTGACCCAAATGTAATTCTGTAGTCTTTGGTCATGCCTGATCCTTTCCTAAGATCACTCGATGCACACTAGTTATTTGTAATTATGGTCCAATAGGCCGTTGAACTTAATGAGTCTATCGTAAGCCCACAACCAAACAAGGAACAGGAACTAAGGCGGACTCACCATTTCTAAGTCGATCGTCTCACAGTTACAATTAACCAGGAGGTGCACATTAAGAATCTCAGAAACACCGAAAGCAAATTGTTTGTACTGTCATGTTATGAGATTTATCATAAACTCGAAATGAAATAAAATAAATGCCAATTTCATTGATATAATTTGATACATATTGTTTAGGAAAAATTTGACCTCTATGCAGGTCTACATCAATGTAACGGAAAATTTTGGCATAACATAGCCCCTTGAGTAGTGTAATCACTTAATCGCAGGGTTAGCTTACATGCAAAAAGAGTAGCACCAACGCATACTCATAAACCTATTCTACAAGGACGTGCGAGTAGCATGAGTTCTACTCACGATGATCAGTCCCTGGTGGTGCTTCGGACGAGTTCGATGTGCCCTGGAGTTCGGCCAATCGTCGCTCGGCTGTAACCACTCTTTCCTCGAGTGCCAAGTATTTTTCTTGATACTCCCTTGCCTCTGCTCGAGCGGCGAGAAGGTCCTTGATGAGTTGGTCCCTGAAGTAGGAGTCTCTCTCTAGGTCTCTGGTGCGGGTAGCAGTAGCTTCTATATTGGCACTCAGCTCCCGAATTCGGTATGTCGTCGCTCTACCGTGATCATCGATGATAGTTATCTGTTGGGTCATGACTGCAAGCGCTCTGTCAGCCGGCCCCCCGTGGCTGAAGTCGTAGTAACCTCGTTGATCGTCAAATGGTGATCGTTCCCGTTGTTGACGGCTCCATCGCTCGATCACTATTGCCCAACAGGGTTCGGGCCCGTTGTAGCCAAAACGGTTCGCATGCACCCTGGCGATGTAAGGAGGGTTGATGACTTCCTCCTCTGGTTCTTCTTCTTCTTCTTCGTCCCCCATTTCTTCTTCCTCCTTGGGTTCCTCTTCTTCCTCAACCTCTTTGGGGTCTTCTTCTTCCTTACCCTCTTCAGGGTCTTCCTCAGGATCCTCCTCGATCATTTCCTCGGGTTCTGCCTCAAGCCATCCAGTGTTTCCCTCATTAGGGAAGTAAGGGTCTTCAGGTAGATGGAATCCCGCCATGTTGTCTGTACGAGAATAGGGGTGTAAGAGATATGAAATGAATCTAAATGTCGAGTTATAAAGTTACAAAATACTCCTATAGTATTTTTAAATGTTATGTTTGGTTTTTAGCGCATTCATTATAGGGTGATGTTAGGTTGTTAGATTTGTTGTCCACTACGACTATCCCCCAATATATGCAAGTCACTTCTCGGACAGATATAGTTGATCAGGCTATATCCATCCCAGACTTGACCACATATCCCAAGGCATACTCGTAACGTACAACTCCTCCCCTTTTACTTTATGTTCTTCCTAGTTATGACAATATGCGAGCATGTATGCATGTACTTATGCTTTTAACAAGAAACCGTTTATTTTCTAAAAGTACAATCATTTGAAAATGTTTAATCAGAGACTTTTAGTCCCAAATGTGTTTATAGTTTGTATATCTTATGTGGTTCGATATACCTGGTTCACTATAAACATTGCTCTGATACCAATCTGTCACACCCCCAAACCTATGATGGTGGAAACGTCCGGGGGTGTAGGACTTCATGTATAGTATCACAACAACGAATATAATAGTGCTCAAAGTATAGACAACCAACATAAATATAATTGAAAAAGTTACATCATAGTATATGTTTACATGTTTTTGAATCAATTACATTATGTTGACAAAATACAATGTTTGACGCCTTTCTCAAAAGCGGCTGATTACCTGTTTACTGATTTCCTGAGAATACAAGTAGTTTTGAAAAAGTGTCAACAATTAAGTTGGTGAGTTCATAAGCTTTTGAAGGTGATGATAAAATCCTTTTCTTTGTAAAAGAAATGTTTGTTCAAGAAAAATCCAATATTTCTCTTATAAAATGCATTGTAGTCTTAAAAGTCAAAACCGAAATGTACAAGCATTTTTCCATACTTAAAGTAATTTATGCAAGTTTAAATCGACGTAAACTCGTTTAATTAAGAAGTAAAACCCGTAAATCTTATGTTTTGTTAATACCCCATGTGACTTATTATAATCATACTAAGACTCAGACGGCCTCATAATACGACGTTCTTCAGGCGTCGCAAGTTAAATGACACTTGTCACCTCAGACCTGCCGGTCTAGCTGTTGCATGCAGCTCAGGTGCGGGTTTATCAGACCCAATATAGATCTATACACAACTATCACGCTTTCCCTACAAGAGACTCTGGTTACAATTTAGAGGACTTTTGACTTTGTTACTTTGAAGGTAACACGAAGCGAATGTCTCACAAATTTATTCATTAACAGATTTACGTGAACTGAACTGAAAACCCCTTGGTAATGAGTTTGACTGGTTAATGAAACATAAACTATACCTATTTTAGTTTAACATAATTGTTGGTACTGTTTATGACACATAAACTATACTTACCATAGTTTATCATAAGTGTTTGTAATGTAAAGAACCTTTTTCTATGTAAGTCGAATGTATAGCAAAAACATAACTATGTTTATCATGCCTTGTCTTATACTATTAGTAATGATGGAGGATTCTTACAAACTAGTGAGGATTTTCTGTTATATAATTATATCACAACTAGAAACACATGTAAGATATGAAATCCTCAAAGATTAACACTTTGCTCAAGATATTACAAAGTGTGATGAAAGTTATAAGTTGTTGATTTGTTTTTAACATTTCGGCACTGCCTTAGAAAAATCGCAATAAATCATACGAAGTCGAAAACTGAATTCGTAAGCTCTGAGAGTTTAGAAAATGTGTCTAGTTTGTCCATAAATTTTATTATGATTTTTAAAAGTCTCTAACTGGTGTGAAAACGTTCATATTCACTAACTGGTCCGAATTCGTAGCTACAGTGATAGACAGTTTTGTAAAAATCACCATAAATTGTAGAAATATCGTATGGAGATGTGCAAGTAGTCATCTTAAAGGTATGAACCTGAACTATTTGCACCTAATACAGTTTTCAAAACTAAAATGTTTAAGTTGACCAAAACAGTCCGTGAATGGAGTTAAACTTTTCTGATGAAAGCTGTTGAATGAGTTTAGTTGTGTTCTTGGTGTTTTAACTTGTATTCACCCCTTTAAAACTTAAGAAAAACATGAAAAGATAGGGGTATGAACTCGGCTTGTTTGGTTTCAGAAGATGGATGATGAAGAAAGGAAGTGTTCAACTCAAGAACACTTTAGAAGATGCTTGAAGATTCGAAGATCTAACACAAATATGACGATGTTTGTGTAAGATATCCATGATTTAAGTAGAAAGAAGGAGAAATAATATTGTGAGGAGTGATATTACTTACTAGGAGTAGATGAAGAACTTGTGATCAGCCTTGAAATTTCGAGATTAGAGAGGGATAGTGAGAGAGAGTGAGTTTTTGCTTCTTGGAGGAGTGTGAGTGAAATGGAAGGAGAGATGAGGGTCTTTCTATCCTTGTGTCAAGGTACTTGGCTGAAAAGAGTGAGAAAAAGGACAATGAAATGATCAGGTCAGGTGGAATAGTAACTGGGGATGGGCTTGGAACGGGTATGGGAGGTAACTTGTGTCTTTGCCCAAAGGATAAGTCAACACTTCACTCCATATCTTACCCACTATATTTTTAGTCTTAGATAATGATTACCCTCAAAACGTGATTAGATTATGGAAATATGGGGTCTTATATGTCAAAATATAAGTTTGGGTGAAAATCTCGCGTTAAAATCACGAAAAACGGGCTCAAAACGCTAAAAATATTGAAAACCGGGTAAAAGTTGCGAATATCCGAAGTTCAGGGTCGGAGGTTCGGTCCTAGCCATTAGAACCAAAAGTAGATGAGGGTCCTACTCTCGGTTCTGAGCAGCTTCGCATCTCGGAACCGAAGGTTGTATCTCGGACCGAAGGTAGTATCTCGGACCGAAGGGTGAGTTCGGTCCCTTAGCAGGTTCGGTTCAGGAAGGTGGTTTCGGTTCTCAAGAGGTTTCGGTTCCTTAAGGGAGGTTCGGTTCTTTAAGAGGGTTCGGTTCGGCTCCTTAAGAGGTTTCGGCTCCTTAAGAGGGTTCGGCTTCTTAAAGCTGTTTTTCGCGTAAACTTCCGTTTTCGAACGATTTTCGACTAAATTAAGGGTCGGGATGCCCCGAGTGATTATAAAAAGTTGAGAGAGATTTTGAGAGAGATTTTGAGAGAGATTTGGGAGAGATTTCACATACTTGGAGAGATTTGGGAGAGATTTGACATACTTGGAGAGATTTCTCATACTTAGAGAGATTTGGGAGAGATTTCACATACTTGGAGAGATTTGGGAGAGATTTGACATACTTGGAGAGATTTCTCATACTTAGAGAGATTTGGGAGAGATTTCACATAATTGGAGAGATTTGGGAGAGATTTGACATACTTGGAGAGATTTGGGATAGATTTGACATACTTGGAGAGAGTTCTCATATTTAGAGAGATTTGGGAGAGATTTCAAATACTTGGAGAGATTTGGGAGAGATTTGACATACTTGGAGAGATTTGGGAGAGATTTGACATACTTGGAGAGATTTCTCATACTTAAAGAGAACTGGGAGAGATTTCACATACTTGGAGAGATTTCTCATACTTAGAGAGATTTGGGAGAGATTTCACATATTTGGAGAGATTTGGGAGTGATTTCACATACTCGGAGAGATTTCTCATACTTAGAGAGATTTGGGAGAGATTTCACATACTTGGAGAGATTTCTCATACTTAGAGAGATTTGGGAGAGATTTCACATACTTGGAGAGATTTGGGAGAGATTTCATTTGTGCCCTTTCTGAGTGATTAGCTTTGCAACTCAAGGTTCGTAAACCTCGTTAAGCCATGTTTAAGGGTCTTACACACCCCTTAAAGGGTATGCAATAGTGTTTTATCGTTTTGCTACCTCACTTATCCCGTTTAGGGTTTAAGAATTTCAATCATACGAACTTTCCAGTGATAACTTCTTGTTAAAATAGCGAGTTGTACAGTAGCTAACATATTGCAAACCCTAATATTCTAAGGTTAGATGAGTTGACCGGTTCGACTTACTGACTTTATTTGACTTTGACTAGCCTGAAAATCGACGGTTGTCACATTTGTATGACTGCTTCCCAGAATGGTGATGATCATGCGTAGAGGAGGTTCAAATTATGGTTCTGGATGAGGTGCAGTATTGTTCCGATTGATGAGAAGTTGTGGGGGTTCATCTCGTTGGAGATCACCCGCGGTATTTTCGAGCAAATTCATGTGATCTTCGAAACGGTGAAGGAGGGGATGATGCATATTTTGAATGAGCATTTGGGCGCGTTCCACACTAAGATGACGATTATTATGGGAGCTCACACTCTTTCCTTCTGCGATTTTTATACTTGTGGAGCTCCCAAGTTTTTTAGGGAGAAGGACCCCATTTCTAGTACGAGGTGGTTAGCGGATATGGTGACCGCTTTCCTAATGAGTTTTTCCCCATGGTTTGAAGGTCAGATTTACGTCCTGTCTTATGAAGGAAAGAGCTCGATATTGGTGGAAGGAGGTAGATTTCTCTTTGGGAGGTGAAGCCCTTGAGAAGATGACTCGGGTTGATTTTGTGACCCGGTTTACGGTAGAGTTTGCACCACCTATTGAGGTGCAACAGTTGGCGAGGGAGTTTCAAGACCTTTGCCAAATGAATGAGTTTGTGACAGAGATCACCGCCAACTTTAGGGAGAGAGCTCTTCTGGTTCCACAGTATGCTGCAGATGAGGTGATGAAGAAGACAAGGTACCAGGATATGCTACGAGACGATGTCAGGGGGTTGTGAACATTTCATCTTGTCGGAATTTTGAGGACATGATTGTTGGAACCCGAGAGCGGGAGATTCATTTGGAGCACCTAGGGAAGAGGAAGCCAGGGAAGGTGTAAACAGTTGGGCCCGCAAGACCGAGGTCAGTACAGCACGTGCGGGAAGCAACACGATCGGGTGTGTCGATTTAGGGGTATGGGTTCCAACAAGTATGGCAAGATTGGTCATGTCAACATAAATTGTCCCCAGGGGGCGAGTCCATTATGTTTTCACTGCAACAAGTGGGCTATAAGAAGGTCGACTGTCTTGAGGTGATGATAGAAGCGGTAAGAGAAGCTACTCCAGCCACTCTGAGGATTACTAATGGTCGCGAGGGTAGAGTGGAGGTTCCTATGGTTAGGATTTGAGCATTGCAGTCACAGGCTGAGGGGATCTGAGTTCCATCAATTAATGTTAGAGGTAGGTGTTGTATTCACCTCCTTTCATGCTCTTATTAATAGTGCTTATGATTATATGTTTGTGTGTGAGACGTTATATGTGGTTTATCTTAGTCTCCACCTAGAAATTAGAGTTTTCTTCATGATGGTCTAAACATTTTATCTTGAGAATCTTCATATGCCATTTTGCATACCAAGGGCTGTGTTTAGGGGATTTTGGGTGAGACAGTCTTGGATTTTGATGTGGGGGGCATCGGCCATCATCGGAGCAAGCTTAAAGTGAGAAAAGATCAACACTCGATCTCATTTTTGGTGGTATCAGCAAGGATTCAAGGAATTTGTGAGGTGGGCATGTCGGATTAGAATGAAGGATATATAGGGATTCTTCGTGGTATTGTGGAAATAAGGAATTCATTTGATCGTGGATGTAAGATTAGTAGTTTTCAAGTTCATACCTTCGTATTGTGGTCAATAGTAGGTTCGCATGGGAATTACGCTAAGTGCAAGTAAGTCATGGAATCGGTTGGGTACCCGTTTTGATATTTTAGATGTTGTTCTTCGTCATCCGATAAGTCACCAATGACTTGTAGTAGAGTCAATGGGAAGTACTTGGGATTATGGAGCTCGTTGACATTTCGTAAGTATTCATCTAGTTTTGGAATGTGTGTGATCGCTAAGATTGGCTAATAATGGAATGCCAATTCTTGTAACTTCTGGTTGTCGACACTTTGAATAGCAAGGTTGTGAGATGGATTGGAAATCCATCAAACTTTTTGGATTGGAAGACTACAGTCGAATCCAAGTGGGGGAGAAATGTTTCATATAAGGGTTGCATAAGAATGAATATTCAGGTCTCATCGCGCATCAGTACTGACGTATGGTGGATATTTGATTAGAAACGGGTTAACGGTTGTTTTAGCGGCTCCCTTTATGTTCTTTTCTGATGAAGGGTTTGGGGTTCGAAGCATAACCCAAACACTTGGTTGGGGTATAGTCGGATGCGGGTTCGACTCAGGAGGATCAGGGTTGGTATGGTAAATGAGCGGTAAGACCATGGGTTAGGACCATGGTAGTATAGACGTGTTGTAAGACTGTGGCGGTGGCCGTAGCATTCACTAGGTTGGAAGGTAGTGTGGAAGTGATGTAAGACTGTGGGGTGACCCGTAGTATTCATCTACTTCTTGATCAGATGTGAGATCATGGTAAATCTACGATTTGGCTCGTAGTTTCCTCTAGGTGGGATTAAACCATGGCAGGACAAGATTGTCGGAGGACTTCTCTTTGTGTTGGTATGAGGATCATTGGATCCGAGTCGAGGTTAGGCCTGTATAGCACTCAATTGGGTGAGACACGTGGGCGAGGCCCGTTTGGTTGTGATAGAGTGGGTGAGACCCGGTGGAAATTGGCTTGAGCAAGGTATTGGATCACGTTTAGAGTGGGTGAATCTATGGTCATTGGTTAGTGCATGTGTAATGGTTAGGCTAGGGTAGCCCTTATTAATTAGACTTTCAGTAGAATCCTAGTGGTGGGACCAGGTGTGAGATTGTCAGTCTCCACAATTGATTGGGGAGTTTACATCTCAGTTCAGTGGGAGGCCACATTGGTTACATGAGATTTCGGATACATCAAATTTGAAAATTTTTGTTGGTTATCAGGATGTGAGCTTTTAGGTTGGTCTAGCACTTAGGTGTGAGACTTGTGTTGGGCGTCCCCCTTGATTTCATATAAAAGGTATAACGGTTAATTGGTAGATAAGTACACGACCAGGGAGGTCTCGGTTGCATCATAATTATAGTTATGGTACGACAAGATCAGCCTGAGATGGTACCCATGATGGAGATTCGTGTTAGGGTTCGCCTTGTTATCAATTGAAAGGTTTTTGGCAGCAATGAATGATCAGGGATTCTTTTAGGGTTCCCTTTGTATTTAAGCCTCTGTAACTCAATTCTAGGGTTCATTCACGGCCTTTATCCCCCTCAACCTCAGATAAACCCTATTGGTTTCCCTCTTGGTGGTTTTGGCTCATTTTTGGTGGTTTTGGTGCTTTTGCGAAGGAAGTGAGGAAGAATTAGTGCAACGATCAAGCAAGCAACACTTTATCATCTTGTTTATCACCTTATGGACCATTTGTAAGGATTCAAGTCTGTACCTTTTGAGTTATTCTCTTAGATCTAGGTTAATTTGGTCCCTTTTTGGTTTATTGATTTGGTTTGAGTGAATGGATGGAATAAAGTTGGCAACTTTATTGCTTTGTAGTTTCCCTTAAGCATCATATCTTATGGATCTAGAGTTTGGTTGTGATTTGTGAATCTTGCATAAGTTTTAGGTCATTTCTTTCCATTTGACCTAAGTTGACTTAAAGATGTGCATGGGTCATGACTCATTAATGTCCATCAACTAATCATTTTTATGGACCCTTGGTACCCTATTTAGCTTCTGGAAGGGTTGGGGTTAAGGACTTTTTCGAATTAAGGGCTTAGTGGTTAAGACATTATGGATTTTGGATTTATTTGGACTAGGGTTTGAGATCTTGATCTCTTTGGGTGTCTTAATGGGTAAAGTTAGAAGCTTTACTCATTTAGACCATAGTTTGGACCAGATCTATTTTTAGAAGGTAGACTTCGGGTTTGCCTTGTTTGGATTGACAGGGGGTGTTAAGCACCCATCATTTGACGCGAGAGTCGTTAGCTTTGGTTGGAAGTTTTGAGCTGAGTGTTGATTGGCTTTGTGATTCAGGCAAGTCTCTTTACAGTACTTGCGGGTAGAAGGCACCAATATAGGCCCATTGGATTATTTAATTGTATGTGCTTATAGTCTTTGAGAGTCCTATTGTATGTGTTCTACGCATGTGTTCCTATTTGCTATATGTATGTGGGATGAAATAGACCCGATACAACCTTGTGCTGACATATGAGTTGAAATAGACTCGGGGATGAAATAGACTCGGTACAGCCTTGTGTTGACATACCAGTTGAAATAGACTCGGGTGTGAAATAGACCTGGCACAACCTTGAGTTGGCGTATATGTAAGGCATGTGGTATTTTGGGGAACTCACTAAGCCTTGTGCTTATGGATTTAGGTACTTCCGGTTTGAAAGGGAAAGGCACGGCGTGACAGCATAACATCCCTTAAATTTTTCCGCATTGCCAATTAATGATGTTACTCGGATGTTCAAATAATATAATTACTTTGACTGGTTTTGGAATAACTCGTTTGTATGATTTATCGTTTTGAAAATGAAAATTTTACTATGATTTTTTGGAACGTTACAGATCTCTAGGGTAACTTAGTAACTAGACGTTATTCTGGCCAAACCTATCAGATAACATAATACATAGTCGTTATGCTGGACATACCTCTAGGTTAATAGAGTACCTAAATCTGACCCAATCTAAAGAAATAGTGTTATATCTAATCGTTATGCTAGCCATTTCTCTAGGGTAATATAGTACATAGAGCCTGTAGGATCACATAGAGATGACAACTGTAGAATTAAGAATCATGCATAATCGAAAAGACCTAGTTTAACACTTAAGCACAAGATGTATAGATAATGGAGTAGTACAAAAATTTACAAGCATGTTCTTGCTTGACTACAATGCTCTCTTTCTCTCTCTCTCTCTCTCTCTAGACTAAACTACTCATCTATACAATCAGAGCTCTCTTAATACAAAGTATATTATACAAGTATATATAGGGAAGCTTAACCCGTAAGGCCTTCACATAGATGGGCATTCCACCTTTTCTAAGACCTTCACAGAGAAGCACCTTCTCTCAGACCTTCATAGAGAAGCCTTCCATATCGAATAGGGAAGGAACCTTCTAAGTCACCATCCAATGAAGAGCTTCGCATCCCAACACTCTCCCCCTCAAAGATTGGAATAGGTGACCGGACTTCACAGTTCCAAAAAGAGCAACTTTGCGAATTAGACCTCAAGCGTGAAAAAAATGTAGAAGCAATAAAAAAATATACAAGTCTTCAATGATCTTCTAATACGGGTTCTAGAATGTGATACACTATAATCCAAAGCATCAAAAGGCAACTTTGAGTCCTTGGGTATCCGAAAACTCCAAGGCAACTTACCCATATTTGAGCATAAAAGCACGTCCAAAAAATCTTCATTAAGAGTAAACCCTTCATAAAAACGAATCACTTCATAAATTTCAATTCGAATCACTTCATAATCAACTCCCCCTCAAGGTCACATCGGTATTCAATCATAAATGATCATTCACCAAATATAAATATGCAAAACTTTCGAATTTGAATACCCATATCATAATATCTCTGCCTTTTTATAACCGGAATATGATTATAAAACACTAAATGGGAATGAGAAAGTGCTCAATGTGGACTTGGAAATACAATACTCCCCTTCGATGTAACATCCCAAAATTCAAGACCAAAAATTTCATTTTTAATTTAATGATTCATAAAACACATTTATTGAAAATGCTACTAGTGTCATCTCATATCATAAAAATCATAAGTCAAATATCTCTCAAAACATATCACAAGAAAATAATGTCAGAGTACAATCCCAAAAACATCATAGTGTGGAAAATAATGGTGTAATGCGCTGAAGTCAGATCGGCTCCTTTCCCTTCGAAGAAGAGGTACCTGAAACTAAAACTATAAACCGTAAGCACAAAGCTTAGTGAGTTCCCCCATCATACCACATACCATACAATAACATACTGTCGGGCATATCTTGGTGTCGGACCTACCCTGCTGAGCATACCGGGGTGCTCAACCTACCCCTGTTAGGCATACCGGGGTGCCCAACCTACCCCTGTCAGACATACCGGGGTGTCCGACCTACCCCTCCGGTTTATCTCAACCGGTTACGGGGACTATTTCACCCCTACCACTACCACATAATATCATAACATATACACACTGTCAGGCATACCGGGTGCCCGACCTACCCCTTTGGTCCTTTCGACCGCATACGGGGACTATTCCCCCTACTACCACTATCACATGACATCATACCATACTAGCACATAAAACATAACAGATAGTGGCATACCAGACAATTATCACGAAGACAATCATCTAACAAACAACTCCAACTAGTGGATCGATATTGTGGCCTTAGACCCACTTCTACTGGGAGGTAACCCACCTCAATGTCGTGAAGTAGCTGAACTGTCCTCGGCTCTGGGATCAACTCCTCTCAAACTACTACACATAACAATCTCCTTTAATTATTCTTTCATACTCATAACCCCTTTAAGGGTGAACTCTTGTCAGTGGTCAAATTCAAAGTCAACATCCTGGCTGACCCAACTCGCCGAGTTGGTCCATCAACTCGTCGAGTTCCATAATCCATAAAACTCTGAAATATCGATCTTATTCGTCGAGTCCTTTCATGGACTCGTCGAGTTCATCCTTATAGCATAGTCCATACCTTTTACTCACAACTCGTCGGGCCCCTCCTTGAACTCGTCGAGTTCCTTAATCCTCATAACCCAAACTATGGCCAACTCGTTCAGTCATCTTCTAGACTCAACGAGTTTGCTCGGTAACAGAAAAGGTTGGGGGGACCACGACCCAACTCGCTGAGTTGTATGAACAACTCATTGAGTCCCCCATAGTCTAAATCCATTCAGTCGTTTCCAGTCGGGTTCTAAGCTTCCAAACCATAGATCTGGTTCCCCAGGGTCGATATAACACGTAAAGTTTCTAACTTTACGTACATGCATGGTTTATTTAGCTCAAAGAGCCCTAAAAAGTGGTTCACAAGTTGCATGGGACTCCCATGGCCATAAATTTGGCACCTTTATGCCATGGAGTCCCTCAAAGGCTCCAGATCTGAAGTCATGACTCCAAGACATGCTTGCATCCACGAATCATTCCGAAATATCCTCTTTAAAGCTCTAAACTACTCCATGAAGAGATCTCGTAAATGAATAGTTAAGGTATAGACTTTATACCTCATTAAGGCTGCTTTGACAACGAAATCTCTGGATCCAAAGCTCCCTCCTTCAACCAAGCACTTTAAGTTTCCACTCCTTCAAGGAAATACCAAAGAATCACTCTCTTTTCACTCACACACACTCAAAAGGCTCTAGATCACGAATTAGGGTTTTGTTGGACTGAGGGAGCCAATGAGGGAGGCCACAATGAAGTGTTTTGGTGCTTAAATAGGGTACAAACCTTGAAAATTAGGGTTTCACCCTGGCAGCTCTACTCATCGAGTTGAGGCTTCTCAACTCGTCGAGTAGACTTCAAGTCCCGCGTCGAAAAATCCCATTCCTAGTCGACGAGTTTGGGGCCTCCAACTCGTCGAGTCCCTTTGCAAAAATGAATAATTATTATGAATATACATACCAGGAACCGGGCGTTACAAATCTCCCCCACTTATTTTAGACTTCTTCCTTGAAGTCTGCTGCATTTGGGAATAGCTCGGGGTAGTGCTCCCTCATCTCGTCCTGTGGCTCCCAAGTCCATTCCAAGCCCTTGCGGTGCTGTCATTGCACCTTCACTAACTCGACCTTCTTGTTCCTCAAATCCTTCGTCTTCTTGTCGAGGATGGCTACTGGTCGCTCGATGTAGTTCAGGCTGTCGTCCACCTGAATATCCTTTAGGGGTACCACCACAGAGTCATCTACAAAGAATTTCCGCAGCTGGGAGACATGAGAGGTGCTATGGATATGAATTAGCTCGGCTGGCAAATACAGCCTATATGCCACCTTGCCCACCCGGGCTATAACCCTGAAAGGACCAATGTACGTGGGGCCCAACTTGACCCGCTTCCTGAATCGAATGACACGTTTCCAAGGTGACACCTTTAGGAGGACCATATCTCCTACCTGAAACTCTGAGCAGTCTGACGCCTGCTCTGGACCTGTTGGATCCTCTTCGCCATCTTGAGTACCACTTCGGTACTCCCCATGACTCTCTGCCCAACCTCACCCCAACATATCGAGGGTTCTGCACTTCCTCCCATAAAGCACTTCAAAGGGAGGACGGTCGATGATCGCGTAGTAGCTATTATTGTAGGAAAACTCTGCCAAGGGAAGGTAGATATCCCATCTACCACCGAAATGTAATACGCATGCTCGCAGCATGTCCTCCAAGGTCTGGATGGTCTGCTCACTCCGGCCATCCTTCTGGGGGTGAAAAGCTATGCTAAAATACAGACAAGTACCTAACTCGTCATGAAATTTCTTCCAAAATCTTGAAGTAAATCGCACGTCTCGGTCAGAAATCATGGAAACTAGCACTCCGTGTCGAGCTACTACCTCTCTGATGTAGATGTCGGCCAAATTTTTGGCCAAAATGCTCTCCTGGATCGGGATGAAATGGGCACTCTTGGTCAACCGATCCACGATGAACCAAATAGAATCCACTCCCTGTGCGGTCCTGGGAAGCTTGGTGATGAAATCCATAGTAATATCTTCCTATTTCCATATAGGGATATCCAATGGTTGTGTATTGCCGTGAGGCCTCTGGTGCTCGACCTTGACCTTCCTCCAGGTCAAGCACCTCTCAACGTACCAGGCTACATCCCGCTTCATGCAGGGCCACCGGTAATCAGGACGAAGATCTTTGTACATCTTCGTCGCCCTGGGATGGATAGAAAACCTGGATTTGTGCGCCTCCTCCATCAAAACTTGGCGCACACCTCCATGATACGGAATCCACACTCTGCAATGGAGTGTCAAAAACCTGCGAATAACATAGTCGAGAAGGAAACCTGACCCACAGTACGCTCTCTCTTTCGATGTTCCTCCTTCATAGCCTCCTGTTGGGCCTCTCGGATCTGCTCCAAAAGCGGAGTCACTACTGTCATCCTTAGACAGATGTCTCTAATCGGGGCTGCTTTGCGGCTAAGTGCATCGGCCACCACATTGGCCTTCCCCGGGTGGTAGAGGATCTCACTATCGTAGTCCTTCACCACATCTAACAACCGACGTTGCCTCATGTTCATATTCGGCTGATCCATGAGGCACCTCAAGCTCTTGTGATCTATGTAAATGGTAGAACGGACCCCATAGAGGTAATGTCGCCAAATATTGAGGGCGAAAACAACCACCCCAACTCCATGTCGTGTGTCGGGTATTTCGCCTCGTGAGGCTTCATTTGTCTCGAAGCGTAGGCGATGACGTGCCCTCTCTGCATCAACACTACGCCCAAACCTAAAATGGACGCATCGCAGTATACAAAAAAATACCCCACGCCCTCTGGCAGGGCTAAGATTGGCACCTCGCACAACCTCTGCCTCAATGTCTCGAACGCCGCATGCTGCTCAGGCTCCCAGCAAAGCACAACAACCTTCTTCGTTAGTCGGGTCAGGGGTACGGCTATCTTGGAGAAATCCTGAATGAATCTCCGATAATAGCCTGCTAATCCGAGGAAACTCTGAATCTCAGATGGATACTTCAGAACCTCTCATCTCATCACGGCCTCCACCTTGGCCGGGTCGACCAGAATATCGTTATGGTTGACAAGGTGATTGAGAAACTGCACCTCGCGCAACCAGAACTCGCACTTGGAGAACTTTTCGTACAAGCTCTCCCTCCTCAAGGTATCCAACAACTCTCGCAAGTGCTCCTCGAGCTGCTCCTGCGTCTTGGAGTAAATCAAGATGTCATCAATAAAGACTATCACAGACCGATCCATCATCGGTCTTTATACGCAGTTCATGAGGTCCATGAACGCGGCATGAGTATTGGTGAGTCCGAAGGGCATCACCACGAACTCGTAATGACCGGAGCGATTCCGAAAAGCAGTCTTATGTACATCCTCATCTCTGACCCTCATCTGATGATATCATGAACGCAAATCGATCTTGGATAACCAAGATGCCCCCTGTAGCTGCTCGAAGAGATCATCAATCCTCGGGAGTGGGTAACGGTTCTTCACTGTTACCTTGTTCCGCTCCCGGTAGTCTATACACATCTGATGCGACCCGTCCTTCTTCTTCACAAACAGGATCGGGGCTCCCCAAGGTGAACTGCTCAACCTAATAAATCCCTTGTCTAACAGCTCCTGCAGTGGTGTAGACAATTCCTGCATCTCGGGAGGAACCAACCGATATGGTGCCTTGGCTGTCGGAGCCGCACCAGGGACTAGGTCGATCCTGAACTCAACCTGCCTCTCCGGAGGTATCCCAGACAACTCCACTGGAAATACGTCCGGGTAGTCTTGCACCACTGGCACATCACTCACAGTCACCTCACTCGTCTCTCGGGTATCCATAACGTAGACGACGTACCCTGTGCAACTCTTCTAAAGGTAGCGCCTAGCCCTCGCTGTTGAGCACAAAGCTGGTCCTCGTTGTAGCCTCTCGCCCTGAATCACCAACTCTCCCCCACGTGGGGTCATGATACGCACCAGCTGCTGTGCACAATCACTCACCGCCCCATTAGGTCTCAACCAATCCATGCCGATAATAACCTTGTTCCCATGCAATAGAATGGGAACCAAATCTACGAGGTAATACTCTTCATATAACCTCAAAACGCAAACTCTGAAAACCTTTGATGCCCGAACAGATCGTTCGTCATCATTCTCGACTTCTAAAGGATAATCAAACTTCCCTGAAGACTCAAAAAACCTCTTGCTAAGCGCAAGAGAGACAAATGACCGGGTAGCCCCCGAGTCGAATAACACCTGAACTAGGATATCGTTCACATGGAACGATCCTAAGAAAAACATATAAACATAGAACATAAATATCATAACCGACATGTAATACGAGTTAAGGAGAAGAAAACATACCCGTCACCACATCCGGTGCGGCACGCACCTCCTCGGCGGTCAGGTGGAAGGCTCGGCTCCTCACTACTAGAGCATCTGTCTTACTTGTCGACCATCCATGACCCGCAGGGTCGCTGGAGCTGGCGCCACCACTGGCACTGCTGGTACCAATCTCGGGCAGTTGGCCTTTTTATGGCCCTTCTGATTGCAGTGAAAACAAATCACGTCTGATGTTTGAAAGATGGGGGTAGGGGCAATATAAGCCTTGCCAAAGTGCCCAGTCTTGCCGCACTTATAGCAGCCCAATCCCCCAGCTCTACAAATCCCCTCATGTGGCTTGTCGCACTTCCCACACCGGCTCCGGCCCTGGTGGCCCTTCGACCTAGAGTCGAATCCCTTGGGTTTCTTCCCCAAAACCCCAGTAACCTGCACTGTCTCCGCCTTCCTCTTCCTGATGTGCTCTAAGTCAATCTCTCTCTCTCTCTCTCTCTCTCTCTCTCTCTCTCTCGCCCTGGCTATCATGTCCTCCAAAGTCGGGCATGCCGAGTAGCTGACATGTTTCTGAATGTCATCTCTCAACATGCCGTGGTACCGGTCATTCCTCATCTCCTCATCACCCGCATACTGAGGCACAAGCAAGCCCTCTCGCTAAACTTGGCGGTAATCTCCGCCACCGACTCAGTTGTCTGCCTCATATCAAGAAACTCCCTGGCCAACTGTTGAATCTCTACAGCTGGCTCAAACTCCGCCCTAACCCTGGTCACAAAATCCGACCAAGTCATAGCTTCAATGACTGGGGCTCCCAACGTGTCGCTGACTGCCTCCCACCAGTCTCTAGCTCTGTCTCTCAAACAAACCGCAAGATACCCGAACTTCGACCCCTCAGGGCAAAAGCTCGTCAACTGTGTAGACTCGATGTCTACAATCCATCTCCTGGCCATGATGGGGTCCTTCACCCCATAAAATTCTGCCGCACCACATCCCCTAAAATCCTTGAAGGAGAGCGTGCGAGTCCTTGATTGGCTCAGTGCCATGTCGCTCCTGAATGCCCTGAGGCGATCCTCCATAAGCTGAATGATCCCCTCCTTGATCGACTCGAAAATCACCGAGGTCTACTCAAGGATGCCTCTCGTAATCTCAGACGCGATGAACTCGCGTAGTCCTTCATCGCCTAGCTCGGAACCCGAACACGAACCTGATCCTGACCCAGACCCTGAACCTCCTGCTCTGTGACGCGTAATCACCATTCTGAAACAAAGAACGTAATCGTCAAGGTCATACATAACCTCGAGAGGTCTCACACACTCTACAAGTTCCCTGGTTCTATCTCAACCCTCCTTGACTCGAGTACGGATCCTCTGCTTACCCTAGGGTAATCTACGACCTACTCTCCGCCATCAGCTGTGTAAGAAGTCCATGCTATCTCCCCCTAACTAGCTCGTGAATACCATTACATATTACTAAGACCACATAATTCTTCGAATGAGAGGTCCTACCCTACAACGGTTGGACTCAAACAAGAGCTATGAAATAAGGCTAGACCTAACCTTCTGAAATTATTTAGTCCTCGTAATATGTAACTTAGCGTATTCGTTTACTAGTTAATTAAAGATAACTAGGACTCCTATAAGCACAAAGAAAGCAGCATCCGATCTTTGAGTACCCAAAACAAGCATATTCTAATCAGGCCATCATATCACTGACTAATTAGTTCTAGCATGTAATTCAATAAGCACATATATCAGGCACATAAGGCATCTTCCTAGATCCTTAGCCCTAATCTAGCATGCAGTTCTCATACACATACAATAGGTTTATAAGGCATCCTTCCTAGATCCTCAGCCCTAATCTAGCATGCAGTTCTCATAATCAAATCATATCATATAATAACATGTATGGGTATCTTGGGGAAAACTTACTTGAGCTCGGTCGATTGCACGCATCACACTCCTTCTTCTTTCTCAAAACCCTTATTTTAAATTTTGGAATCTTTTTTTTTGTAAAAACTTTTCAAATCCTCGATTTGAGTCCAGACACCCCCGAAGGTGTGTCCGAATCCCTCAAACCAAGGCTCTGATACCAACTTGTAACATCCCAAAATTCAAGACCAAAAATTTCATTTTTAATTTAATGATTCATAAAACACATTTACTGAAAATGCTACCAGTGTCATATCATATCATAAAAATCATAAGTCAAATATCTCTCAAAACATATCACAAGAAAATAATGTCAGAGTACAATCCCAAGAACATCATATTGCGGAAAATAGTGGTGTGAGGCACTGCAGTCAGACCGGCTCCATTTCCTTCGAAGAAGAGGTACATGAAACCAAAACTGTAAACCGTAAGCACAAAGCTTAGTGAGTTCCCCCATCATACCACATACCATACAATAACATACTGTCGGGCATATCTGGTTGCCCGACCTACCCTGCTGAGCATACCGGCATGCTCAACCTACCCATGTTAGGCATACCGGGGTGCCCAACCTACCCCTGTCATACATACAGGGGTGTCCGACCTACCCCTCTGGTTATCTCAACCGGTTACAAGGACTATTTCACCACCTACCACTACCTCATAATAACATAGCATATACATACTGTCAGGCATACCGGGGTGCCCGACCTACCACTTTGGTCCTTTCGACTGCATACGGGGACTATTCCCCCTACTACCACTATCACATGGCATCATACCATACTAGCACATAAAACATAACAGATAGTAGCATACCAGACAATTATCACGAAGACCATCATCTAACAAACAACTCCTAATAGTGGGCCGACATTGTGGCCTTAGACCCACTTCTACTAGGAGGTAACTCACCTCAATGTCGTGAAGTAGCTGAAGTGTCCTCGGCGCTGGGATTAACTCATCTCAAACTCCTACACATAATAATCTTCTTTAATTACTCTTTCATACTCATAACCCCTTTAAGGGTCAACTCTGGTCAATGGTCAAAGTCAAAGTAAACATCCTGGCTGAACTAACTCGCCGAGTTGGTCCATCAACTCGTCGAGTTCCATAATCCATAAAACCCTAAAATCTCGATCCTAATCGTCGAGTCCTTTCATGGACTCGTCGCGTTCATCCTTATAGCATAGTCAGGACCTTTTACTCACAACTCGTCGAGTCCCTCCTTGAACTCGTCGAGTTCCTTAATCCTCATAACCCAAACCATGGTCAACTCGCTGAGTCATCTTCTAGTATTAACGAGTTTGCTCAGTAACAGAAAAGGTTGGGGGACCACGACCCAACTCGCTGAGTTGTATGAACAACTCGTTGATTCCCCCATAGTCTAAATCCATCCAGTCGTTTTCCAGTCAGGTTCTAAGCTTCCAAACCATAGATCATGTTCCCTAGGGTCGATATAACACGTAAAGCTTCTATCTTTACGTACATGCATGGGTTATTTAGCTCAAAGAGCCCTAAAAAGTGGTTCACAAGTTGCATGGGACTCCCATGCCCATAAAGTTGGAACCTTTATGCCATGGAGTCCCTCAAAGGCTCCAAATCTGAAGTCATGACTCCAAAACATGCTTCCATCCACGAATGGTTCCGAAATACGCTCTGTATAGCCCTAAACTACTCCATGAAGAGGTCTAGTAAATGAATAGTCAAGGTATAGACTTTATACCTCAGTAAGGCTACTTTGACAACGAAATCTCTGGATCCAAAGCTCCCTCCTTCAACCAAGCACTTTAAGCTTCCACTCCTTCAAGGAAATACCAAAGAATCACTCTTTTCACTCACACACACACTCAAAAGGCTCTAGATCATGAATTAGGGTTTTGTTGGACTGAGGGAGCCGATGAGGGAGGCCACAATGAGGTGTTAAATAGGGTGCAAACCTTGAAAATTAGGGTTTCACCCTGGCAGCTCTACTCGTCGAGTTGAGGCTTCTCAACTCGTCGAGTAGACTTCAAGTCCCGCGTCCAAAAATCCTATTCCTACTCGACGAGTTTAGGGCCTCCAACTCATCGAGTCCCTTTGCAAAAATGAATAGTTCTTATTAAAATACATACAAGGAACAAGACGTTACATTCGATAAGTGACAAAAACGAGAAGCTTCAAAACCGAAAAACACGAAAAATATGACAATTTTCGTAAACTTGACTTCCCGGATCGCTTTGACTTGAAAAATGAACAATATTGTTCATGTTGTTGGAAAATGTTTTGTAGAAATAACAATTTTTGAAATCCCAAAAAAATCTCCAAATGTTGCAAAGATTTTAGTTTCTAGGTGAAAATTATAATGAGGCTGAAAGATCAAGGACCAAATGTGTAACTTTATGTGTCTGCTTCCCCAATACTTCCTGCTTGCAAGAAAACACAACTTCCACTGATACCCAAAAAATAGTGAAGCATCAGCAACATCAATAGCGAACCATGTTCAAGCTTCCCAAAAAAAATTCAACCATTCGCTATTCGACCTTACACTGACGAACCATCAACAATCTACAAACCGATTGCGAATCCACTTGCGAGACCTACATTTTCAAACCTTCAAACCCAATTGAACCAATTTCCCAATGTCAAACCATAGCCTTCCCAACTAAGAATATACCATTCCCAATCAAACATCATTATCTAGCCATACGCTACCTACCATTCGACCATCACTATCAGTCCTTATACTTTAGTTATCCAAGTTTCAAACCCAACTTCCCATTTAACCCAACAAAGCAACTTTAATGAAAAACCACAAACCTAGAATTTTTTTTCGATTGCGATACCCAGTCAACTATAAAGCTTTGTTCAAATTGCGAGCTTGATATGAGAGAACTTGCGAGTGATACACATAAAATGTGAGATTTCGTTATCAAATGATAAAGAAATATAAAAGGTACCATAGAACTAAGAGTACCATAGTATCTAGAAATAGTGTTATATCTAATATTTATGCTAGCCATTTCCCTAAGGTACCATGGTACCTAGAGCCGGCTGAATCTAAAAGATAGTGTTAGAATTTAGACATTACTCTAGCCATTTCTCTAGGGTAACAAAGTACCTATAGCCGACTAATAGTATTGTATCTCTAGGGTAACATAGTACCTAGAGCTTGCTAAATCTAAAGAATAAGTCTAATACATAATCATTAAGCTAAGCGATTTTTTTAGGGTAACATAGTAACTAGAGCTGACCAAGGGACTAACATTATACCAAATCAGCACTCTATCAAATATACAAACGTATAATAGTAGGGCGTTACGCAGTCTCTATACTCGATCTAAGAGGATAATAGTAATAGGTTTTGTCATCGCTATGTTCGAAATCCATGGATAATTGTAGCATGTTAGGCCATCACATGACTCTAATAATGGCTATATCGTCACTCCGCTAGTTTGGCTTTGCTAAGAATATCTATATAAACTAATTATATACTCCCTCCGTCCCAATATTATTGTCCACAGACAAAAAACACACATATTAAGAAAAACATTAATTACCATTAACTTTATTTAATAAAATGACAGTTTTGTCCTTACTTTGCATTTAATGTTCTATTAAATGCTTAGTTGGTTAAGTAATAATGATGGAGTATTTTGGTAAAAATGTTATTTATTTTTAGAAGTGGACTATTATTTTGGGACAAACCAAAAAGGAAAGATGGACTATAATTTTGGGACGGAGGGAGTATTTATTATAATTAAACAATGAAATAACGAAACTCTATTTACGACTTAAGTATACAGTTATATAAGAAAAGGGTGGATTGTATCCAACTAACCCATATTGAGTTCACGCTTGATTATTCTGCTCTTAAGAGCACTCACTTCCTTAAGTATAATCCTAAAATATGGATACACTAATAGTCTATAAGATAAATGAGAATTACACAAATCCTAGTACATATATATAGTAGGAGTCTATTTTCAAAGAATCAACATAGTTTTACAACTTAATAAAGTATAAAAAAAATATTTTCAAATTATAATACACAAAAGCTGTGAACTCACCAACATTACGTTGATGATTTCAAAACCTCATGTATTCCTAGGAAACCAAGAGATAGAAGATTGCAATCTCAAAAGCAGTGGTGGATCGAAGAAGCTACTGAAGACTTGTTATCGTTATAGTTATGCCTAGTTGTCAAGGCACCTTTTGTAATCAAAATTATAGTATTTTAGAAACATATTGTAATGTAATATTTTTATCCATAATGGAAGTGATATTTATGTTTATTTTTGTTTTGTAATGTTCAATGTATCTTCAATATTTGTGATGCAACATTCTAATGTCGCACATCTCGGCGTTTCCGCCGCCGACCGTGCGTGTGACATTTGACCTTTGAATCAAATCATTTTTTACAACATTTTGATTAAAGTAAAGAGCCTCATCATTGATTATTATCCACTTGCAACAATTCACTAAACTTTGAGTTCACATTATCACCATTCCCTGATGTTGCAAAAATTTGATTTGGAAAATATTGAAATTGTGGATATAACACAAAATTTTGTTTAAGAAATTGTGTTCCTTTTCAGTCAAAACTTTTGTGTGTTCATTTTAATACTCGAACACTTGTGCTTCAGTAACTCGTCGAATTTCCTTTTCATCAGAAACATCATCAAAGTCTTTTTCATTATTTGTAATATCTTCGATATCAACTTTTTCAAAGATAAATCATCATTAAGCTTTGAAATTGAATCAATAGTTTCATCACATTTAGCTAATGAATCAATTTTAATAACTAACAAATTTGAACAATCAACATATTTGTTTCCTCAATTTCAATGATATTATCAGAATCATCTTCGACATCAGCAAAATTTTAATGAGAACTTTGTGTCGAAGATTCATTTTTGTTCAAAATCTTCCTTTGTTCAGTTTTACTCAAAATATCATTAACAATATCAACCAATTCATTAGCATCCAAATATCATTAATAATTACTATCCTATATGCATAAGAATCATTTGGTACATAATCAAACTGAGAAACCATGTTTTCACAATCAAAAGTAACGTCAAAAAGTAATTATTTCTTAAACTAAATGAATCGTAAGAGTTTGCAATATTGCTCTTTACAAATTTCAGATGGGTGATGAAGTAATGTGAGTTTCTCATAGAGCCTTTTAGTTGTGTTATAGTAAATGTTGTTCTTCTTAGTTAACAAAATTTTATCTACCCTAACAGAGTCACGATGTAGAGTAACATTATTTTGTCAGAAATTTAAAGCTTCTATTCTAGAGTTTTTCTCCTCAATTCTATTCCTAATTTTGTAAAGCTCAACTTTTGTTTTCTCAACATCACTACTCATAGAAATCAACAAATTATTCAGATGAACACAAGTAGTATCAAAGTCAGATAAAACAAAATCATATGAGCTAGAAGGAAAATTAAATGAGATTAGAAGATTACATACCTTCTCAATCATTAGAGACTTTGAAGTGGTTACCATGAAGCACAAACCTTCTCATTTTCCTTCTTCATCATCACTCTCTTCTTTGCTATCAACCAATATGACTTTGCAACCTGACTCAAACTCCACACCTTTCACAAACTTCTTAGCTTTTAAAAGATTCTTATCTTCCCATTCACCAACATTATCTCTCTCATACTAAACAAACATGGATCCATACAAAGGATTTCTCATTTCTTCATCATCTGATCCAGATGATCCGATTTGATAAGGTCCTTCTTCCTCATCAACTCCTTTCGCAACGAATGAAAGATTATGAGAATGTATCCTTAATTATTCAATTTCCATGGCATATTAAGCTTCATATTTCACTTTCTCCTACTTCTCCTCCTTTTTCTTGAACATGCAATCTCTTGCCAAATGGTTTATGCCATTGCAATAGTTACAGTCACAACCAGAATCCCCAACTAACTTTTTCTCCACCTTCTTCTCATCAGAACTAGCTTGTTTCTTGTTTTCAACAATAAAATTTGATGTCGAAGGTGCCTTTTTGAACGTGTTTCCTTTGAAGTTTCCCTTAAGAGGCTTTTTGTAGAACTTTCTAGCATTACTGTTTGAATAGTAAGCAATAACTTCATCATCTAAATTCACTATCAAACATTCTTCATCAACATTGTCTTCTTCATAAAAACAAATGTCTTTCATATTTGTCTTAGACATAAGTGCCAAAGGACCACCCATCTTGTCCTTCCCATCAGACAATTCCTTAACTTTGCTTTCATGTGCCTGCAGGATTTTGTAAAGATTCGATAGAGAATAAGAATCAAAGTTTTCTTGAATCTTGATCATCAAAGATATATCCTTCCATTCTTTCCATAGAGCTTGAATAAATTAGATGTTAAATTCAAGATTTGTTTGCATGACACCGTAGCTTGAACATTTGTAAATCAATTTATTGAGTCGATCATAATAAGCTTCGACTGATTTAGATTGCTTCTGTTTGAAGTCAGACAATTTATACAAATAATGCTTCACTGAACTCTTCTTGGTACACTCATTGCCTTGAAACTTCTCTTTCAATGTATTCCAGATCTCATGAGCATTTTTGCATCCACGGATATAATTGTAAACAAGTGATGGTAAAGCTCCTCGGAATTCATGAACACATATTTTATCATTTGTTTCTTTATGCTTTCGTGTTGCAATGAAATTCTCATATTGAGCAGTTGTACCAACAACTTCAATTTCATTACCAGGAAATGGTTCATCTCTGATTGAACACCATAGATCTTCATTTATTACGTTTAGCTAATTTTCCATTTGATATGCCCATTGATCAATAATACTCCGGAAGTATCATTGTGTTAACATTCAAATTTGCCATAGATTTTTTATCAGAAAAGACGAAAAGCTTGAATATAATTGAAATCAGATTCAATTGATTGATTCTCGATTGCATAGTCGATTCATCTCAGAGATCGTTCGAACAACAACATTTTCAAATGCAGAAAAAGTTGAATCCAAAAGTAGGAATTAATAGATGAAAACAAGTAAGAAATTCCCAAACGATTTGATGAAGCCTGCTCTGATACTAATTGAATAGTCAAGAATTCAATCAATAAACGATTTCAATCAGAAGTATGAATATGAGAAGTAAATAAAGATGTTCAACTTGTATTTTATGGATGACAAACAAAGGTTACAAGTGTTAAAAATGAGAAGTGCAAAAGTGCTACTCTTAACCTATGATGTAGTATTATTTATATTACTAACAATAGATACAAAAAATACTAAGAGACTTCAACATTAAGTACACAGGAAAAACACTCTTAGAAATACATAGATATATCAAAGTTGTGTAACCATCGACATAGACAGCTACACTACACTTGACATTACAAACGAAAACTTCACATAAAGAATATCTTCGCAACTAATGAACTCTACAGTAAACTATCATCAAATTTAAGGTATATTACTAAAATTAAAGTTGCTTACATGACACATGTACCTATTGGGTATGTGGATATAAACAAGCCATAAAGGTACAACGGAAGCAATAAAAAAAGAATATCAAAATCCAATAGTAGATCATTGTTCAACCAATTCTAATGCAACTAAACGGAAACATAAAATGATAGGAATCATACCCTTAAAGATTTTGAAATCATCCATGTTCTTGATTGTGAGAGGATGTAATGAGTGCAAACTAGAACATAATTCGTAGTCGCACCCAAGAAGTAGAAAAGAAACCATTTGACTAATTCATCTATGATCAACACCAATGCCTAAACGATTTAACATTCTGAATAAAAATCATGCCATGATTTAAGAAAATCATACTGAGTTCCGTGAGGAAATTTAGGATTGAGAGAATGGGGGAGAGGGTAGCCGAATTTTAGGGTTTGGAACAATTCCAAAAACTGGTACTATGCCTCTTTATTTATAGTGATAGTTTAGAATCCTTATGAGATAAATACTTGGTTATTAAGTAATTATCCATAAGATTGGTAACGATCCAAAAGATTTGACATTAAATTCTTTACACCTAAAATCCAATAATTCTACAAGTTTCTATTAATTAATTAAAAACTTTATTAATTAACCAACTTTTTGTGACTGTGGACACTATTTCCTACGGTATCGTACTCCAACCCTATTGGATCTTTGATGTATGCTATGCTACACACATGCCTTAATTTTTCATATTCTGTGAATGTCGTTAGTAGATACATGGCAAACCTAGCGAAAGAGCATTGGAATGATTTCAAATGCAACTTTCATCATTTACATGGTACATTTTCTAAGTGTTTACACTCTAGAAAAACTGCTAATGAAGTTGCTAGATATGCAATGATTTGGATAATTAGAGATTGAGTACAGGGTGCATCTTTACACTAGGTGGTTGTGTTATTAGCTGGAAAGCACGTTTATAGTCTAAAATTATGTTATCCACTACCAAAGTTGATTATATGGCTATAACAAGAGCTATTAAAGTAGTTATATGGTTGAATGATTTGATTGGGCAGCTTCATGGCACATTGAAGGTCAATCGTGTGTATTCTCACAATTAAAGCACAAGTTTTCCAACCAAGGATGAGATGTTTCCCGATCGAATGAAACATATCGATGCATGTTAAAACTTTAAGAGAGATCATTTCTTAACGCGAATCCATTGTAAGCAAGATTAGTACCAATGAAAATCCTTAATATATGTTTACCAAAAGCCTCCCAATATCGAAGTTTAACTTATGTTTAGACTTGATGGGTATACTAAAACGCAATTGAGCCAAGATGTTATTGGTAGGGGATGCAACTTACGTTTGTTACTATTCTTCATTGTTGAATTGAGAGTTATTTGACGGTTTTTTGATTTGTTGATGTTTTTGACTTTGAATTCATGACAAATATTGTTGAAATATGCCTTCAAAAATCCAAGTTGTAATCTTAGCTTTGTTACATTGTCAGCTCAACTCCATTATCCGTTCGACTACCTTGTCAGTGGCATAATCATTAGCTCCAGACTTCTCAAGAATAGACCTAGAAGCGAAGAAGATTACCTGAGTTATATCTCTTTATTCTTTAGACCAACTTTATGATTGATTAAGAAGTTGTTTTTTGAGTAGAGGATATATTCATATCTTATCCATACCATAGTTTGTTTAGATATCTTGTACCGAAGGGGCAGGAAATAATTTATTTACCATCATGCACCTCAACGATATTGTTAATTGGTTCTCATACATCTTCTGTAGTTTTTCCCATATGGGTTTCCACGTAAAATCATGACATTTATTTCCTTTCTACTTATTTGTTTTTGTTATTTTATATTGCTTGATCATAAACAATCAATATTGTATTTGAATAATTTTCATACAACTTCTTTTCAGTATGTTTATGATGGAATTTGAATTTAAAATTGGTTTGATTATTATTAATCATAACCTGATGACTGTAGTCGTATCTCTAACACTAGTGCCATTTGAAATGTGTTTGGGCAAAGGAGGAAAATGTATGGAGGTAGGGGTGAGCATTTGGACCTGTGGACCGGACCAGACCATTTTTTGGACCACAGGGCCGGTTCTCGAGTCTAGGATTTGAGCAAAACCAGTCCGATCCGACCAGTTTCGGATAAAAACCAGTTTTAGACCGGCTTATTTTTAAAAATTTGTATTCTGTGAAATACTTTAAACAAACATATCTCATTCGTTTTAAGTAGGATTGATATACGATTTTTTCCAGCGTGTGATTTAAAGTTTGTAGATGATTTTAGACTATGATTTTGTTGTTTTTGGTGTTATATTCAATGAGTTACAATCCTTCAAAGATGAGATGTCAAAGCTGACATTTCAACTTTTCAGTAAGAAATTTAAACTTTTGTATTCTGTGAACTATTTTTAACAAGAATATCTCATTCGTTTTAAGTCGGATTGTTATGCGGTTTTTCCAACATGTAATTTATAGTTTGTTGATGATTTTAGACTATAATTTTGTTGTTTTTTTGTGTTATATTCAATGATTTACAATCCTTCAAAGATGAGATATCAAAGCTGAAATATTTCAGTTTTTCAGCAAGAAATTTAAACTTTTGTAATCTGTGAAATTCTTTAAAAAGTCATATCTTATTCGTTTTATGTCAGATTGACATGCGGTTTTTTCCAACGTGTAATTTATAGTTTGTAGATGATTTTAGACTATAATTTTTTTTTAGTATTGGTGTTAATTCAATGAGTTACAATCATTCAAACAAATTGTATAAAATATAAACAATCGACCGGTCCAAATGGCATAAGAAACGAAAACATATTCATTTTACGAGTTGTACCGTATCAAAGTAAAAAAAGTATTCATTTTAATGAGTTGTAACGTATTAAACCTAACAATATATTCGTTGTAAAGAGTTGTATCAAACCTCAAAACGTTTTTAATAAGTTGTAACGTATGCATGTAAAGTTGTACCGGTCCAAACGGGTCCAAGAACATGAAAACTCGGACCTAGACCTGGACCCGGTAAGTCTCTTCCGGTCCAGTCCAAGAGCCGGTCCGATCCGGTTCTGTCCGGTACGGTCCAAATGCTTGACTCTACAGATCGACGATATTATGGATTTCTTAAGTAAGGTGTGTAGTCATATTAATTATTACCTTTTTGGGCCTAATTCTTTTTATCTTTCTTTTTTCTCCTAGGTTTCTCTTAGTGGAAGAAAACATAACACGTAATCAATCTCTTGTTATTTATGAAAATAGTTTAAATGAAACAAAATGAGAATTTCCATATATGAATGCAAATTTACCCACCCACTTGGAGAAGTGGAGTACTATGCTC
The DNA here is from genome assembly GCF_052849685.1 of Lactuca virosa. Taxonomy (NCBI): domain Eukaryota; kingdom Viridiplantae; phylum Streptophyta; class Magnoliopsida; order Asterales; family Asteraceae; genus Lactuca; species Lactuca virosa. The sequence goes on from NC_136432.1 coordinate 247,520,223, forward strand.
AATTTTCTTCGTTGTATATCCCAAGATCTACCCATTATTCCAAAAGTCAACTTTAAGGGAATCCTTTTGTTTTTTAATTTATATCATAAAGATCAGATTCACACGGCTGGTTACGTGTTTGTTTTTCATCATTTTAAGCATTTTAATTCACAAAAAGTTCATTTCTCGTTACTAGCTGATCAGTTAATCATCATTGTAGTAGTTTAGCGCTAGTTGTTTAATATCTCGGTTAATCATAGCTTCCATTATTCTCGATCTTATATTAATTGGTTCTATGTTGACTTGTTTCAACTATGTCGAAGATGAGTTGGAAATAAAATTTCCTTTTTGCTACAGCTAGCCTACAAAATAGACCCTTTTAGTCTTTGAAGTTTCCTCTTCCAACGCCTAAAAAGTTCATTAATAATGATTGCATTTGAGATTAACTATGGTCCAACTTTATGTACATTGAAGACTTCATTCGCAAAAGCTATTCATTAACATTCTCAATCGCTAACTTCATTGACTTTCATCAACTATAAGAGCACTAGTGAACCAAATGTTTATACCAAAATTCTTAATTAGAATATGGAGAAAGTGGAAACCACACAAATTATAATAATTGCATTGCTTGTTAATATTTTGGGATTATTGTTGAATAATTTACAAATAGATACTAACCACCCTAAGTAACCGATTCTGTGAACGATATTTTTTAGCTTCTTAATTTGCGACTTTAAAGAGATGCGAGAGATCTGCATGACCAATGGAAGAGGATAGACTAGAAATGCAGCAATTGCAGACTCGACTTCACTGCTAAACTCCTTCTTAAGCTGTACACACGTATACATACAAAACTTAAAATTACCTGATGGGTATACGACTACAGCAAATTATTGGTAGAAGGCGCGAAAAAAAAAAGAGGCAGAGTTACATATATGGATCGTGATTCCAAATGTCGCAGGTAATGAATTTTTGTGATTTAGTAGGCAGGGGTATTATGGTCTATTTGGTTATTTTTTATTTTTTTATTTTTGATGATTCTAATATATAAAAATTGATTCTTAAATAATAAAAACTGTTTAAAAAATAGATTTGGGCAAATCCGATATTTTAAAACATTAAAAAGAACAAATACGATATTTAGAATTTAAGTCGGGTAGATATGATATTTAGACGTTTAATAAGGGTATATATGAAATTCACCCTTTTCCAAAAAGTTTCCTTGATCTTACCCAATGTTTTAAAAACCGGTTTTTAGTTGAACCGGTATGGTGACCGGTTCCTGGTTCAACCGGTTTAACCGGTTCAACCGCCGGGTTAACTGGTTTCTATAATTTTCATATTTTCCTACACATACATACATATATAAATAATGAATTTGACGTTTACAAGTTCAAACGTCAAAAATACATATTAAAATAAGTTGTAGATCAATCCAAATATATTAAAATAATACATAACCATAAGTTTTAGTGTTTTACATCAATCCATATACGTCAAAAAGAAAATAAAGTATAATACCAAAACAAAATATAGCTTTAATAAATATAAACCCATCAAAAAACTTTATAACATTACCATATGTTTTTTATTTACAGAAAACTAAATAGATTTGAAAAAAAAATCACCAAATTTTATTATACAAATGGTTCTTTTCCATATGTTTTTATTCGGTTTAACCGATTTATTTTGACCGGTTCAATTGAGTTTTCTAAAACCGGCCGGTTCAATTCAGTTCAGAAATCGACGTAAAATCGGTGATAGTTGAACCGTTTCTCCCCGGTTCTTGGTCCAACGGGTTCGACCGACTAGTTTCAAATTAGTTTTAATTAAGGTTATCTAAAAGAAACTTGTGTACCAAGGACATAATTGTATGTATTATTTTTAGAATTTTTACAAACATATCAAATAAACTCGATATCTTGTTGAGAAAATGTTAGTGTTATAATTCTCTCTTTAAAACAATATCTTCGTTGGAAACTATATTTTCAAAGCTTTTAAAGCATCTAAAATACATTATTTATTGACTTTTTGATCGTGCAGACGTTTCGTTGAAGTTGTGACAAAACTATTTTTTGAGACCAACATTTTTTTTTACACTCGACATCATGTAACAAAAACGTCATAACTCTTTCTATAAAACTTCAAAAAGACTTGTAGTTTTTTTTTTAAACAAAACATTCACAGCTTTCTGTGTCCAAACATATAAGATACATTATTTTTGAACTTATGTATCATTTTAGACACGTCGTTGAAGTTGGTCAAAAGAAGACACAAATTTTGAAAAGAGAAATGTACTTTAAAATTGATGAATCTAAACAAACTCTCAACCATTTATGTGACTTAAAATACTAAAAAGCTTCATCAATAACTAAAAATATCAAATACTTTAATACATGCATAGGAGATCTCAACAAACTTGTAAAACCAAAGACTTGGTCAAATTCGACTGTTGGACTGTTTTCTATCTAATGGACTTGTGGGAAAAAATATCGTAACATCTTCTACAGAATTCGAAATTATTGTTGTGTTTTCGTAAGAAACTATACATCCAAAGTTTTTCAAGAATATATATAAGAATCACATTTTTTTTTTACTTCTAGATTATGCCAAAGTTTTTGTTGAAGTTGGTCAAAAAATACACACAAAATTTGGAGAGAAAAAAAAGGAAATTTATTAAAGTTGATTATTTAAATAAATCCTTAACTATTTATCGGGCCTAAAGCATTAAATTAATTAATAAATAACTTATTAACATCGCAGAAAATCTCCAGCGACTTAGGAAACCCAAAAGCTTGGTTAAATACTGTTGTTTTCTATCCACCGGAATGTATGTGGAAAAAACATCATAAATTCCTCTACAAAATTCCAAACGACTTGTCTTTTTGTTTCGTTAGAAACTACATATCCAAAGCTTTTCATGCATATAAAATACATGATTTTTGGACATCTGAATCATTCCATACTTTTTGTTGAAGTTTGTCCAAAAAACAATTTTCTTTTATGATTTTTTGATCAACACCTCGTGTGTTAGGAACACGATATATGTATGATTTCCACGTCACCTTCTTTGTTAAATTTCTAGCATATCTTCTCATTAGCCTTCAACAACAATAACAACAATAACAAATGATATGCTCAAAATTATATGGATCACAAAAAAACAAATAATTTTTTCTTATTTATAAAAAAATAATGCAATTAAACTCAAGAAAATAAACCAAAATAAATATAGCAAACACTCAAATGATGAACATAACATTGTAGATTTCTCATTGATACACAACAATCGTCCGTTACATAAGAATTTAATAAGCACGAAAGATAAAAAGTTATCATTAAATGGCTGGATACAATCCCCAATTACAACCAACCGAAGTGTCTCTCCCAATTCATTGTCACAATTGTTAACCAAGACATCCTAAAAATCACTAGTACCAAATTGAACTTAATATGACATGTCACTTTATCTTAAATTATATAAGATATAGATTAGGTATCACATTAATTGTACTGTTTATTTAGGTTTTCTGTTGAAATAAATACTTATAATTTTAAAGTCTTTTCTAGAGCAATTTCACAAATGTGAAATTGCAAGAAAAATAAGTTCCCTATTTTTTTATTTATTAGGTGAATACTCGTGAGTTGCTCAAGTTTAAAATGTATGGTTAAAATATTATATATATATATATATATATATATATAGTTTAAAATGATTATTTTATTGACATTAACAATGATATAATAATTTTTAAACTAAGTTTATATATAATCTCAAATATTATGAACAATATTACTCAATGTCATCTATCCGTTGCTTACCTACTGAGTATTATTCTCGATTTAGTATTATTTTTTTAATAATTGTTATGATTAATTAATTTAAAATTGTACTTATGTGACAATATTTTAATTTTATGATAGATAGAGATATAAATAATATTATATTATATTTTTACTATTATTGTCAATTATGTTACACACGAATTCTGGTAAGTTTCCCTTTCTAACCCTTTAAGTTGTCATTTTTGAGACTTTGGCCCTTATGTGGGGCGTCCTTGGATGGTACGTTGGGCGTAAGGGGCATAAGGTGAAATGACGACGTTTTGGGAGTACATTGGGCGTAATTTGAGTATGTTGGGCGTACTCTGAGTACGCTGGGCATAAGCCCTAATCTTTAGGGTTTGGACCATATATATTGAACCTTATGTCCCATTTCCAGCCTTCATCACTAGAAACGTTCCCCCTTGCTAACCCAAGCCCCATTGTTGCATTTTGAGGCTTAAGAGTGTGTTTTTGTGTATTTCAAAGGAACAACAAGGTGGTGGTGACGCTTGGAATCTAGAAGCAAGCTTGGATCTTGAAGTCATGCATCATCCTAAATCTCTAAAAGGTGACGGGTAGAGCCAATATTTGGAGCCGAGAATTATTCCAGCTTTTGTTCGGACTGAGAAGTGAGTTCTCTCACTATGCCAATGGGTCTAAAGCACCAAGGGCGACCCATTTATTGAGTATATATATATATATATATATATATATATATATATATATATATATATATATATATATCCAAGGATGTAGGATTGTTATGCTAGTTCTATGTGTGTTTTATTTGTGGATATATCGACATTTGGATGGTTGGCTTGAGACTGGAAGTCAACATACCTGGTATGGTGAGGTTGAGGTCATATGCCAACAAACCTAGATTGTTGGGTTGAGTTCACGTGCCAACAAACCCTGGTCGGTTGGGTTGAGGTTTACTGCTCCATGTTGTAAACTAACAAACTCGATATGATTGGGTTGAGGTATTTTGGGAAGGTCACTAAGCTTTGGCTTACAGTTTGGATTTAAATGTTTTAGGTACTTCTGATGAGCGGGGAAAAGCAAAGGCGTGATTGTACACATCATCCCATAGTTTATGTTGATAAGTACTTTGATTTGATATTTCGATTGATTATGATTTTTAAACAATGTTTTTGGAAGTTGTGGATTTATCGATTTGTGTTTTAAAATGAAAAATTTTACTCTGATTTTTGGGACGTTACAAGTTGGTATCAGAGCCCTGGTTTGAATGAACTGGATGAGCATTCGTGTGATTCGAGAATCAAACTAAGGATCTGCAAAAAGATTTTCAAAATTGTTTTCCTAATAACCACGAAGGGGATGCGATATGTACAATCATCTGGAGCTCAAGGAAGTTCCCCAGAATACCTACACATGTTATGTATATATGTTGATATGTTATATGATAGAACTGCATGCTAGAATGTAGGTTAAGGATCCTGAGGAATCACCTGATAGATTTTCCTGATAGATGATGCCTTATAGCCTAGAAGATTTCTTTAAAATTCCTTATTTGGAACCAACATATTTGCTGCTATTAGTTGAGTATATGTGCTATAATTGTACATAGTTAGGATCTCATAGCCTTAGAATTCTTGATTTAGCCTAACTTCATGTTCCTTGTTCGGTTTTGGGCTTAGGGTTGAATCACTTATTCGACTATTTATCGGATCTGGCGCTATGTACGGTTGGCATATGCGAGGTTACTATAATGTTAGTGGAGGTTTCATGGGTCGTGAGTGGGATTTGTACAGTCCTAGTGGAACTAGGAGTTGGAGTTACTCTTAGGAGTGTAGTTTAGGGTGCGTATGCACCAAGCATAGAGGACTTGGAGGTCCAAGGGCTTTGTGGCGATTACTGAGACAAATACGGGTAGGTGTGGAAGGTAGTATGGGCTCGTACGATTAAAATCACAAGATTCGTATACGTGTCAAGCGAACCTCAAGACCTGAGGTTAAGAAATGTGAGTTTTAGGGTGTTACTCTATTGGTGATGTAATGAATTTATGTTTATTTTTCAGTATGGCGGTCACTAGAGTTTCGGGATCCGGAGCTCGTGGTTCAGGAGGTTGTGTGCTAGTGAGGATGGTTGTGCTTGATGATGAAATTCTTGAGTTGATACTTGCGGAGATAGTTGCAGTTGTGCGGGATGCTATCACGAATACGTGTGGATCGGTGAAAACCGCTATGAATGAGCTCTTTGACGAGTGTTATGCTGTTGTTACGCAGGCTTCCGCTGTCGCAGCTATTACAGTCGTCGCCGCCACTGGGGTAGGATGATCTTTCCAATATCGGAACTTCAGTAACACGAAGTCTCTGGAGTTTGATGGGTTCAAGGACTCAGTTGTAGCGATGAGATGGTTGTCTGACGTGGAGGGTTGTTTCTTCACGTGTTCTCGTCCGGAGGACCAGAAGGTCTGGTGCGCCCTTAACCTTCTACACTTGGGGGGCGAAGGACTAGTGGAAGCATGTGACCAGTTCTTACTCACGTGCGAAGATGGCTACAGTGACTTGGGGTCAGTTTACTGAGATGTTTCGTGGAAAGTATGGGCCTTTGGTAGAAAGAGAGCGTTTGGCCCAGGAGTATCTTTCACTCAGAAAGACGACGGAGTCGGTGACGGAAATCACCTAGAAGTTCTATAAGAGGGCACTTTTCTGTTCTGAGTACGCTTCTTCCGAGCAAGTTTAGATGTCGAAATATCTGAGCATGCTCAAAACTGAGATACGACAGTTTGTGTCTACGTAACAATACCAGACTCTTTTCGAGCTATATTTTGCTACTCAGAGGATAGAGATTGAGATTGAAACTCAGGCTAGGGAGCAGCGCCCGACCTTATTCCAGTTGCAGACGGCGACAAGCGGGTCAAGCGTGTTGATTCACACTCTAAAGGACAGAGGGGCCACACCTGTGGTAGGTACGAGAAGAATCATGAGGGAGCCTATCGACCAGCGACAGGGTGCCACAATTATGGTAGATAGGGACACTTTGCAAGGGATTTTCAACAACAACAACAACATACCCCCTCACCAGGTCCACGTATTTGTTACCATTGCCATCAGGTAGAGCATGTGAAGGCCCAATACCCTTTGCTTGCTTCTAGTCCTGTACATGCACCAACCCCGACTACTCTTCGAATCACAAACAGACGTCTGGGGAGTGCTGAGGCCTAGAGAGCCAGAGGACGTGCTTTTCAGATGATGACTGAGGAGACCCGAGTGGCATCGGACGTGCTTGATGTGGTCAAGGATTACGACTGTGAGATCCTGTACCACCCGGGTAAGGCCAACGTGGTGGCCGACGCACTGAGTCGCAAGGTGATGAGTACACCCAGTGGAGGGTTGTGTATGAGGGTGACGATACCTCCCCACTCTTGGAGTTGTTTAGGGAGGAGCAGACGGAGGGGATCAAGGAGGAGAACCGAAAGAAGGAGAAGGTCAAGGGTTAGTTTGCTAACTTTATCATGGATAACAAAGGATTGTTGACATAGTGTGGTATGGTATGTATTACGGATACTGGAGGCGTGGGACAAACTTTGATGGATGAGGCACATTAGTCTCGACATTCTATACATCCTGCATGAAGAGGGAGATTGAAGGATATGTGGAGAGGGGCTTGACTTGCAGGACAGTCAAGGACTAACATCAGATGCTTCACGACAAGCTACAATCTTTGGAGATTCCTGTGTGGAAATGGGAGCAGATTTCTAATTACTTCGTCATGAAATTACCCCGAACTCCTCGCGACTTTGATACTATTTGGGTGATTGTTGATAGATTGACCAAGAGTACACATTTTTTGATATTCGAGAGAGTTCTTCGGCCAAGAAGTTGGCAAATATCTATGTTCGAGAGGTGGTATCTCATCATGGGGTGCCAGTTTCCATCGTATCAGACATGGATGTTTGTTTTACTTCCAAGTTTTGGAAGAGATTTCATGATGAGTTGGGTACGAGATTGCAATTCGACACTGCTTATCACCCACAGACCGACGGTCAGAGTGAGCATACGATTCAGACAATGGAGGATATGCTGAGGGACTGCGTCATTGATTTTGGGGAGACTTTGTATACTTCCCTTCCTTTAGTGGAGTTGTCGTACAACAATAATTACCACTCTAATATTGGTGGACCTCCCTTCAAACTTCTCTACGGGAGGAAGTGTCCCACCCCGGTATGTTGGGAGGAGGTCGGACAGAGGATTATGGGGAGCACTGAGGCAGTGCTCCAAACTACAGAGATGATTCAGCAGGTGAGATAAAGATTGCAGACAGCTCAGAGCTGGCAGAAGAGCTATGCAGATCGACAACGTTTTGAGCTGGAGTTCCAGGTTGGGGACATGGTTTTACTGAAGGTGTCACCCTGGAAAGGTGTGATACACTTCATGAATCGGGACAAGTTAGGACCCCGATTCGTTAGACCATTTCGTGTGATGGCCAGGGTGGGCAAGGTGGCTTACCGGTTGGATCTGTCGGAGGAGCTCAATCAGCTTCATAGCACTTTCCATATTTCTCAGTTATGGAAGTGCTTGAATGATGATACGTCGGTGGTACCTCTAGATGACATTTTGGTCGTCGAGCGCCTGAACTACATAGCGAGACCAATAGCGATCCTTGATCGGAAGACGAAGGCCTTGTGCAACAAGGTGGTACCATTGGTCAAGGTTTAGTGGCAACATCGGAAGGGATTTGAGTGGACTTGGGATATAGATTCGGATATGAGGGATCATTATTCGGAGCTGTTCACTTCAGCGAACTTCGAGGACAAAGTTTGATCCAAGTGGGGGAGAATTGTTACACTCGAGTCTTGGTAAGTTTCCCTTTCTAACCCTTTAAGCTGTAATTTTTGAGACTTTGGCCCTTACGCGGGGTATACCTGGATGGTACGATGGGCGTAAGATGAAACGGCGACGTTTTGGGAGTACGTTGGGCGTACTCTGAGTATGTTGGGCGTACTATATGTGGACATAAGCCCTAATCTTTAGGGTTTGGACCCTATATATTGAACCTTAAGTGCCATTTCAACATCCCATTTCAGGTACTTCATGAGCCGGGAAAAGCGAAGGCGTGATTGTACACACTATCCCATAGTTTATGTTAAGTAATACTCTGATTTGATATTTTGACTTATTACGATTTGTAAAGAATGTTTTGGTAACTTGTGGATTTATGGATTTGTGTTTTAAAATGAAAAATTTTACTCTGATTTTTGGGACGTTGCAAATTAATTTACAAAATCACTTTGAAAATAATTCTATTACTATAAAAAATAGTTTTTGGATATTATTTTAATAAATCTGGCAATTCGATTGATGTTTGTATTTAAAACGTTTAAACAATTTAACTATTTTTAAAAAAAAATCTATTGATCATTATTAAGTTTTTTTTGGGATTTTGGTTTAAACTATAAATCTAATATCATATTTAAATAAACAAAGTAAGTCTATTATTATTAATGGTTTAAAAGTAGAATATATACTTTGAATTTAACATCATTTTTAGTACATTCTTCACTTTACCGAGTCTTCTAGATTAAATGAATTTTAATGCAAATGTAGCGTGATAATATATTTTCAGAATGTTGTTGTAACAATCCAAAAATAGTGATAAAATGTTTCATTTTTAAATCATCAAAACATACATCATGTGTCTCAAATCATCATAACAATGTATAAAAAACATTAGAGAAGAATAATCATCAATGCGGAAATCAAATGGGGATGTTGTGGGATCATGTTGGGCACTACACTTTCGAACTGGAAGTACCTGAAAATATTAAACCACAAAACCATAAACATAAAGCTTAGTGCATTCCCTAAAATACCACATACCATACAAATCAATAGGCTCGGTACTGCGGTTCTGATATGGGCATATTTAGTTATAAAATTCATGCATTATCTTAATACTTTATGTTGTTTTTATATCATTTTATGGATAAAAGGTACTTAATTAGCTTAATATTTCAATTTCAACAATAAAAGACATGCTCGGGTGAAAAAGGAAGAGGACTAAGTATAAATAGATAACATCTATGCCCGAAAAAACTAAGTATATCGAAAAAACTCGTCGAGTTGGTCTTAAAAACTCAACGAGTTGGGTTGATTTTTGGTAACTATAAATAGATAACATCTATGCCCGGAACCCTAACACTTTCTAGAGGCTAGCTGCGATTAGTGAAGATCAGAAGGGTTCTTGAAGCTTCAGTTTTCAGAATTTCAACCTAAGAGGCAATTTAGAAGACATCAAAGGCAAATAATTATTCTTCTTTTCTTAATCTTTGTTTTGAACCTTGTTTGAATCATTAGATTTTGAGTTTAGGTTATTACTTGCTATAGATATGAGCTAAAAGCTTTATACTTCTGTTTGGATGAGATAATCTTATGAACATGGTTTGATTGAGTGGTTGGATTAATATTGATTTGGTTATTCATCTTGTTAAGCTTGTTAAAGATCCTTATGTATTGATGATAAATATTTTCTGTTAATAAGTAAGTTATTGAGTTACATGAACATTTTCTTGATTACTTGAATCATATAGTTTTGTGAACACAAGATTGTATGCCTAGGAATAGTGAACATGAAACTAGGGTTAACTAGAAAATATGTAAATCAATGTGTGAGCATGTGTGATGAACAACCACATATGAGTTGATTGAATTGAAAAAAATTGATTAGCTATTATTACAAGTCTTACTTGATACGAACTGAACACTAGGAAACTTGTTAGTTTAATCACTTGATCACTGTTTGAATTAATATGTATACTAAAGGATTGGTAATAGTGAACATGAACCCAATCACATTAGGAATCGGTAACCATTAACATATTGATCCATTGCACTTGCCACGAAATCAACCATAGGAATAAGTGAATCGAATCTTAACAGAAGTCTCTTTTATCATTGAATCTAGTTGTCCTTTCTTGTTCTTCTTAGTTGTTAATTGTCTTTGTTTGAGTGTTAAATTGATTGTTTAAGTTTCTAGTCTTGCAAAACTAGAGAACCCCCCTCTTTTATTAATTGTTTTATTTAGATAATATTAGTATTAATTTTAGCTGTTACCGTTCCCTGTGTTCGATACCCTACTTGCTTGAACTAAACTGCTATCGTTAGGTACACTGCCTGCGTGTGTTTATTTTTATTTGAGTTTGTTAGGATTAAAAGTAGTTTGTTTTACACACATCAAGTTTTTGGTGCCGTTGCCGGGGAATGGTTCTAATAGTTATTTTATTTGCTAGTGTTATCGATCCTTTGTGTGAGATTTTTCTTGCATAAAGTTACATGTTTTCCGTTTTTATTTTCATCATTAGTTTTCAGCATTTTGCGTTAAACTCGTCGAGTTTATTACTGAACTCGACGAGTTGGTCGCGTTTTCAGTTTCTTTACTTCTTCGTTTTTGTTCGTTTTACGCGTGTTTTTCTGTTTTCTTTCATGTTTTTATGACTCGAGGCTCTAGTTCCACACTAGTGCCACCCGTGGAAGATCCGTAATCGATTATTCGCCAAAAGAGGGGAAAAGAAATCGAAGAGCCTAATAATCTCAACGAAATCAACGACAAGAAGGTAGAAGGTTAAGAATCCGACATACCCACGTTTGGTGAAAAAAGCAATTCCGACCAAGAATATGACATGACCGACATTGCCGATATATCAATGGGGGACTATAAGAAGCGCATAAGAGATGGTACCAGACCGGGACTTGTGCAACCCGCAATCCCAGCTAATGCCAACTTTGAGCTGAAGGGTCACATACTCGCCCAACTAAAAGACATTCCATTCTATGGGAAGGATCACGAAGATGCCTATAAGCATATTGAAGAAGTTATGGACATTGCTGACTATTTCCACTTGCCAAACGTGCCTCGAGATACCGTTTTGCTTCGGATGCTACCAGTTACTATCAAAGGAGTCGTGAAGGAATGGTTGAAATCCCTACCCCCAGGATCCATCACAACATGGCAAAAGATGCGCGAAGAGTTCATTGATCAGTTTTGTTCGCCTTCCAAGATAGCAAAATTGAAGAAAGCTATTGCCAACTTTGAGCAGATACCAGGAGAATCACTCAATGAGGCGTGGGAGAGATACAAGGGTTTGATAAGAAATTTCCCTTAAAACGACCTGAACGTGCAACAAGAGGTTTCCATCTTTTATGATGGTGTGAACGTCACAACTAGGCAATTACTCGATTCCCAAGGACCTCTCACGAAGAAACCACCAGCCGTTATTAAAACATTAGTGGAAGAGTTCTCCAAACATTCAAGAGAATATCATAACCCAAGGAACGACACAGCTAGAGGCATGGTCAACTCAGTTCCCGATGATATGGCTGCAATGATGGCCAAGCTAGAAAGTATGGATCTTAGGATGACAAAGATGGACCAATCCATGCATGCCATTCGGGTGGGTTGTGAAAATTGTAGCGGACCCCATCTTACTAAGGATTGTGACCTTGATGAGAATGGCCACCGAAAGGCGCAAGTTTGTTATTCAAGTGGCGATAGATTTGATGATGATTGGCGAAAACCCAAGAAGGAGTGGCTTCCCTACGATTAATACAAGAAGGCAAAGGAGGAAAGATATAGACAAAAGGCGCGCAGATTGTATCAAAAAGAGGAACCAGTACAAGAGAAGAAGACGGATCTTGAAGCTATGTTAGCCCGATTTGCTAGTGCTTCCGAAAAAAGGCATGACGATGCCGATACGGCCATTAGAGATCAACAAAAGATGATGAAGGAGCACCAAGCAATGATGATGGATCAACAATCTCTACTCCAAAATCAACAAGCTTCAATACTAAATATTGAAAAACAACTTGGGCAACTTGCCAAACAATTCAACGAAAGAGCACCGGGTGGACTTCCAAGCGATACCGAGAAAAATCCGAAGGGCGCACACATTAACATTGTGACAACAAGGAGTCGGAAGATAGTCACGCCCCTGATCCCAATCCCAAGTGAATATCCTTAGGAAATACAAGAAGAAGACAAGAAAACCCGGAATCACATACAGTGGAAAAAACTCGTCGAGTTCCTGACAAAAACTCGACGAGTTCCTTACCTGATGAGAAAAATAAGACGCCATTCAAGCCATATAATCCACCATTGCCATTTCTGGGCTGAGGTCGACAAGAAAAGTAGAATGAAGACTACCAAAAGTTCCTGTAGCACATAAAGGCCCTGCAAATCAATATTCCTTTCATCGAGGCGGTCGTACAAATGCCTAAATATGCCAAGTTCCTAAAGCACCTTATCACAAATAGAAAGAAGATGGAGGAGGCATCCAAAGTGGTCCTAAATGAGAATTGTTCAGCCGCAATGTTGAACAAATTGCCAAAGAAAATGGGTGACTCGGGTAGCTTGACAATACCTTGCCAATTCGGAAACTTAGCCACTAGCTATGCATTAGCCGATTCGGGGGCAAGTGTAAACCTCATGCCCTATTCTTTCTTTAAGAAACTAAACCTTCCGGAGCCAAGACCGATCCGAATGGCGATCCACTTAGCAAACAAGACGGTGACATTCCCAAGAGGCATATGTGAAGATTTATTGGTAAAAGTCGATAAGTTTGTCTTCCCGGCGGATTTCATTGTACTAGATATGGAGGAGGATCACCAAGTACCAATAATTCTTGGAAGATCATTGTTGAACACCGCTAGTGCCATAGTTGACATACGAGAATCCAAGCTTACCCTTCGGGTGGGAGAAGACTCGGTTACCTTTGGAATGGATCAAGCCATGAAACATTCAAAGTTTAGTGATGATACGACTTTTTCGGTGGATATCTTGGAAGAGTTATTGGAAGAGTGGAAAGAAGACAAATAAGGTGAATAAATCTTCGTTACAGAAGATGAATTTGATGCTAAGAAAGACTTAAAGGAGCTAGAAAGACTACTTGCAGAATCTAAATACGAAGAAATAATTAGAAGCATGGAACAGAAAACTCGACGAGTTTCTAGCTATAACTCGACGAGTTGTGATGAAAAATCGCGATCAGACGCTACTTTTGGCCTAAACTCGCAGATTTTCCTACCTGAACTCGACGTGTTTAGTGTACAAAGCACAACATTGGAGCTGAAAACATTGCCAGAAGACTTAGAATACACATTTCTCGAAGAAGGCGAACAAAAGCCTATGATTATTGTATCCGATCTTACACAAACCGAAAAAGAAGAATTAGTTAAAGTTTTGAAGAAAAGGAAGAATGCCATCGCATGGAAAATCACCAATATAAAAGGAATAAGTCCTTCTTATTGTTCTCACAAAATCAATCTTGACGAAGGAGCAAAGCCGGTAGTGCAACATCAAAGGCGATTGAACGCAAACATGCAAGAAGTGGTCAAAAAGGAGGTAGTCAAGATCTTGGATGCTGGGATCATTTATCCAATTTCCGATAGTCCATGGGTTAGTCCTGTTCAAGTAGTACCAAAGAAAGGAGGGATGACAGTCGTGACGAACGAGAAGAACGAGCTCATACCTACACGAACGGTAACTGGTTGGCGAGTGTGCATCGATTATCGAAAGCTAAACGATGCCACTTGCAAAGACCACTTCCCTCCCCCTTTTATTGATCAAATGGTTGAGAGATTATCTGGTCATTATTATTATTGTTTTTTAGATGGATTTTCAGGTTACTTCCAAATCCTAATTGACCTAAATGATCAAGAGAAGACTACTTTCACTTGTCCAAGTGGAACATTTGCATATCGACGAATGCCTTTTGGGTTATGCAATGCGCCCACCACCTTTCAACGATGCATGACGGCGATATTCCACGATATGGTGAAGAGGTTTATGGAAGTATTCATGGATGATTTTTCTGTTTTTGGTTCTTCCTTTAATGATTGTCTTGCTAACCTTGATTTGATGCTTGCTAGGTGTGAAAAGACCAATTTAGTTTTGAATTGGGAAAAGTGTCACTTCATGGTAAAAGAAGGCATTGTGTTAGGCCATAAAGTGTCCAAAGCGGGGATTGAGGTGGATCGGGAAAAAAATGATACCATTGCTAAATTACATCCAACAACCAATGTGAAGGGCGTTAGGAGTTTTTTAGGTCAAGCGGGGTTTTACCGTCGTTTTATAAAAGACTTTTCTAAAATAACTCGACCTTTAACTCAACTACTTTTGAAAGATGCACCTTTTAATTTTTCGAAAGAATGCCTAAATGCTTTTGAAATATTGAAAGAAAAATTAACTAACGCCCCGATCATTATCGCCCCGAATTGGAATTTACCATTTGAAATAATGTGTGATGCAAGTGATTTTGCCTTAGGTGCTATGCTTGGTCAAAGGGTTGACAAACATTTTTAACCAATCTATTATACAACAAGCAAGACCTTAAATCCGGCCCAAGAAAATTATACCACAACTGAAAAAGAATTATTGGTCGTGGTCTATGCTTTTGATAAATTTCGTCCTTATCTTATATTATATAAGACCACTGTTTTTACTGACCATTCTGCAATTAAATATTTGTTTTCTAAGCAGGATGTGAAACCTAGGTTGATCCGGTGGGTGTTGTTACTTCAAGAATTTGACATCGAGATCAAGGACAAGAAAGGAATGGAAAATGTAGCGGCCGGCCATCTTTCAAGATTAGAGAATCCAGAAAGGGATGAATCTGACAACAAGGGTATTGGGGATAGTTTTCCAGAAGAGTAATTAATGGTGATCATGGGAGAAGAACCATGGTATGCAGACACTGCCAACTTTTTGGCTCGAGACTTTCTTCCAAAAGGGCTCACTCATCAGCAGAAAAAGAAACTCTTTTCAGAGATGAAATATTATTTTTGGGATGAGCCCTACCTTTTTAGGAGTTGTGTAGATGGGATCATTAGATAGTGTGTGTTTGGCAAAGAAATCCGCGACATTCTAGAGCATTTCCACAATGGACCTACAGGAGGACATCATGGGGTTCAATACACTGCTAAAAAGGTGTTTGATGCAGGATTCTATTGGCCAATAATTTTCAAGGATGATGCCACCTATGTGAGAGAGTGTGATGCTTGCCAAAGATCAGGAAATATTTTTGCAAGGAATGAAATGCTTCAAAGAAACATCCAAGTGTGTGAAGTCTTTGATGTGTGGGGTATAGATTTGATGGGGCCATTCCCATCATCTAAGGGGCACACATACATACTTGTGGCGGTGGACTATGTATCAAAGTGGGCAGAAGCGCAGGCATTACCAACAAATGATGCAAGGGTTGTGGTAAAGTTTTTGAAGAAATTATTTTCTAGGTTTGGAGTACCAAAAGCTTTGATAAGTGATAGGGGAACCCACTTTTCTAATGAACAACTAGCAAAGGTATTTCAAAGATATGGTGTACGCCATAGATTTTCAACACCTTATCATCCATAAATGAATGGGCAAACTGAGATCACGAGTAGAGCACCCATTGGAACCACTTTTCTAATGAGTAGATGATGCACTTTGGGCGTTCAGGACTGCATTCAAGGCACCCATTGGAACCACACCTTATAGATTAGTTTATGGAAATAATTGTCATTTTCCAGTAGAACTTGAGCACAAGGCCTATTGGGATTTGAAAACATGTAATTTTGATCTAAATGAGTTGCGTGCCAATCGACTCTTGCAAATGAATGCCTTGGAGGAATTAAGAAACGAGTCTTACACTAACTCGTTGATTTATAAGGACAAGACCAAAAAATGGCATGATGCAAGATTGAAGGGTAATAAGGAGTTTGAAGAAGGGAAAAAAGTTCTTTTATATAATTCAAGACTTAAACTTCTTCCGGGCAAACTACGCACTCGTTGGATCGGACCTTTCACAATTAAGCATGTTTTTCCACATGGGGTAATTGAATTGTGGAATAAATATGGGATAAGTTTCAAGGTCAATGGTCATATGGTTAAGAAATATGAAGAAGGCTTGCCCAAGGAAGCAGAAATTGAAGAAGGATTAGACTTGGAGAATGTAGCACCCGGTTCCTGGTACGTATTTTCATTCAAGTAATTATAACATTTTGGCCTGGGACTCGGCGAGATGAAGGTCCAACTCGTTGAGTAGAATCGAATTTGGACACGAGAGTTTAGGGACCTACTCGACGAGTCAGCGAACCGACTCGACAAGTAGGCGCTATTTGGACAAAACCCTAAATCCGAGGGATTGCACCCTATTTAAACGTTTTAATGCAGCCTCCATCGTCCCTTATGCTCCCACAACACCTCATACTGAAACCCTAATCGTTTTGTGAGATCTAAGGCTCTTTTTGGTGATTTTGGTGGTTTGTGATCACAAGAAAGAAGGAAAAGCTTGAGGAACCAAGGGGAAACCAGAAGATTTCGAGTTTGTGCAGCATCTACAGTTCCTTAGAGGTATAAATCTTATACCTTGTTCATTCATGTTCTAGATCCTTTTTTGGAGTGAATTAGGGCTTTTAGGGACCATTTTTGGTGACCAATCATGAGTCGAAGCATGGTTGGGGGTTAAGACTCCAGATCCAGGGTCCTTAGGGGACTACATGGCCTAAAGTGGTCAGCTTTGTAGCCATAGAGAGCCACATGCACCTTTAGACCTCATTTTTGGGTCCATTGAGCTTATACTCCCATGCATGCATGTAAACTTCATAACTTTACGTGCTAGATCGATCTTAGAAGCCCATATATGCCTTTTGGATGAGAGTTGTACATCAGGAATCGAGATATAAGACTTGGACAACACCGGCTCGTCGAGTTGTTCTTAGAACTCGGCGAGTCTAGGGCTTGAGTCCCCAGTCTGTTGAAGTTCAAAGGAACCCAGTTGAGTGTTAGAAGGGTCTTAGGGGGGGGGGGTCCAGGGGAGTGACTCAACATATTAGACTTAGCCATGGACCTGGGAATCATAGGACTCGGCGAGTGCATGAACAGACTCGGCGAGTCCAAGGCAATCTCCCAACCCTTTGAAGATAGAGTCGACGAGTTGTTCATACAACTCGGCGAGTCGCAGACTGGACATGTTCATAGGATGAAGGTGAACTCGACGAGTTGTTCATACAACTCGGTGAGTCTGATGAAGGTGCAGTCGATGATATTATAGAAGGAGAAGACTGCTAACTCGACGAGTAGAGTCGGGAGTGGGTCAGATGAAAGAATAGGGGCTCGGCGAGTTGGCGACCCAACTCGGCAAGTCAGGTCAATTGGAAGTTGACTTTGACCAGGTTATTGACTTTGGCCAGGGGTAAAATAGTCATTTTACCCTAAGAGTAGTTATCAGCTTCTGACTAAGTGTCTTTATGTGAATTATAGCCGGAGAATCGCCGGAGCAGCAGACAGAGACTTCTCACTCGGATTGACAACATTCATTCATACGAGGTGCGAGGTGAGTTACCTTCCAGCAGCGGTGTGTCTACGGCCACAATGCCGGCCCACCAGTAGGAGTTGTATGTTAGATGATTGTCTTTGTGATATTCATCTAGGTTTGCTACTACCTGTTATGTTTATGTGCTAGCATGATATGATGTTACATGATGATGGTAGTAGTAGGGGGAGATAGTCCCCAAATTACCGGCCGATAGGCCCGAAGGGGCAGTTTAGTACCCAGCTATGCTAGATTATGATTACGTGACTGTATGTGATAGACCGGTCAAGAGGGCCGAAGGGTTAGGCCGACACCCAGATATGCTAGGCAATGTTACCGGTCGAGAGGACCGAAGGGGTAGGTCGGCACCTAGAGATGCTAGGCAAGGTCACCGATCGAGAGGATTGAAGGGGTAGGTCGGGCACCCAGATATGCCTGGCAGTATGTATGTCATGTGATTGTATGGTATGTGGTATGATGGGGGAACTCACTAAGCTTCGTGCTTACAGTTTTCAGTTTTGTTTCAGGTACCTGTTCAGCGAAGGGGAAGGAGCCGGTGCGGTAGCTGCACATCATACACACGCATTGGATTTCCGCACTATGAGATTTTTTGGGATTGTACTCTGACATTGTTACTAATTTTATGATACGATTTCAGACATGAGATTATGGTTTTACGAAATGATATGACTTGATGATGTTTTCTTATAAATGTTTTCTAAATCGATATATATATATATATATATATATATATATATATATATATATATATATATATATATATATATATATATATAAATTGAAATTTTTGGACTAGAAATTTGGGATGTTACAAGTTGGTATCAGAGCCCTGGTTTGAGGGATTCGGACACACCCTCGGGAGTCTCTGGACTCAAACCAAGGGATTAAAAGATTTTTACAAAGAAAATGGTTTTCGAAAATCTAAGTTAAAGAGTTTTGAGAAAGAACAAGGTGTGTGATGTGCGCAACTGGCCGAGCTCAAGTAAGTTTTCCCCAAGATACCCATACATGTTATGTTATGATATGATATGACTATGAGAATTGCATGCTAGATTAGGGCTAGAGGATCTAGGAAGGATGCCTTGTATGCCTACTGTATATGTATGAGAAATGCATGCTAGATTAGGGCTAAGGATCTAGGAAGATGCCTGATATGCCTGTTATATGTGTTTTTGAGCTGCGAGATGTTACTGATTAGTCTGTTATATGATAGCTTGGATAGAGTACGATTGGATTGGGTACTCAATGCCCGAATGTTGTTGCTTTGTGCTTCGGGAGCCCTAGTTATCCTTAGCTAATTATTAAATGAATACGTTAAGTTACATATTGCGAGGACGAAATAATTCCAGAAGGTTAGGTCTAGCCCTACTGCGTATCTCTTGTTTGAGTCCAACCGTTGTAGGGTAGGACCTTTCATTCGAAGAATTATCTGGTCTTAGTAATATGTAATGGTATTCGCAAGCTAGTTCGGTAAAGGTAGCAGGGGTTCCTTATGCAGCTGATGACGGAGAGTAGGTCGGAGAGTTACCCTAGGGTAAGTCTAGGACGAGATTGGAAGAGAGTGCAACAGTAATAGGAGGGACTTGGTGAAGTCGAAGCAATCCTCGAGGAAAGTACAGATAGATGTGGAAGGTAGTAAGTGTTGGGTTTTGAGCATTCTAACACTCCTATGGTGTACATGTTGTTGGATTAATGTCTAAGTCCATAACTATATTTGGTATGTACTTGACCCGACCCGGCATGATCCATTTGGGTTGCACTTCACCGGCACAATTTATATGGATAGTCTTTTGAGAATAGTATATTTATGATTTATATTAATATATTATAAGTTCTAATATATTAATATGGAATCATATTATTTAATTAGTATTGATCAAGAATTAATTTAGAATTAATTAAGTGATCAAAAAGAACTAATTAAATATGGACTCTTATATATATGGAATGGGCCAAGTTCATTTAGGTTGGGCTAAGCTTTCATGGATGGTCCATGGAGCTTTTAACCCATGGATCCTATGTAAATGAAAGGTCATGGGTATTAGGGTTTACATGGATGTAACCCTAATCCTCCATAATATATAAAGCGGTCCTTGGCTCACAAAATTGGCACAAGTGTGAAAATAAGAGTGGGCCGATTTTAGTGTGCATACATATTCTCTCAAGTTCTTCCAAGGTGTTTTGGTGATTTGTGATTCCATTTGAGGCTTCCACACTATTGGGGCTAAGCTCTTAAAGCTTAAAGACATCAAGCTACATCAAAAGGTATGTCATCTAACTAGAACTTTGTAGTATAGGTGCTTCATAATATGCTAGTTAGGATGAAACCTTGGAACAGTTAATATTTGCATGTATAATAAAGAAAACATAGATCCAAGGTTTATATGGTTGCATGTAAACCATAGGAGTGTTAGAATGCTCAAAACCCAACAGTGGTATCAGATCCATGGGTTGTTTTCTGTTATATTGATGCAAATGTTTTATTTTCAAGTTGAAAAAAAGGAAAAAAAAAACATGACGTTTGTCAAATTTTAAGATAATTACTTGTTTTGTGAAAAATGAATTATTTGTAAAATTTTAATCATTTGTTATATGAGTTGAATTAGGTCAAATTTAATAAAAGATAAAATGATATGATTATTTTATTAGTTTTAAAAGTTTGTTCTAAATGTTTTAAGGAGTTACATATTTTGTCATAATATTTTGGAGCTCAAAAGGTTTTTTTTAAGTTGTGATCTTAAGGGTTTTTGAAACTTCCATAAGTTATGGATATGAAAGTTTTTTTTTTCAAAAAAAAAAATTGATTCAAAGTTTTTATGGAGTTACAAAATTTGGTGTTAATGTTTTAAAGAATTGCATAACTTGTTCTTAAGTTATGGAACATGGAAAGTTTCATCATAAAACACCATTAATTCCATAATTTATGGAATCCAAAGGTTTTCAAGAATTACAAAACTTGCCCTCAAGTTTTGGAATTTGAGAAAAGTTTTTTATGAAAAAAAGAATTGAATTCTAAAACTCTTGGGTTCATAACTTAAACAATTAATTAAATGGTTTTAATTTTGAGTTTAATAGTTGGAATTATGATGTTTTGTTGAATAGTTCAAATTAACTCTTATGGACTTTATTAATAGTTAATTAAAGCGTTTAATTAAAAGAGTATTATTAATCCATAAATATATGGTTTGAGTTTAATTAAATTAAAAGTCTAGTTTAATTAATAGATTAAACCACCAAGTATTTTAAATGTCTAAAATACACCCTTATACTATTATAATATTAAAAGTTTAATATATTATATGTATAAGAGCAAGTCGTCTTACCATTAGTAGGCCTCATTCACGAAGCCGGTCAATAAGGGGGGTATAACGTTACTGCCTATAAAATGGCAGTTTAATGGGTGTCCACTCTCACCCACCGCTTCCTTGACTGGTGGAGGGTCGTTAGCCGAACAGGTAGGACAAGGACTATAATTCTCCCTTCATTATAAGTATAATGATAAATACTAAGTAACTAAACACTTATAAATTCCTAATCTTAGTTACTTAGGAAAATATGAATAAGGTGCTAATCCATGAAATTACACTTTGCACTTTGTTTAAGCTATTAATGGAGCGTGTGTGGTTAACCGGCACACTAACCTGGACTCAACAAGGTAGGCAAAGGGTAACTTAATGTTTATCATAGTATCGTTGGAGCGTGTGTGGTTAACCGGCATATCGATTGAGGGGTAAATATTAAGGGTACCAAGTATATTTGCATGGTTACTTCACACCTTGTTTTGTGATCCTCGGCATCCCAGTCACAAAACCTGAAGGGCACATTCGAGATTGAAACATGCCATTGAAAAGTTCAATGAATCTCAAAAGAATCTAGGAGTTTCAAAACCAATTAAAACCTAATAATACATTTCGTTTATCTTGGTGGAAATTGGTGAATCGTCATTCACCTACCTTCAAATATTTTATAACTTGGATTACGGCATCCCTCTTCCAAGTTATAAAATAGTTTGTTGGGTCCTAGCCTTAATATATCATATTGGGTGTTATATTAAGGACTTAAATCAACTTTACGTGAATTTCTCCCATTGTTGATGTCTGGTTTAGACAACAATGATCTTCCCAAACCAAGCTTTCCTAATGAATATGACTTCCCGAGTTTGGCTCGTGGAAGTCATACTTCTCTTCCTCCACCTCCTCCAATTATTCTCCCTAACCCACAAGTTCAAGGTCACTCAAGCCCTAATGGCAAGCAAGGTCTATGTGTGATCACATCTTAGAGATGAAGTCACATATTGACAAGCCGGGAGAGTTGGGTGTCAAAGTCTTGAGAAAGTTGGATGTTCAATCACTTTCTAAGTCACATAGTGAGTTCCTTTGGGACTACTATGAAACAGACTATGACATGAACCTTAATGATCATATCTATTTGCTTGGTGCTGCTGAATCAACAATGATTTGGAACGATAGTAAAGCAAATTTGATTAGAAGATCAACTTCCCAAAAACTTTATGGACAGTGACAATGGTGACACTGGAAATCCAGAAAAAACATTCTCTTCCCAATGGAAAGGGATTGGCCATAGTCAACCCGGTTGACCAAATGGTAAAGAGAAAGGCTAAGTCTGAGATAGTCCCATTACCAAAGGGTCCATATGTTTATTTTGCCAAAGGAAGGAGCGTTGATTGCAAAGCTGCCAAATTTACCTAAGGATGTTAAAGTCAATAAGTTTGACTCTACATCAGGTAGAGCCCATTATCTAACTCTGTTAAGTTCTATTCTGAGATCCTCATTACATGATGTGACTGGGTCACATGTTGATGTTTTAAGAATCAAAGAATAGAGAGAAATCTTAAAGGAAGTATATGCTGATTCTGATCGCGAAGGTGGATTTCGATCGACTCAGAATTTTGAGCAGTTGCTTAAGAAGTTATGATATATTGCTAAGGAATAGATAACAACAATTTTCCATGTGGATTGTAAGGATATGTTTTTCCGCAAAGTTTTAAAATAAAAGAAAATTGTTTAATTTTATTTATTTGAAGTATCCTTACAATGGCATTTGTGGAAAATTGTTGCTTATATGATTCCACTGACAGCAATATTGGAAAATGGATTTGATTCTTTCATTTGTGGTAGTGTCTAAATTTACCAAATCAGGAAAGTTCCTCATCGCCCAAGTTTCAATTGGACCGAAACTCGGAATCATGCAAGTTGAATAGTATGATGAATGAGAACTTTCAAGCATTGGAAAATCAAGACTAATTACTTGTTCACATGGATGTGTGAGTCAAGTGAATGACTAAAGGGATCGAGTACACATTCTTGTGCACTGGTCATGTCCACCACAAAGCTCGTTAAGACTATTTGATTTACTAAAGTTTAGTAAATATGGTTATACTTACAAGTTTAAGTATAATTCTGAAACATTGGAAAAGTCTCAATGTGTGGCAGAACGAATGGGAAGAATCAAATTAGGCAGAAAGATAAAAGTTTCTCAAATCTGAAAAGATGGGAGAGTACTTTAGTATCATGTTTGTGATCATCTTAATGATTTAGAAATCATATCACAATTAGTCCTCTAAAGGTCATCTTAGTGCATTCTTATGACTAAGAAGAGGAGTCATGAATTGTTGAAATGGTTAGATCAGGAAGATGAGTCATACTTCGTTCCAAAACAATTCTTAGAGTCATACTCCAAGATTGTAACTTGAGTGACATATCTTAAAGAAAGTTTTAAAACACTTGTCAAATGTAAGAGTAAAAGTGTCCTACTCTTGTACATTTGAAATTGGTAAGTTGTGATGTTTTGGATAAAACAAAGACCAACTAAGGCCAATTGTGTGAAGTGTTTGTCTTGATAAAGAATCCGCACGATCTCTTGAATATTTGGCAAGATAGTATTATATGTCAAGAGGATAGTGGGAGTCTTAAAGATCCTAAAAAGAATTTCAAGAACTAATCAAGAATAAAACCTGAGGTTCTTCACTAGCACACGACTTGAGGTTTATAACCTATCGTGTTGACATATTCTGTGCCCATTCCAGTTAAAGTTGGCTTTGCATAGGAGTTCTGAAAGTTCTCAATTGGTTGTATAACAACTTGGAAGCAATGGCAGGCCCTGTATTGCCAGGTGGCAAGAAGTTAAGATTGCATAAGTTCAATCCATATGAGTTTGGATTTGTCATTATCCTTGTCTTATGACTATGGTTTTCACGATTCACATGGATAAGAACACATACACCATAAAATCTAAGGGTCATAAGGTTTCTCTCCGATTCATGAAAATGATGGTGAGGAAACACTTCCACCAAGTAGATTTGAAGCAGATGACAAAAGGTCTAAACAATTGAGACTATGATTACGACATCCCTTTTCATAGTTCTGAAATTGTTTAGACACACATGCATGCTATCTAAGGAAAGGTGTATGATTTTGATAAAGTTTTATCAAAGCATCTCGTATCAGAAATCTGAACTTTGGTAAGAAAGTCAATAAAGTATTGATTTCTAGAAGTCCAGCTGATTTCTGAGTACATGTCAAAGCTAGTGGGAGCATAAGTGTTATGCTAATAATAATCATGTTAGTAGGAGCATGATAATTATTGTTAGTGTTGAAAGTTAGCAATGTTAATTATAGAAAACAAAAGTTTCAATTCGTGAGGCTGCAGGGATTGAAAAAGTTGTTTTGCTATAATTAAGGGAGAGGATATACTTCATTTCAGTTCTAAAGGCTTAGATTGAGACCTTAATCATCTTTAGTCAAGAATATATATATATATATATATATATATATATATATATATATATATATATATATATGAATTTCATGTTGGATTGGTTCAACTTAAGGAAATTCTATATATTGCGTTCTTAAAATTCGATTATGATTACGGTATCCCTCTTCATAGTCAATTTTTGAAAACATGGCAAATAAAAATATTGTAGCAAAAGACTGGTCTAGAATCATGTCTTTATGTGAGACATCATGAATCGTGTACCATTTGCTTTGGGTACAGGATCGATTGCATGTGCTATAATCTTTGTCATTTCTAAATTTTCCCAAATGCCCAGAGGCATTAAGAAGGGAAAAGGTCTAGAATTGGATATGACTAAAATGATTAAGCAAATGTCGAGGACAATCTGAGGTTTACCAAAGA
Organism: Lactuca virosa; assembly: GCF_052849685.1. Classification (NCBI taxonomy): domain Eukaryota; kingdom Viridiplantae; phylum Streptophyta; class Magnoliopsida; order Asterales; family Asteraceae; genus Lactuca; species Lactuca virosa. The sequence goes on from NC_136432.1 coordinate 247,545,517, forward strand.
TTGGTTACTCAGGGACAGTTGGAAGTATAGTGCTAATTTTGGAAGGAACATATTGACATATTCTGAAAAGAGGCATCTCTTATTCAGAAGTGATAGTCAAAATGAGAATATGGAGTTGTCTCCATAGGTGGAAGTTATCTGTGTAAGATTAGAAAACTTAATGCAAGAAGCATGTCCAAAGCAATGTACTTTGAATATGAGACTTAGTTTCCATGGAGTTGATCTCCATTGGAATACCTTATAATGACTGTTGACCACTCTTTGTGACTTTGTACATATTCATTACAGGAGGGTCAGTGCATATAAGTTTAAAATATAAACAGATTTCGATAAATGATAGGAATTTGAAATTCTCACATTTTTCGATAAGGATTTGGGAGTGTGAAATTAGAATCATTGAAATTATGTTCAATTGGTTTATTTCACAAAGTAAGGATCATAGATAAACATAGAGTGCATACTTGGTGTATAACCTATCGTGTTGACATATTCTGAGGTTCTTCACTAGCACACAACTTGAGGTTTATAACCTATCGTGTTGACATATTCTGTGCCCATTCCAGTTAAAGTTGGCTTCGCATAGGAGTTCTGAAAGTTCTCAATTGGTTGCATAACAACTTGGAAGCAATGGCAGGCCCTGTACTGCTAGGTGGCAAGAAGTTAAGATTGCATAAGTTCAGTCCATATGAGTTTGGATTTGTCATTATCCTTGTCTTATGACTATGGTTTTGACGATTCACATAGATAAGAACACATACACCATAAAATCTAAGGGTCATAAGGTTTCTCTCCGATTCATGAAAATGATCGTGAGGAAACACTTCCACCAAGTAGATTTGAAGCAGATGGCAAAAGGTCTAAACAATTGAGACTATGATTACGACATCCCTTTTCATAGTTCTGAAATTGTTTATACACACATGCATGCTATCTAAGGAAAGGTGTATGATTTGATAAAGTTTTATCAAAGCATCTCGTATCAGAAATCTGAACTTTGGTAAGAAAGTCAATAAAGTATTGATTTCTAGAAGTCCAGCTGATTTCTGAGTACATGTCAAAGCTAGTGGGAGCATAAGTGTTATGCTAATAATCATCATGTTAGTGGGAGCATGATAATTATTGTTAGTGTTGCAAGTTAGCAATGTTATTTATAGAAAACAAAAGTTTCAATTCGTGAGGCTGCAGGGATTGAAAAAGTTGATTTGCTATAATTAAGGGAGAGAATATACTTCATTTCAGTTCTAAAGGCTTAGATTGAGACCTTAATCATCCTTAGTCAAGAATATATATATATGAATTTCATGTTGGATTGGTTCAACTTAAGGAAATTCTATATATTGCGTTCTCAAAGTTCGATTATGATTACGGCATCCCTCTTTATAGTCAAATTTTGAAAAACATGGCAAATAAAAATATTGTAGCAAAAGACTGGTCTAGAATCATGTCTTTATGTGAGACATCATAAATCGTGTACCATTTGCTTTGGGTACAAGATCGATTGCATGTGCTATAAGATTTGTCATTTCTAAATTTTTCCAACTGCCCAGAGGCATTACGAAGGGAAAAGGTCTAGAATTGGATATGACTATAATGATTAAGCAATTGTCGAGGACAATCTGAGGTTTACCAAAGATTGGTTGCTCAGGGACAGTTGGAAGTATAGTGCTAATTTTGGAAGGACCATATTGACATATTCTGAAAAGAGGCATCTCTTATTCAGAAGTGATAGTCAAAATGAGAATATGGAGTTGTCTCCATAGGTGGAAGTTATCTGTGTAAGATTAGAAAACTTAATGCAAGAAGCATGTCCAAAGCAATGTACTTTGAATATGAGACTTAGTTTCCATGGAGTTGATCTCCATTGGAATACCTTATAATGACTGTGGACAAGTCTTTGTGACTTTGTACATATTTATTACAGGAGGGTCAGTGCATATAAGTTTAAAATCTAAATAGAATTCGATAAATGATAGGAATTTGAAATGATAGGAATTTGAAATTCTCACATTTTTCGATAAGGATTTGGGAGTGTGAAATTAGAATCATTGAAATTATGTTCAATTGGTTTATTTCACAAAGTAAGGATCATAGATAAACATAGAGTGCATACTTGGTGTATGGCAAAGCTATTGTTTAAGAAAAACATAGTGTACATGCTTGGAGCATGGGACAACTAGTGTTTTTAATTCAAGTATAAAGTTGATAAAACCGAAACAATGAATAATGAGTAATCAGTATGGTGATAAATAAAAGTGTTTATTTATATTCATAGGGTTTGATACCATATTTGATTCATTTATTCTTGTGTTTCACTTTGCATGTTTGGACTTCCAAAATAACTAAGTCGCTCTTCCTGAATGATTAAGTTATTCAAACCATCTACAGTCGGTCATATGTTGGAAGTAGATATGAATCAAGACTGTCATGGGTTGGTTTGTAGAGGTCCAAGTTGGTGGACAAAGTGGTGCTACAACACTCATTAGTGCTCATAAGTTCTGAGTATTGGATTCAACCCGCGCTCATTTGAATCACTTCATGGATTTTATCACGAGTGATCATGAGACGATAATATCTTATATTCTTCAAACCTAGAGATATGAGTTGTTACTATGAGTTGGTTATACACTGATTGCACGAAAACGCATTTGGTAACTCGATGTTATAAAACGTGCCTTTGTGTATGATTCAACAAGTAGTAGAACAAGCCATATGAGTCGAAGTTTATCCATTCCTTTTACCTTCGGGATAAAAGCGATATCTGTGGGCCCCTCGATGATTTAGCGATGACACATGTGAGTGCTTGGCCAAGCCAGGACTGATTTGATTTGTTCAATCAGTCAGTCATCATAAATCGAAAATCGGGAAACAACAAATGGACAGAGGGAATGATTATAATCCATGTCTCAGTCCATATGATATCTAGAATGGAGGAATATATGATCCCTTATCTAATGGACAAGTCATTGACAAGGTCAGAGTTTGATAGCGGCTTTAAGAGCTACGATTGCCAGTTAGGTTTTGAAGTCATACTCAATAATAGTTTTAGACTTATCCAAGTGGGAGACTGTTGGATTAATGTCTTAGTCCATAACTATATTTGGTATGTACTTGACCCGACCCGGCATGGTCCATTTGGGTTGCACTTCACCGGCACAATTTATATGGATAGTCTTTTGAGAATAGTATATTTATGATTTATATTAATATATTATAACTTCTAGTATATTAATATGGAATCATATTATTTAATTAGTATTGATCAAGAATTAATTTAGAATTAATTAAGTGATAAAAAAGAACTAATTAAATATTGACTCTTATATATATGGAATGGGCCAAGTTCATTTAGGTTGGGCTAAGCTTTCATGGATGGTCCATGGAGCTTTTAACCCATGGATCCTATGTAAATGAAAGGTCATGGGTATTAGGGTTTACATGGATGTAACCCTAATCCTCCATAATATATAAAGGGGTCCTTGGCTCACAAAATTGGCACAAGTGTGTGAAAATAAGAGTGGGCCGATTTTAGTGTGCATACATATTCTCTCAAGTTCTTCCAAGGTGTTTTGGTGATTTGTGATTCCATTTGAGGCTTCCACACTATTGGGGCTAAGCTCTTCAAGCTTGAAGACATCAAGCTACATCAAAAGGTATGTCATCTAACTAGAACTTTGTAGTATAGGTGCTTCATAATATGCTAGTTAGGATGAAATCTTGGAATAGTTAATATTTGCATGTATAATAGATAAAACATAGATCCAAGGTTTATAGGGTTGCATGTACACCATAGGAGTGTTAGAATGCTCAAAACCCAACACATGCAACCCTATAAACCTTGAATCTATGTTTTCTCTATTATACATGCAAATATTAACTATTCCAAGGTTTCATCCTAACTAGCATATTATGAAGCACCTATACTACAAAGTTCTAGTTAGATGACATACCTTTTGATGTTGCTTGATGTCTTCAAGCTTTAAGAGCTTTGCCCCAATAGTGTGGAAGCCTCAAATGGAATAACAAATCACCAAAACACCTTGGAAGAACTTGAGAGAATATGTATGCACACTAAAATCGGCCCACTCTTATTTTCACACTCTTTTTTCGATTTTGTGAGCCAAGGACCCCTTTATATATTATGGAGGATTAGGGTTACATCCATGTAAACCCTAATACCCATGACCTTTCATTTACATAGGATCCGTGGGTTAAAAGCTCCATGGACCATCAATGAAAGCTTAGCCCAACCTAAATGAACTTGGTCCATTCCATATATATAAGAGTCCATATTTAATTAGTTCTTTTTGATCACTTAATTAACTCTAAATTAATTCTTGATCAATACTAATTAAATAATATGATTCCATATTAATTATTAGAAGTTATAATATATTAATATAAATCATAAATATACTATTCTCAAAAGACTATCCATATAAATTGTGCCGATGAAGTGCAACCCAAATGGACCATGCCGGGTCGGGTCAAGTACATACTAAATATAGTTATGGACTTAGACATTAATCCAACAGTCTCCCACTTGGATAAGTCTAATACTATTATTGAGTATGACTTCAAAACCTAACTGGCAATCGTAGCTCTTAAAGCTGCTGTCGAACTCTGACCTTGTCAATGACTTGTCCATTAGATAAGGGATCATATATTCCTCTATTCTAGATATCATATGGACTGAGACATGGATTATAATCATTCTCTCTGTCCATTTGTTGTTTCCCGATTTTCGATTTATGATGACTGACTGATTGAACAAATCAAATCAGTCCTGGCTTGGCCAAGCACTCACATGTGTCATCGTTAAATCATCGAGGGGCCCACAAATATCGCTTTTATCCCGAAGGTAAAAGGAATGGATAAACTTCGACTCATATGGCTTGTTCTACTACTTGTTGAATCATACACAAAGGCACGTTTTATAACATCGAGTTACCAAATGCGTTTTCGTGCAATCAGTGTATAACCAACTCATAGTAACAACTCATATCTCTAGGTTTGAAGAATATAAGATATTATCGTCTCATGATCACTCGTGATAAAATCCATGAAGTGATTCAAATGAGCGCGGGTTGAATCCAATACTCAGAACTTATGAGCACTCATGAGTGTTGTAGCACCACTTTGTCCACCAACTTGGACCTCTACAAACCAACCCATGACAGTCTTGATTCATATCTACTTCCAACATATGACCGACTGTAGCTGGTTTGAATAACTTAATCATTCAGGAAGAGCGACTTAGTTATTTTGGAAGTCCAAACATGCAAAGTGAAACACAAGAATAAATGAATCAAATATGGTATCAAACCCTATGAATATAAATAAACACTTTAATTTATCACCATACTGATTACTCATTATTCATTGTTTCGGTTTTATCAACTTTATACTTGAATTAAAAACACTAGTTGTCCCATGCTCCAAGCATGTACACTATGTTTTTCTTAAACAATAGCTTTGCCATACACCAAGTATGCACTCTATGTTTATCTATGATCCTTACTTTGTGAAATAAACCAATTGAACATAATTTCAATGATTCTAATTTCACACTCCCAAATCCTTATCGAAAAATGTGAGAATTTCAAATTCCTATCATTTCAAATTCCTATCATTTATCCAATTCTATTTAGATTTTAAACTTATATGCACTGACCCTCCTGTAATAAATATGTACAAAGTCACAAAGACTTGTCAACAGTCATTATAAGGTATTCCAATGGAGATCAACTCCATGGAAACTAAGTCTCATATTCAAAGTACATTGCTTTGGACATGCTTCTTGCATTAAGTTTTCTAATCTTACACAGATAACTTCCACCTATGGAGACAACTCCATATTCTCATTTTGACTATCACTTCTGAATAAGAGATGCCTCTTTTCAGAATATGTCAATATGGTCCTTCCAAAATTAGCACTATACTTCCAACTGTCCCTGAGCAACCAATCTTTGGTAAACCTCAGATTGTCCTCGACAATTGCTTAATCATTATAGTCATATCCAATTCTAGACCTTTTCCCTTCGTAATGCCTCTGGGCAGTTGGAAAAATTTAGAAATGACAAATCTTATAGCACATGCAATCGATCTTGTACCCAAAGCAAATGGTACACGATTTATGATGTCTCACATAAAGACATGATTCTAGACCAGTCTTTTGCTACAATATTTTTATTTGCCATGTTTTTCAAAATTTGACTATAAAGAGGGATGCCGTAATCATAATCGAACTTTGAGAACGCAATATATAGAATTTCCTTAAGTTGAACCAATCCAACATGAAATTCATATATATATATTCTTGACTAAGGATGATTAAGGTCTCAATCTAAGCCTTTAGAACTGAAATGAAGTATATTCTCTCCCTTAATTATAGCAAATCAACTTTTTCAATCCCTGCAGCCTCACGAATTGAAACTTTTGTTTTCTATAAATAACATTGCTAACTTGCAACACTAACAATAATTATCATGCTCCCACTAACATGATGATTATTAGCATAACACTTATGCTCCCACTAGCTTTGACATGTACTCAGAAATCAGCTGGACTTCTAGAAATCAATACTTTATTGACTTTCTTACCAAAGTTCAGATTTCTGATACGAGATGCTTTGATAAAACTTTATCAAAATCATACACCTTTCCTTAGATAGCATGCATGTGTGTATAAACAATTTCAGAACTATGAAAAGGGATGTGGTAATCATAGTCTCAATTGTTTAGACCTTTTGCCATCTGCTTCAAATCTACTTGGTGGAAGTGTTTCCTCACGATCATTTTCATGAATCGGAGAGAAACCTTATGACCCTTAGATTTTATGGTGTATGTGTTCTTATCTATGTGAATCGTCAAAACCATAGTCATAAGACAAGGATAATGACAAATCCAAACTCATATGGACTGAACTTATGCAATCTTAACTTCTTGCCACCTAGCAGTACAGGGCCTGCCATTGCTTCCAAGTTGTTATGCAACCAATTGAGAACTTTTAGAACTCCTATGCAAAGCCAACTTTAACTGGAATGGGCACAGAATATGTCAACACGATAGGTTATAAACCTCAAGTTGTGTGCTAGTGAAGAACCTCAGGTTTTATTCTTGATTAGTTCTTGAAATTCTTTTTAGGATCTTTAAGACTCCCACTATCCTCTTGACATATAAGAATATCTTGCCAAATATTCAAGAGATAGTGCAGATTCTTTATCAAGACAAACACTTCACACAATTGGCCTTAGTTGGTCTTTGTTTTATCCAAAACATCACAACTTACCAATTTCAAATGTACAAGAGTAGGACACTTTTACTCTTACATTTGACAAGTGTTTTAAACCTTTCTTTAAGATATGTCACTCAAGTTACAATCTTGGAGTATGACGCTAAGAATTGTTTTGGAACGAAGTATGACTCATCTTCCTGATCTAACCATTTCAACAATTCATGACTCCTCTTCTTAGTCATAAGAATGCACTAAGATGACCTTTAGAGGACTAATTGTGATATGATTTCTAAATCATTAAGATGATCACAAACATGATACTAAAGTACTCTCCCATCTTTTCAGATTTGAGAAACTTTTATCTTTCTGCCTAATTTGATTCTTCCCATTCGTTCTGCCATACATTGAGACTTTTCCAATGTTTCAGAATTATACTTAAACTTGTAAGTATAACCATATTTACTAAACTTTAGTAAATCAAATAGTCTTAACGAGCTTTGTCATGGACATGACCAGTGCACAAGAATGTGTACTCGATCCCTTTAGTCCTTCACTTGACTCACACATCCATGTGAACAAGTAATTAGTCTTGATTTTCCAATGCTTGAAAGTTCTCATTCATCATACTATTCAACTTGCATGATTCCGAGTTTCGGTCCAATTGAAACTTGGGCGATGAGGAACTTTCCTGATTTGGTAAATTTAGACACTACCACAAATGAAAGAATCAAATCCATTTTCCAATATTGCTGTCAGTGGAATCATATAAACAACAATTTTCCACAAATGCCATTGTAAGGATACTTCAAATAAATATAATTAAACAATTTTCTTTTATTTTAAAACTTTGCGGAAAACATTATCCCTACAATCCACATGGAAAATTGTTGTTATCTATTCCTTAGCAATATATCATAACTTCTTAAGCAACTGCTCAAAATTCTGAGTCGATCGAAATCCACCTTCGCGATCAGAATCAGCATATACTTCCTTTAAGATTTCTCTCTATTCTTTGATTCTTAAAACATCAACATGTGACCCAGTCACATCATGTAATGAGGATCTCAGAATAGAACTTAACAGAGTTAGATAATGGGCTCTACCTGATGTAGAGTCAAATTTATTGACTTTAACATCCTTAGGTAAATTTGGCAGCTTTGCAATCAACGCCCCTTCCTTTGGCAAAATAAACATATGGACCCTTTGGTAATGGAACTATCTCAGACTTAGCCTTTCTCTTTACCATTTGGTCAACCGGGTTAACTATGGCCAATCCCTTTCCATTGGGAAGAGAATGCTTTTTCTGGATTTCCAGTGTCACCATTGTCACAGTCCATAAAGTTTTTGGGAAGTTGATCTTCTAATAAAATTTGCTTTACTATCGTTCCAAATCATTGCTGATTCAGCAGCACCAAGCAAATAGATATGATCATTAAGGTTCGTGTCATAGTCTGTTTCATAGTAGTCCCAAAGGAACTCACTATGTGACTTAGAAAGTGATTGAACATCCAACTTTCTCAAGACTTTGACACCCAACTCTCCCGGCTTGTCAATATGTGACTTCATCTCTAAGATGTGATCACACATAGACCTTGCTTGCCATTAGGGCTTGAGTGACCTTGAACTTGTGGGTTAGGGAGAATAATTGGAGGAGGTGGAGGAAGAGAAGTATGACTTCCACGAGCCAAACTCGGGAAGTCATATTCATTAGGAAAGCTTGGTTTGGGAAGATCATTGTTGTCTAAACCAGACATCAACAATGGGAGAAATTCACCTAAAGTTGATTTAAGTCCTTAATATAACACCCAATATGATATATTAAGGCTAGGACCCAACAAACTATTTTATAACTTGGAAGAGGGATGCCGTAATCCAAGCTATAAAATATTTGAAGGTAGGTGAATGACGATTCACCAATTTCCACCAAGATAAACGAAATGTATTATTAGGTTTTAATTGGTTTTGAAACTCCTAGATTCTTTTGAGATTCATTGAACTTTTCAATGGCATGTTTCAATCTCGAGTGTGCCCTTCAGGTTTTGTGACTGGGATGCCGAGGATCACAAAACAAGGTGTGAAGTAATCATGCAAATATACTTGGTACCCTTAATATTTACCCCTCAATCGATATATCGGTTAACCACACACGCTCCAACGATACTATGATAAACATTAAGTTACCCTTTGCCTACCTTGTTGAGTCCAGGTTAGTGTGCCGGTTAACCACACACGCTCCACTAACAGCTTAAACAAAGTGCAAAGTGTAATTTCATGGATTAGCACCTTATTCACATTTTCCTAAGTAACTAAGATTGGGAATTTATAAGTGTTTAGTTACTTAGTATTTATCATTATACTTATAATGAAGGGAGAATTATAGTCCTTGTCCTACCTGTTCGGCTAACGACCCTCCACCAGTCAAGGAAGCGGTGGGTGAGAGTGGACACCCATTAAACTGCCATTTTATAGGCAGTAACGTTATACCCCCCTTATTGACCGGCTTCGTGAATGAGGCCTACTAATGGTAAGACGACTTGCTCTTATACATATAATATATTAAACTTTTAATATTATAATAGTATAAGGGTGTATTTTAGACATTTAAAATACTTGGTGGTTTAATCTATTAATTAAACTAGACTTTTAATTTAATTAAACTCAAACCATATATTTATGGATTAATAATACTCTTTTAATTAAACGCTTTAATTAACTATTAATAAAGTCCATAAGAGTTAATTTGAACTATTCAACAAAACATCATAATTCTAACTATTAAACTCAAAATTAAAACCATTTAATTAATTGTTTAAGTTATGAACCCAAGAGTTTTAGAATTCAATTCTTTTTTTCATAAAAAACTTTTCTCAAATTCCAAAACTTGAGGGCAAGTTTTGTAATTCTTGAAAACCTTTGGATTCCATAAATTATGGAATTAATGGTGTTTTATGATGAAACTTTCCATGTTCCATAACTTAAGAACAAGTTATGCAATTCTTTAAAACATTAACACCAAATTTTGTAACTCCATAAAAACTTTGAATCAATTTTTTTTTTTAAAAAAAAAACTTTCATATCCATAACTTATGGAAGTTTCAAAAACCCTTAAGATCACAACTTTAAAAAAACCTTTTGAGCTCCAAAATTTTATGACAAAATATGTAACTCCTTAAAACATTTAGAACAAACTTTTAAAACTAATAAAATAATCATATCATTTTATCTTTTATTAAATTTGACCTAATTCAACTCATATAACAAATGATTAAAATTTTACAAATAATTCATTTTTCACAAAACAAGTAATTATCTTAAAATTTGACAAACGTCATGTTTTTTTTTTCCTTTTTTTCAACTTGAAAATAAAACATTTGCATCAATATAACAGAAAACAACCCATGGATCTGATACCACTGTTGGGTTTTGAGCATTCTAACACTCCTATGGTGTACATGCAACCATATAAACCTTGGATCTATGTTTTCTTTATTATACATGCAAATATTAACTGTTCCAAGGTTTCATCCTAACTAGCATATTATGAAGCACCTATACTACAAAGTTCTAGTTAGATGACATACCTTTTGATGTAGCTTGATGTCTTTAAGCTTTAAGAGCTTAGCCCCAATAGTGTGGAAGCCTCAAATGGAATCACAAATCACCAAAACACCTTGGAAGAACTTGAGAGAATATGTATGCACACTAAAATCGGCCCACTCTTATTTTCACACACTTGTGCCAATTTTGTGAGCCAAGGACCCCTTTATATATTATGGAGGATTAGGGTTACATCCATGTAAACCCTAATACCCATGACCTTTCATTTACATAGGATCCATGGGTTAAAAGCTCCATGGACCATCCATGAAAGCTTAGCCCAACCTAAATGAACTTGGCCCATTCCATATATATAAGAGTCCATATTTAATTAGTTCTTTTTGATCACTTAATTAATTCTAAATTAATTCTTGATCAATACTAATTAAATAATATGATTCCATATTAATATATTAGAACTTATAATATATTAATATAAATCATAAATATACTATTCTCAAAAGACTATCCATATAAATTGTACCGGTGAAGTGCAACCCAAATGGACCATGCCGGGTCGGGTCAAGTACATACCAAATATAGTTATGGACTTAGACATTAATCCAACAGCATGTACACCATAGGAGTGTTAGAATGCTCAAAACCCAACACTTACTACCTTCCACATCTATCTGTACTTTCCTCGAGGATTGCTTCGACTTCACCAAGTCCCTCCTATTACTGTTGCACTCTCTTCCAATCTCGTCCTAGACTTACCCTAGGGTAACTCTCCGACCTACTCTCCGTCATCAGCTGCATAAGGAACCCCTGCTACCTTTACCGAACTAGCTTGCGAATACCATTACATATTACTAAGACCAGATAATTCTTCGAATGAAAGGTCCTACCCTACAACGGTTGGACTCAAACAAGAGATACGCAGTAGGGCTAGACCTAACCTTCTGGAATTATTTCGTCCTCGCAATATGTAACTTAACGTATTCATTTAATAATTAGCTAAGGATAACTAGGGCTCCCGAAGCACAAAGCAACAACATTCGGGCATTGAGTACCCAATCCAATCGTACTCTATCCAAGCTATCATATAACAGACTAATCAGTAACATCTCGCAGCTCAAAAACACATATAACAGGCATATCAGGCATCTTCCTAGATCCTTAGCCCTAATCTAGCATGCATTTCTCATACATATACAGTAGGCATACAAGGCATCCTTCCTAGATCCTCTAGCCCTAATCTAGCATGCAATTCTCATAGTCATATCATATCATAACATAACATGTATGGGTATCTTGGGGAAAACTTACTTGAGCTCGGCCAGTTGCGCACATCACACACCTTGTTCTTTCTCAAAACTCTTTAACTTAGATTTTAGAAAACCATTTTCTTTGTAAAAATCTTTTAATCCCTTGGTTTGAGTCCAGAGACTCCCGAGGGTGTGTCCGAATCCCTCAAACCAGGGCTCTGATACCAACTTGTAACATCCCAAATTTCTAGTCCAAAAATTTCAATTTATATATATATATATATATATATATATATATATATATATATATATATATATATATATATATATATATATATATATATATATATATATATATATATATCGATTTAGAAAACATTTATAAGAAAACATCATCAAGTCATATCATTTCGTAAAACCATAATCTCATGTCTGAAATCGTATCATAAAATTAGTAACAATGTCAGAGTACAATCCCAAAAAATCTCATAGTGCGGAAATCCAATGCGTGTGTATGATGTGCAGCTACCGCACCGGCTCCTTCCCCTTCGCTGAACAGGTACCTGAAACAAAACTGAAAACTGTAAGCACATACCATACAATCACATGACATACATACTGCCAGGCATATCTGGGTGCCCGACCTACCCCTTCAATCCTCTCGACCGGTGACCTTTCCTAGCATATCTGGGTGCCGACCTACCCCTTCGGTCCTCTCGACCGGTGACCTTGCCTAGCATATCTGGGTGTCGGCCTAACCCTTCGGCCCTCTTGACCGGTCTATCACATACAGTCACGTAATCATAATCTAGCATAGCTGGGTACTAAACTGCCCCTTCGGGCCTATCGGCCGGTAATTTGGGGACTATCTCCCCCTACTACTACCATCATCATGTAACATCATATAATGCTAGCACATAAACATAACAAGTAGTAGCAAACCTAGATGAATATCACAAAGACAATCATCTAACATACAACTCCTACTGGTGGGCCGGCATTGTGGCCGTAGACCCATCGCTGCTGGAAGGTAACTCACCTCGCACCTCGTATGAATGAATGTTGTCAATCCGAGTGAGAAGTCTCTGTCTGCTGCTCCGGCGATTCTCCGGCTATAATTCACATAAAGACACTTAGTCAGAAGCTGATAACTACTCTTAGGGTAAAATGACTATTTTACCCCTGGCCAAAGTCAATAACCTGGTCAAAGTCAACTTCCAATTGACCTGACTTGCCGAGTTGGGTCGCCAACTCGCCGAGCCCCTATTCTTTCATCTGACCCACTCCCGACTCTACTCGTCGAGTTAGCAGTCTTCTCCTTCTGTAATATCATCGACTGCACCTTCATCCGACTCGCCGAGTTGTATGAACAACTCGTCGAGTTCACCTTCATCCTATGAACATGTCCAGTCTGCGACTCGCCGAGTTGTATGAACAACTCGTCGACTCTATCTTCAAAGGGTTGGGAGATTGCCTTGGACTCGCCGAGTCTGTTCATGCACTCGCCGAGTCCTATGATTCCCAGGTCCATGGCTAAGTCTAATATGTTGAGTCACTCCCCTGGACCCCCCCCCCCTAAGACCCTTCTAACACTCAACTGGGTTCCTTTGAACTTCAACAGACTGGGGACTCAAGCCCTAGACTCGCCGAGTTCTAAGAACAACTCGACGAGCCGGTGTTGTCCAAGTCTTATATCTCGATTCCTGATGTACAACTCTCATCCAAAAGGCATATCTGGGCTTCTAAGATCGATCTAGCACGTAAAGTTATGAAGTTTACATGCATGCATGGGAGTATAAGCTCAATGGACCCAAAAATGAGGTCTAAAGGTGCATGTGGCTCTCTATGGCTACAAAGCTGACCACTTTAGGCCATGTAGTCCCCTAAGGACCCTGGATCTGGAGTCTTAACCCCCAACCATGCTTCGACTCATGATTGGTCACCAAAAATGGTCCCTAAAAGCCCTAATTCACTCCAAAAAAGGATCTAGAACATGAATGAACAAGGTATAAGATTTATACCTCTAAGGAACTGTAGATGCTGCACAAACTCGAAATCTTCTGGTTTCCCCTTGGCTCCTCAAGCTTTTCCTTCTTTCTTGTGATCACAAACCACCAAAATCACCAAAAAGAGCCTTAGATCTCACAAAACGATTAGGGTTTCAGTATGAGGTGTTCTGGGAGCATAAGGGACGATGAAGGCTGCATTAAAACGTTTAAATAGGGTGCAATCCCTCGGATTTAGGGTTTTGTCCAAATAGCGCCTACTTGTCGAGTCGGTTCGCTGACTCGTCGAGTAGGTCCCTAAACTCTCGTGTCCAAATTCGATTCTACTCAACGAGTTGGACCTTCATCTCGCCGAGTCCCAGGCCAAAATGTTATAATTACTTGAATGAAAATACGTACCAGGAACCGGGTGCTACATTCTCCAAGTCTAATCCTTCTTCAATTTCTGCTTCCTTGGGCAAGCCTTCTTCATATTTCTTAACCATATGACCATTGACCTTGAAACTTATCCCATATTTATTCCACAATTCAATTACCCCATATGGAAAAACATGCTTAATTGTGAAAGGTCCGATCCAACGAGTGCGTAGTTTGCCCGGAAGAAGTTTAAGTCTTGAATTATATAAAAGAACTTTTTTCCCTTCTTCAAACTCCTTATTACCCTTCAATCTTGCATCATGCCATTTTTTGGTCTTGTCCTTATAAATCAACGAGTTAGTGTAAGACTCGTTTCTTAATTCCTCCAAGGCATTCATTTGCAAGAGTCGATTGACACGCAACTCATTTAGATCAAAATTACATGTTTTCAAATCCCAATAGGCCTTGTGCTCAAGTTCTACTGGAAAATGACAATTATTTCCATAAACTAATCTATAAGGTGTGGTTCGAATGGGTGCCTTGAATGTAGTCCTGAACGCCCAAAGTGCATCATCTAACTTATCTGCCCAATTTTTCCGATGACTGCCCACCGACCTTTCTAGAATTCTCTTGAGTGCTCTACTCGTGATCTCAGCTTTCCCATTCATTTATGGATGATAAGGTGTTGAAAATATATGGCGTACACCATATCTTTGAAATACCTTTGCTAGTTGTTCATTAGAAAAGTGGGTTCCCCTATCACTTATCAAAGCTTTTGGTACTCCAAACCTAGAAAATAATTTCTTCAAGAACTTTACCACAACCCTTGCATCATTTGTTGGTAATGCCTGCGCTTCTGCCCACTTTGATACATAGTCCACCGCCACAAGTATGTATGTGTGCCCCTTAGATGATGGGAATGGCCCCATCAAATCTATACCCCACACATCAAAGACTTCACACACTTGGATGTTTCTTTGAAGCATTTCATTCCTTGCAAAAATATTTCCTGATCTTTGGCAAGCATCACACTCTCTCACATAGGTGGCATCATCCTTGAAAATTATTGGCCAATAGAATCCTGCATCAAACACCTTTTTAGCAGTGTATTGAACCCCATGATGTCCTCCTGTAGGTCCATTGTGGAAATGCTCTAGAATGTCGTGGATTTCTTTGCCAAACACACACTATCTAATGATCCCATCTACACAACTCCTAAAAAGGTAGGGCTCATCCCAAAAATAATATTTCATCTCTGAAAAGAGTTTATTTTTCTGCTGATGAGTGAGCCCTTTTGAAAGAAAGTCTCGAGCCAAAAAGTTGGCAATGTCTGCATACCATGGTTCTTCTCCCATGATCACCATTAATTACTCTTCTGGAAAACTATCCCCAATACCCTTGTTGTCAGATTCATCCCTTTCTGGATTCTCTAATCTTGAAAGATGGCCGGCCGCTACATTCTCCATTCCTTTCTTGTCCTTGATCTCGATGTCAAATTCTTGAAGTAACAACACCCACCGGATCAACCTAGGTTTCGCATCCTGCTTAGAAAACAAATATTTAATTGCAGAATGGTCAGTAAAAACAGTGGTCTTATATAATATAAGATAAGGACGAAATTTATCAAAAGCATAGACCACGACCAATAATTCTTTTTCAGTTGTGGTATAATTTTCTTGGGCCGGATTTAAGGTCTTGCTTGTTGCATAATAGATTGGTTAAAAATGTTTGTCAACCCTTTGACCAAGCATAGCACCTAAGGCAAAATCACTTGCATCACACATTATTTCAAATGGTAAATTCCAATTCGGGGCGATAATGATCGGGGCGTTAGTTAATTTTTCTTTCAATATTTCAAAAGCATTTAGGCATTCTTTCGAAAAATTAAAAGGTGCATCTTTCAAAAGTAGTTGAGTTAAAGGTCGAGTTATTTTAGAAAAGTCTTTTATAAAACGACGGTAAAACCCCGCTTGACCTAAAAAACTCCTAACGCCCTTCACATTGGTTGTTGGATGTAATTTAGCAATGGTATCATTTTTTTCCCGATCCACCTCAATCCCCGCTTTGGACACTTTATGGCCTAACACAATGCCTTCTTTTACCATGAAGTGACACTTTTCCCAATTCAAAACTAAATTGGTCTTTTCACACCTAGCAAGCATCAAATCAAGGTTAGCAAGACAATCATTAAAGGAAGAACCAAAAACAGAAAAATCATCCATGAATACTTCCATAAACCTCTTCACCATATCGTGGAATATCGCCGTCATGCATCGTTGAAAGGTGGTGGGCGCATTGCATAACCCAAAAGGCATTCGTCGATATGCAAATGTTCCACTTGGACAAGTGAAAGTAGTCTTCTCTTGATCATTTAGGTCAATTAGGATTTGGAAGTAACCTGAAAATCCATCTAAAAAACAATAATAGCAATGACCAGATAATCTCTCAACCATTTGATCAATAAAAGGGGGAGGGAAGTGGTCTTTGCAAGTGGCATCGTTTAGCTTTCGATAATCGATGCACACTCGCCAACCAGTTACCGTTCGTGTAGGTATGAGCTCGTTCTTCTCGTTCGTCACGACTGTCATCCCTCCTTTCTTTGGTACTACTTGAATAGGACTAACCCATGGACTATCGGAAATTGGATAAATGATCCCAGCATCCAAGATCTTGACTACCTCCTTTAAGACCGAAACAATGAATAATGAGTAATCAGTATGGTGATAAATAAAAGTGTTTATTGTTGGATTAATGTCTAAGTCCATAACTATATTTGGTATGTACTTGACCCGACCCGACATGGTCCATTTGGGTTACACTTCACCGACACAATTTATATGGATAGTCTTTTGAGAATAGTATATTTATGATTTATATTAATATATTATAAGTTCTAATATATTAATATGGAATCATATTATTTAATTAGTATTGATCAAGAATTAATTTAGAATTAATTAAGTGATCAAAAAGAACTAATTAAATATTGACTCTTATATATATGGAATGGGCCAAGTTCATTTAGGTTGGGCTAAGCTTTCATGGATGGTCCATGGAGCTTTTAACCTATGGATCCTATGTAAATGAAAGGCCATGGGTATTAGGGTTTACATGGATGTAACCCTAATCCTCCATAATATATAAAGGGGTCCTTGGCTCACAAAATTGGCACAAGTGTGTGAAAATAAGAGTGGGCCGATTTTAGTGTGCATACATATTCTCTCAAGTTCTTCCAAGGTGTTTTGGTGATTTGTGATTCCATTTGAGGCTTCCACACTATTGGGGCTAAGCTCTTAAAGCTTGAAGACATCAAGCTACATCAAAAGGTATGTCATCTAACTAGAACTTTGTAGTACAGGTGCTTCATAATATGCTAGTTAGGATGAAACCTTGGAATAGTTAATATTTGCATGTATAATAGAGAAAACATAGATCCAAGGTTTATAGGGTTGCATGTACACCATAGGAGTGTTAGAATGCTCAAAACCCAACAGTGGTATCAGAGCCATGGGTTGTTTTTTGTTATATTGATGCAAATGTTTTATTTTCAAGTTGAAAAAAAAGGAAAAAAAAACATGACGTTTGTCAAATTTTAAGATAATTACTTGTTTTGTGAAAAACGAATTATTTGTAAAATTTGAATCATTTGTTATATGAGTTGAATTAGGTCAAATATAGTAAAAGATAAAATGATATGATTATTTTATTAGTTTTAAAAGTTTGATCTAAATGTTTTAAGGAGTTACATATTTTGTCATAAAATTTTGGAGCTCAAAAGTTTTTTTTAAAGTTGTGATCTTAAGGGCTTTTGAAACTTCCATAAGTTATGAATATGAAAGTTTTTTTTAAAAAAAAAAATTTGATTCAAAGTTTTTATGGAGTTACAAAATTTGGTGTTAATGTTTTAAAGAATTCCATAACTTGTTCTTAAGTTATGGAAAATTGAAAGTTTCATCATAAAACACCATTAATTCCATAAGTTATGGAATCCAAAGGTTTTCAAGAATTACAAAACTTGCCCTCAAGTTTTGGAATTTGAGAAAAGTTTTTTATGAAAAAAAGAATTGAATACTAAAACTCTTGGGTTCATAAATTAAACAATTAATTAAATGGTTTTAATTTTGAGTTTAATAACTGGAATTATGATGTTTTGTTGAATAGTTCAAATTAACTCTTATGGACTTTATTAATAGTTAATTAAAGCGTTTAATCCATAAATATATGGTTTGAGTTTAATTAAATTAAAAGTCTAGTTTAATTAATAGATTAAACCACCAAGTATTTTAAATGTCTAAAATACACCCTTATACTATTATAATATTAAAAGTTTAATATATTATATTTATAAGAGCAAGTCGTCTTACCATTAGTAGGCCTCATTCACGAAGCCGGTCTATAAGGGGGGTATAAGGTTACCGCCTATAAAATGGCAGTTTAATGGGTGTCCACTCTCACTCACCGCTTCCTTGACCGGTGGAGGGTCGTTAGCTGAACAGGTAGGACAAGGACTATAATTCTCC
This sequence comes from Lactuca virosa, assembly GCF_052849685.1. Lineage (NCBI taxonomy): Eukaryota > Viridiplantae > Streptophyta > Magnoliopsida > Asterales > Asteraceae > Lactuca > Lactuca virosa. The sequence goes on from NC_136432.1 coordinate 247,564,438, forward strand.
CTTCATTATAAGTATAATGATAAATACTAAGTAACTAAACACTTATAAATTCCCAATCTTAGTTATTTAGGAAAATGTGAATAAGGTGCTAATCCATGAAATTACACTTTGCACTTTGTTTAAGCAGTTAGTGGAGCGTGTGTGGTTAACCGGCACACTAACCTGGACTTAACAAGGTAGGCAAAGGGTAACTTAATGTTTATCATAGTATCGTTGGAGCGTGTGTGGTTAACCGGCACATCGATTGAGGGGTAAATATTAAGGGTACCAATTATATTTGCATGGTTACTTCACACCTTGTTTTGTAATCCTCGACATCCCAGTCACAAAACTTGAAGGGCACACTCGAGATTGAAACATGCCATTGAAAAGTTCAATGAATCTCAAAAGAATCTAGGAGTTTCAAAACCAATTAAAACCTAATAATACATTTCGTTTATCTTGGTGGAAATTGGTGAATCGTCATTCACCTACCTTCAAATATTTTATAGCTTGGATTACGGCATCCCTCTTCCAAGTTATAAAATAGTTTGTTGGGTCCTAGCCTTAATATATCATATTGGGTGTTATATTAAGGACTTAAATCAACTTTACATGAATTTCTCCCATTGTTGATGTATGGTTTAGACAACAATGATCTTCCCAAACCAAGCTTTCCTAATGAATATGACTTCCTGAGTTTGGCTCATGGAAGTCATACTTCTCTTCCTCCACCTCCTCCAATTATTCTCCCTGACCCACAAGCTTAAAGACTTGAAAAGTTCAAGATCACTCAATCCCTACTCATAATAAAACATCAAATTGGAAGTCCTGTGTGCACTAATGTCTTAGGACTGAAGTCATACAGTGACAGGTTAAGAATGTTGGGTGTCGTTGTCCCAAGGAAGTTAGCTATTGACTGGGTGTTTCAGTCACTTCCAGAGTCATATAGAAAGACTACTATGTGACAGATCACGACATGACCCTAATGGATCTTTCTTATTTTCTTATTGTTGCTGAATCAGAAATGATTTGGAACGATAGTAAAGCAAATTTGATTAGAAGATCAACTTCCCAAAAACTTTATGGACAGTGACAATGGTGACACTGGAAATCCAGAAAAAGCATTCTCTTCCCAATGGAAAGGGATTGGCCATAGTCCACCCGGTTGACCAAATGGTAAAGAGAAAGGCTAAGTCTGAGATAGTCCCATTACCAAAGGATCCATATGTTTATTTTGCCAAAGGAAGGGGCGTTGATTGCAAAGCTGCCAAATTTACCTAAGGATGTTAAAGTCAATAAGTTTGACTCTACATCAGGTAGAGCCCATTATCTAACTCTGTTAAGTTCTATTCTGAGATCCTCATTACATGATGTGAATGGGTCATATGTTGATGGTTTAAGAATCAAAGAATAGAGAGAAATCTTAAAGGAAGTATATGTTGATTCTGATTGCGAAGGTGGATTTCGATCGCATCAGAATTTTGAGCAGTTGCTTAAGAAGTTATGATATATTGCTAAGGAATAGATAACAACAATTTTCCATGTGGATTGTAAGGATAAGTTTTTCCGCAAAGTTTTAAAATAAAAGAAAATTGTTTAATTTTATTTATTTGAAGTATCCTTACAATGACATTTGTGGAAAATTGTTGCTTATATGATTCCACTGACAGCAATATTAGAAAATGGATTTGATTCTTTCATTTGTGGTAGTGTCTAAATTACCAAATCAGGAAAGTTCCTCATCGCCCAAGTTTCAATTGGACCGAAACTTGGAATCATGCAAGTTGAATAGTATGATGAATGAGAACTTTCAAGCATTGGAAAATCAAGACTAATTACTTGTTCACATGGATGTGTGAGTCAAGTGAAGGACTAAAGGGATCGAGTACACATTCTTGTGCACTGGTCATGTCCACCACAAAGCTCGTTAAGACTATTTGATTTACTAAAGTTTAGTAAATATGGTTATACTTACAAGTTTAAGTATAATTCTGAAACATTGGAAAAGTCTCAATGTATGGCAGAACGAATGGGAAGAATCAAATTAGGCAGAAAGATAAAAGTTTTTCAAATCGGAAAAGATGGGAGAGTACTTTAGTATCATGTTTGTGATCATCTTAATGATTTAGAAATCATATCACAATTAGTCCTCTAAAGGTCATCTTAGTGCATTCTTATGACTAAGAAGAGGAGTCATGAATTGTTGAAATGGTTAGATCAGGAAGATGAGTCATACTTCGTTCCAAAACAATTCTTAGAGTCATACTCCAAGATTGTAACTTGAGTGACATATCTTAAAAATGTAACATTAAAAGTGTCCTACTCTTGTACATTTGAAATTGGTAAGTTGTGATGTTTTGGATAAAACACAGACCAACTAAGGCCAATTGTGTGAAGTGTTTGTCTTGATAAAGAATCCGCACTATCTCTTGAATATTTGGCAAGATAGTCTTATATGTCAAGAGGATAGTGGGAGTCTTAAAGATCCTAAAAAGAATTTCAAGAACTAATCAAGAATAAAACCTGAGGTTCTTCACTAGCACACGACTTGAGGTTTATAACCTATCGTGTTGACATATTCTGTGCCCATTCCAGTTAAAGTTGGCTTTGCATAGGAGTTCTGAAAGTTCTCAATTGGTTGCATAACAACTTGGAAGCAATGGCAGGCCCTGTACTGCCAGGTGGCAAGAAGTTAAGATTGCATAAGTTCAGTCCATATGAGTTTAGATTTGTCATTATCCTTGTCTTGTGACTATGGTTTTGACGATTCACATAGATAAGAACACATACACCATAAAATCTAAGGGTCATAAGGTTTTTCTCCGATTCATGAAAATGATGGTGAGGAAACACTTCCACCAAGTAGATTTGAAGCAGATGGCAAAAGTTCTAAACAATTGAGACTATGATTACGGCATCCCTTTTCATAGTTCTGAAATTGTTTAGACACACATGCATGCTATCTAAGGAAAGGTGTATGATTTTGATAAAGTTTTATCAAAGCATCTCGTATCTGAAATCTGAACTTTGGTAAGAAAGTCAATAAAGTATTGATTTGTAGAAGTCCAGCTGATTTCTGGGTACATGTCAAAGCTAGTGGGAGCATAAGTGTTATGCTAATAATCATCCTGTTAGTGGGAGCATGATAATTACTGTTAGTGTTGTAAGTTAGCAATGTTAATTATAGAAAACAAAAGTTTCAATTCGTGAGGCTGCAGGGATTGAAAAAGTTGTTTTGCTATAATTAAGGGAGACGATATACTTCATTTCAGTTCTAAAGGCTTAGATTGAGACCTTAATCATCTTTAGTCAAGAATATATATATATATATATATATATATATATATATATATATATATGAATTTCATGTTGGATTGGTTCAACTTAAGGAAATTCTATATATTGCGTTCTTAAAATTCGATTATGATTACGACATCCCTCTTCATAGTCAAATTTTGAAAACATGGCAAATAAAAATATTGTAGCAAAAGACTGGTCTAGAATCATGTCTTTATGTGAGACATCATGAATCGTGTACCATTTGCTTTGGGTACAGGATCGATTGCATGTGCTATAATCTTTGTCATTTCTAAATTTTTCCAAATGCCCAGAGGCATTAAGAAGGGAAAAGGTCTAGAATTGGATATGACTAAAATGATTAAGCAATTGTCGAGGACAATCTAAGGCTTTACCAAAGATTGGTTGCTCAAGGACAGTTGGAAGTATAGTGTCAACTTTGGAAGGACCATATTGACCTAATCTGAAAAGAGGCAACTCTTGTTCAGAAGGGGTACTCAAAATGGGAATATGGAGTTGTCTCCATAGGTGGAAGTTATCTGTGTAAGATTAGAAAAACTTAATGCAAGATGCATGTTCAAAGCTATGTACTTTGAATATGAGACTTAATTTCCATGAAGTTGATCTTCATTGGAATGCCCTGTAATGACTGTTGACAAGTTTTGTGACTTTGTACACATTCATTACAAGAGGGTCAATACATATAAGTTTAAAATCTAAACAAATTTCGATAAATGATAGGAATTTGGAATTCTTACATTTTTTCGATAACGATTTGGGAGTGTGAAAAGAGAATCATTGAAATTATGTTCAATCGATCTAGTTCACAAAGTAAGGATCATAGACAAACATAGAGTGCATACTTGGTGTATGGCAAAGCTATTGCATAAGAAAAACATAGTGTACATGCTTGGAGCATGGGACAACTAGTGTTTTTAATTCAAGTATAAAGTTGATAAAACCGAAACAATGAATAATGAGTAATCAGTATGGTGATAAATAAAGGTGTTTATTTATATTCATAGGGTTTGATACCATATTTGATTCATTTATTCTTGTGTTTCACTTTGCATGTTTTGACTTCCAGAATAACTAAGTCGCTCTTCCTGAATGATTAAGTTATTCAAACCATCCACAGTCGGTCATTTGTTGGAAGTAGATATGAATCAAGACTGTCATGGGTTGGTTTGTAGAGGTCCAAGTTGGTGGACAAAGTGGTGCTACAACACTCATGAGTGCTCATAAGTTCTGAGTATTGGATTCAACCCGCACTCATTTGAATCACTTCATGGATTTTATCACGAGTGATCATGAGACGATAATATCTTATATTCTTCAAACCTAGAGATATGAGTTGTTACTATGAGTTGGTTATACATTGATTGCATGAAAACGCATTTGGTAACTCAATGTTATAAAACGTGCCTTTGTGTATGATTCAACAAGTAGTAGAACAAGCCATATGAGTTGAAGTTTATCCATTCCTTTTACCTTCAGGATAAAAGCGATATCTGTGGGCCCCTCGATGATTTAGCGATGACACATGTGAGTGCTTGGCCAAGCCAGGACTGATTTGATTTGTTCAATCAGTCACTCATCATAAATCGAAAATCGGGAAACAACAAATGGACAGAGAGAATGATTATAATCCATGTCTCAGTCCATATGATATCTAGAATGGAGGAATATATGATCCCTTATCTAATGGACAAGTCATTGACAAGGTCAGAGTTCGACAGCGGCTTTAAGAGCTACGATTGCCAGTTAGGTTTTGAAGTCATACTCAATAATAGTTTTAGACTTATCCAAGTAGGAGACTGTTGGATTAATGTCTAAGTCCATAACTATCTTTGGTATGTACTTGACCCGACCCGGCATGGTCCATTTGGGTTGCACTTCACCGGCACAATTTATATGGATAGTCTTTTGAGAATAGTATATTTATGGTTTATATTAATATATTATAAGTTCTAATATATTAATATGGAATCATATAATTTAATTAGTATTGATCAAGAATTAATTTAGAATTAATTAAGTGATCAAAAAGAACTAATTAAATATGGACTCTTTTATATATGGAATGGGCCAAGTTCATTTAGGTTGGGCTAAGCTTTCATGGATGGTCCATGGAGCTTTTAACCCATGGATCCTATGTAAATGAAAGATCATGGGTATTAGGGTTTACATGGATGTAACCCTAATCCTCCATAATATATAAAGGGGTCCTTGGCTCACAAAATAGACACAAGTGTGTGAAAATAAGAGTGGGCCAATTTTAGTGTGCATACATATTCTCTCAAGTTCTTCCAAAGTGTTTTGGTGATTTGTGATTCCATTTGAGGCTTCCACACTATTGGGGATAAGCTCTTAAAGCTTGAAGACATCAAGCTACATCAAAAGGTATGTCATCTAACCTTGGAATAGTTAATAATATGCTAGTTAGGATGAAACCTTGGAATAGTTAATATTTGCATGTATAATAGAGAAAACATAGATCCAAGGTTTATAGGGTTGCATGTACACCATAGGAGTGTTAGAATGCTCAAAACCCAATAGTAGCATGGTATGTGGAGCGGTGCTTGACCTGCAGGAAGGTCAAGGCCGAGCACCAGAGGCCACACGACCAGATGCAGCCGTTAGATATTCCCATGTGGAAATGGGAAGATATTACCATGGATTTCATCACCAAACTTCCCAGGACCGCGCGGGGAGTGGATTCCATATGGGTCATCGTGGATCGATTGACCAAGAGTGCCCATTTCATACCGATCCAGGAGAGTATATTAGCCGAGAAGCTGGCCGACATCTACATTCGAGAGGTGGTGGCTCGACATGGAGTGCCAGTCTCCATGATTTCCGACAGAGATGTGCGGTTTACTTCCAGACTTTGGAAGAAATTCCACGACGAGTTGGGTACTCGTCTACACTTTAGCACCGCTTTTCACCCGCAGACGGATGGACAGAGCGAGCTGACCATCCAGAATCTGGAGGATATGATGCGGGCATGTGTGCTAGACTTCAGTGGTAGTTGGGATACCTATCTCCCATTAGCTGAGTTCTCCTACAACAACATTTACCATGCGAGTATCGATCGTCCTCCCTTTGAGATGTTATACGGGAGGAAGTGCAGGACCCCGATATGTTGGGGTGAGGTGGGCCAGAGGGTCATGGGAAGCACCGAAGTGGTGCTCAAGACGACAGAGAGGATTCAGCAGGTCAGGAATAGGCTTCAGACTGCTCAGAGTCAGCAGAAAAGTTATGCCGACAAGCGCCGCTCGGACCTGGAGTTCCAGGTCGGGGATATGGTCCTCCTGAAGGTGTCGCCATGGAAGGGCGTCATCTGATTCAGGAAGCGGGGCAAGCTGGGCCCCGGGTTTATTGGACCTTTCAGGGTTATAGCCCGGGTGGGCAAGGTGGCGTATAGGCTTGATTTGCCAGGGGAACTCAGTCAGATCCATAACACTTTCCATGTCTCCCAGCTGCGGAAGTGCTTGGTGGATGACTCGGCAGTGGTACCTGAAAGAACCCCTTTCTAAACTTTCATATTTCTGAAAGACCCAAACTTTCATACTTGACAATTGTTACTCCAAAACATGCTACATGCATATTTATAAAACAATATTTTACATTGATAAAGTGATTACAAAAGATTGGATACAAACCGACAATGTTTTAATATTTTACATAACTACCCAGGATATTGTAATTTTATACAAATAGAAATACAAAAGTAATAGTAAAAACTATTCTACATCTTCCGACAGTATATAACCATACTGGTTACTTATCTCCTGCAATTGTTAAACACTAAGAGGGGTAAGCGGTGACGCTTAGTGAGTTCAATAATAGATACAATATAACGTTATGCCATATATATACTTCAATATGGCAGAAGCAAAGAGGAACAAGGAACAACAAAGGCATATGTGAATCATGAGACAAACTTTCCATATCAATCAATGATTTGATTCAAAGATATACGATCAATGAGACTTTACAATTTCTATACTTGATATAGCCCAATGAAGCTTCGGCCCAAATGGCACAGAAGACATACACTTTCTGATTTAAACATTTCAGTAGATTTCAGGCTTATAGCCCTATCTAACCATCTGCCAATGCCATAGAATAGAAGTCATTCTCTTACGGAGACATGCTCTACATGGCCAGAGGCTACGTACCAGTACCACCGTGAAAATAACCCGGAATAATAACACTGAAAAGCACATAACACATATAACACATAACATATGATTGTTCCTATATATTAAACTCACCGTGAAATAACCGGGGGTTAAAATGGTAATTTGGGCAGCACTTCGTTACTATAATTAGCTTTCTTCGTTGAAAACCGGGAGTTTTCTTGAGAACCGGGCCCTGGTAGGGTTGGGCTTCAAACCGAAAAGATAAATTTGCCAGGGTCTCCGGACACTTCGGGACGTGTTTCAGGTGCTAAAATTGATACCGGGGCTTCGGGGGATGTCAAAATAGTGAAAATATTGAAAAAGGGGTGAAAAAGGGCAAAATCCAAAGTTTACCCGGGAGATCTCGCAGCCACTATATATAGTTGCGAGGGTCGGATCCGAAGCAAGGAGGGAGGGGCACGTGGCTCGGATCTTCGGCCGAAGGAAGAACACGTGGCAGCTGGAGCGAGCTTCGGATGCGAGGAGTCATCGGCTTCGGACACGTCATCGGCTGCTCGGACAGATGGTGCGCATGCAAGGTGCTAGCGCTTCGCACATGCGAGGCGTCAGCGCGACACGCGTCGGATGCCTATTGGACCACTTCGGAATCGTCATCAGCATCGGACACGGGGCAGGTGACTCACCGAGATCGGACTTATCCATGCGAGGTTTCTCGGAAATTGTGCCCCGAACTTCTAAAATCCATAACTTTTGCATACGGGCTCCGTTTTTGACGTTCTTTATATGCACATGTAGGCGAGAAAATATTCTACAACTTTCGTTTAGATTTCGTCGGCTAATTTTGACTTTATTTTTAATATTATTATTTTGAATAGACCGGGACTGGAAAATCCGTTAAAAATTCATAACTTCTTCATCCGACATCCGTTTTCGTCAGACTTTTTACCGTTGTACTACTATTGACGTGATCTTCAATTCTCATTTAGGTTGTGTCGGCTAAAAGTCACTCGATCTAAAATTCGAGTTTTTAGCTGTCTATTGCTAAGCTGAAACTTAAAAAAATCATAACTTCCTCATACGAAGTCAGATTTTAGCGTTCTTTTTATCAAACTTCTCGGTTTAGCGAATACTACGATTTTCATTTAGATTACTAACGCTAAAAAGTAATTTATCAAAAACTCACTTTTTTACGTCATTCAGCGTCGTGCCGGTTTTGTCGCGGATCTTCGATTGGTCATAACTTCTTCGTTATAACTCGGATTTCGATGAGGTTTTCGCCTAAATGTTTCTAACGAGATTCTTTACAAATTTCAACAATAAAATTTTACTTATTTCAAAATTTATATTTTCGTTAAATTTTCGATATTTTAACTTTTAATTGGAATCTCATAAGACTTCCAATATTTTCCAAGTGATTCTAAACATAGTTTTACTTCATTTCTAGTAAAAACTATCTGTTGGAACTCGATACTCGATATGACATAATATTTCATAATATTATTTACTTAAAACACGATTTCACAACGTGTATGTTACAAATACCTCCTCCTTTTGAGGATTTCGTCCCCGAAATCATAACGATAAAAATGACTGGGAATATTTCGCTCTTATCTCATTCTTATTTTCCTAATTATAATTTGGGCCTCGATGGTGTTTGCACTTGACGTGCACCAACTCCCAAACATATGCACAAAGCATATCTTCTACCGTTTGAATTGTTCTCTCCGTCTGACCATCTCATTCTTCAATTCTTTGACTAAAATTACGTCACTACACGAGACATGGTTCTCTGAACCAATCACCTCACTTCGCAGATCTATTTTAGTCGGACTCGATTCTTTACGACCATTAAGGTCTGAACGAAAATCCTCTTCTTAGTCATCACCGAAACGAAGGTAATGACATACTCGAACAAAAACGGAATCGATTACTAGTTTCTGGGTAACCTTGTGACTTTCCCTGATCTAAGTGTGAGTCCTGTGCTTCCAGTAGTATAGGCCTCTACTACCATTCACACCTACTCATACTCGTCCCAAGTATTGTCTCGCAGTCCCCAAGTCAGCATTCATAAGTTTTCACAAAGAAACTTTCACGGCTGAGTGTGTTCTTTAACAACCATTCCATGCCGAGAATATTATCAAAGTTGGGCAAGAAGATGGGAATCAGGTTAACAAGAAAACTATAACCTTTAGTTTCCATGAAAAAAATCTCTATGGACTTTACCAGCAAGTAATGATACACTTCCTATAGTATCTACGTGAAATGGTTGCACGAGTGCATAGCAAGAAATTTGAAAAGAATGCACAAATTCATGAGACACAAAAGAATTTCAGGCACCAGAATCAAATAAGATGTGGGCAGGTCTAAAATTGACAAGAAATGTACCCATCACAACATTCGGGTCCTCGCGTGCCTCTTTTGTGGTAATCTGAAATGCATGACCTGTAGCTATTGGCACATCCTCCTTTGGAGTATTCCTTGGTTGTTGAACGAAAGCTTGACTTGCCGCCATTTGACTAGTAAGAATTGGACATAAACGCTTCCTATGGCCGGTAACACCACAAGCAAAGCATGTAACACTCTTCATTGGACAAACAGGATTTATGTAACCCATTTCTCCACATCCATAACAGGTCACCTCTTTTTCTGTTCTGCATTGGCCCTGGTGATTCTTTCCACATTTTATACACGATGGCGACTGAAGAGAAAAAGATTGTGATCTACCGCGACCACGAATGGCGTTCTGAGATTGCTCTCTTGTATTAGAATCAGATTGAATAGATCGAGCTGGTGGAATAGAGGAAACATGAACAATTTGATCGATACGTGGATGCTTTGGAACAGAAAAAGTGGCACCACGTATTTCTAAGTCATGCTCACGCTTTCGAGCATACTCAACAACTTTGTCAATGGACAGAACATCCCGATTAGCTACGAAATCGAGGATCTCATACCGCAGTCCATCCAAGAATAACTGAATTTTATCGTCTTCAGTTGGGATATACTTTGCGGCAAACCGTGCTCTTTGATTGAATTGAGTTTCATACTCATTCATGGTCATTCCTTCTTGCTTAAGCTCCAGAAACTCTTTCTCCAATCTCCTCCTCATGTCTAGAGAACAATACTTCTCTAGAAAACGAGTTTTGAACATCTCCCAGGATAAATTCTCCTGGTCATACTCGTTGAGAGCTTCATATGTTGCTTCCCTCCAGACTAAGGCTTCTTCGACGAGCATAGCAGAAGCATAATTAGCCTTGTCTTCATTATCCACATGAGAAATACGAAACACTTTCTCTGTGTTCTGGATCCAGGTAAGAGCAACAATGGGATTAAGAACACCTGAAAACTCCGTAGCGCCACTACTCTTGAAATTTTTGAATGAGGGACGCTTCACCTCTCCTTTTGAAAATTCTCCAGTGGCTTTCTCTTTTCCTTTATCATTATTCTTCTTGTGCTCTTCAAGAGTCTGTCGAATTATACCAGTAAATTTACCTAAGAGTCGCTCCTCACGAGGGGATATTGGAGTATTTACTTCACCAGGTTGAGGACCTCCAGCCACCTCAGGGGTATGGCTACCTTCCTGTTCAGCCATTCTTTCTGAAAATTTGGAGCAATATAGTATTTTATAATATTAGGATTTATTATTACCTAATACTTTACTTAAGTCTTTCCTATGGTTCGTATCCATATACTCCTAATGAATCCGTTCATATATTGAACTTCTGACGGTTTAAGTCTAAATACCAATCCGTGGAATTTAGTTCACTTAAACCACCACTCTGATACCATGAGTGAAAGAACCCCTTTCTAAACTTTCATATTTCTGAAAGACCCAAACTTTCATACTTGATAATTGTTACTCCAAAACATGCTACATGCATATTTATAAAACAATACTTTACATTGATAAAGTGATTACAAAAGATTGGATACAAACCGACAATGTTTTAATATTTTACATAACTACCCAGGATATTGTAATTTTATACAAACCGAAATACAAAAGTAATAGTAAAAACTATTCTACATCTTCCGACAGTATATAATCATACTGGTTACTTATCTCCTGCAATTGTTAAACACTGAGAGGGGTAAGCGGTGACGCTTAGTGAGTTCAATAATAGATACAATATAACGTTATGCCATATATATATACTTCAATATGGCAGAAGCAAAGAGGAACAAGGAACAACAAAGGCATATGTGAATCATGAGACAAAATTTCCATATCAATCAATGATTTGATTCAAAGATATACAATCAATGAGACTTTACAATTTCTATACTTGATATACACCAATAAAGCTTCGGCCCAAATGGCACAGAAGACATACACTTTCTGATTTAAACATTTCGGTAGATTTTAGGCTTATAGCCGTGTCTAACCATCTGCCAATGCCATAGAATAGAAGTCATTCTCTTACGGAGACATGCGCTACATGGCCAGAGGCTATGTACCAGTACCATCGTGAATCTAAGTCCTTTCACTAATCACATGGTCAAAGGTATAGCTTTGCTATCATAAATAGCGGAAATAAAAATAACACGGGAAAATAACCCGGAATAATAACACTGAAAAGCACATAGCACATATAACACATAACATACAATTGTTCCTATGTATTAAACTCACCGTGAAATAACCGGGGGTTAAAATAGTAATTTGGGCAATACTTCGTTACTATAATTAGCTTTCTTTGTTGAAAACCAGGAGTTTTCTTGAGAACCGGGCCCTGCGAGGGTTGGGCTTCAAACCGGAAAGATAAATTTGTCAGGGTCTCCGGGCACTTCGGGACGTGTTTCGGGTGCTAAAATTGATATCGGGGCTTCGGGGGATGTCAAAATAGTGAAAATATTGAAAAAGGGGTGAAAAAGGGCAAAATACAATGTTTACCCGGGCGATCTCGCAGCCACTATATATAGCTGCGAGGGTCGGATCCGAAGCAAGGAGGGAAGGGCATGTGGCTCGGATCTTCGGCCGAAGGAAGAACACGCGGCAGCTGGAGCGAGCTTTGGATGCGAGGAGTCATCGGCTTCGGACGCGTCATCGGCTGCTCGGACAGATGGCGCGCATGCAAGGTGCCAGTGCTTCGGACATGTGAGGCGTCACCGCGACACGCGTCGGATGCCTATTGGACCACTTCGGAATCGTCATCAGCATCGAACACGGGACAGGTGACTCACCGAGATCGGACTTATCTATGCGAGGTTTCTCGGAAATTGTGCCCCAAAATTCTAAAATCCATAACTTTTGCATACGGGCTCCGTTTTTGACGTTCTTTATATGCATGCGTAGGCGAGAAAATATTCTACAACTTTCGTTTACACTTCGTCGGCTAATTTTGACTTTATTTTTAATATTATTATTTTTAACAGACCGGGACTGGAAAATCCGTTAAAAATTCATAACTTCTTCATCTGACATCCGTTTTCGTCAGACTTTTTACCGTTGTACTACTATTGACGAGATCTTCAATTCTCGTTCAGGTTCTGTCGGCTAAAAGTCACTCGATCTAAAATTCGAGTTTTTAGCTGTCTACTGCTAAGCTGAAACTTAGAAAAATCATTCGAAGTCAGATTTTGGCGTTCTTTTTATCGAACTTCTCGGTTTAACGAATACTATGATTTTCATTTAGATTACTAAGGCAAAAAAGTAATTTATCAAAAACTCACTTTTGACGTCATTCGGCGCCGTGCCGGTTTTGTCGCGGATCTTCGATTGGTCATAACTTCTTCGTTATAACTCGGATTTCGATGAGGTTTTCGCCTAAATGTTTCTAACGAGATTCTTTACAACTTTCAATAATAAAATTTTACTTATTTCAAAATTTATATTTTCGTTAAATTTTCGATATTTTAACTTTTAATTGGAATCTCATAAGACTTCCAATATTTTCCGAGTGATTCTAAACATAGTTTTACTTCATTTCTAGTAAAAACTATCTGTTAGAACTCGATACTCGATATCACATAATATTTCTCAATATTATTTACTTAAAACACGATTTCAAAACGTGTATGTTATAGTACCTCTGGAGGATATTCAGGTGGATGATAGCCTGAACTACATTGAGCGGCCTGTGGCGATCCTCGACCGGGGGTCGAAGGATCTGAGGAACAAGAGGGTCGAGCTGGTGAAGGTGCAATGGTAGCACCGAAAGGGCTCGGAATGGACGTCGGAGCCAGAGGACGAGATGATGGAGCATTACCCAGAGCTTTTTCAGGATCGAGCAGCAGACATCGGGGACGAAGTCTAAAATAAGTGGGGGAGATTTATAGCACCCGGTTCCTGGTATGTATTTTCATTCAAGTAATTATAACATTTTGGCCTGGGACTCGGCGAGATGAAGGTCCAACTCGTCGAGTAGAATCGACTTTGGACACGGGAGTTTAGTGACTTACTCGACGAGTCGGCTAACCGACTCGACGAGTAGGTGCTGTTTGGACAAAACCTTAAATCCAAGGGATTGCACCCTATTTAAACATTTTAATGCAGCCTCCATCGTCCCTTATGCTCCCAGAACACCTCATACTGAAACCCTAATCGTTTTGTGAGATCTAAGGCTCTTTTTGGTGATTTTGGTGGTTTGTGATCACAAGAAAGAAGGAAAAGCTTGAGGAGCCAAGGGGAAACCAGAAGATTTCGAGTTTGTGCAGCATCTACAGTTCCTTAGAGGTATAAATCTTATACCTTGTTCATTCATGTTCTAGATCCTTTTTTGGAGTGAATTAGGGCTTTTAGGGACCATTTTTGGTGACCAATCATGAGTGCAAGCATGGTTGGGGGTTAAGACTGCAGATCCAGGGTCCTTAAGGGACTATATGGCCCAAAGTGGTCAGCTTTTTAGCCATAGAGAGTCACATGCACCTTTAGACCTCATTTTTGGGTCCATTGAGCTTATACTCCCATGCATGCATGTAAAGTTCATAACTTTACGTGCTAGATCGATCTTAGAAGCCCAGATCTACCTTTTGGATAAGTGTTGTACATCAGGAATCGAGATATAAGACTTGGACAACACCGACTCGTCGAGTTATTCTTGGAACTCGGCGAGTCCAGGGCTTGAGTCCCCACTTTGTTGAGGTTCAAAGGAACCCAGTTGAGTGTTAGAAGGGTCTTAGGGGGTCCAGGGGAGTGACTCAACATATTAGACTTAGCCATGGACCTGGGAATCATAGGACTCGGCGAGTGTATGAATAGACTCGGAGAGTCCAAGGTAATCTCCCAACCCTTTGAAGATGGACTCGACGAGTTGTTCATACAACTCGGCGAGTCACAAACTGGACATGTTCATAAGATGAAGGTGAAATCGACGAGATGTTCATACAACTCGGCGAGTCGGATGAAGGTGCAGTCGATGATATTATAGAAGGAGAACTCGTCGAGTCTTTGCTAACTCGACGAGTAGAGTCGGGAGGGGGTCAGATGAAAGAATAGGGGCTAGGCGAGTTGGCGGCCCAACTCGGCGAGTCTGGTCAATTTGAAGTTGACTTTGACCAGGTTATTGACTTTGGCCAGGGGTAAAATAGTCATTTTACCCTAAGAGTAGTTATCAGCTTCTAACTAAGTGTATTTATGGGAATTATAGCCGGAGAATCGCCAGAGCAGCAGACAGAGACGTCTCACTCGGATTGACAGCATTCATTCATACTAGGTGAGTTACCTTCCAGCAGCGGTGGGTCTACGGCCACAATGCCAGCCCACCAGTAAGAGTTGTATGTTAGATGATTGTCTTTGTGATATTCATCTAGGTTTGTTACTACCTGTTATGTTTATGTGCTAGCATGATATGATGTTACGTGATGATGGTAGTAGTAGGGGGGAGATAGTCCCCAAATTACCGGCCGATAGGGCCGAAGGGGCAGTTTAGTACCCATCTATGCTAGATTATGATTACGTGACTGTATGTGATAGACCGGTTGAGAGGGCCTAAGGGGTAGGCCAGCACCCAGATATGCTAGGCAAGGTCACCGGTCGAGAGGACCGAAGGGGTAGGCCAGCACCCAGATATGATAGGCAAGGTCACCGGTCAAGAGGACTAAAGGGGTAGGTTGGGCACCCAGATATGCCAGGCAGTATGTATGTCATGAGTGTGTATGGTATGTGGTATGATGGGGGAACTCACTAAGCTTCGTGCTTATAGTTTTCAGTTTTGTTTCAGGTACCTCTTCAGCGAAGGGGAAGGAGCCGGCGCGGTAGCTGCACATCATACACACGCATTGGATTTCCGCACTATGAGATTTCTGGGGATTGTACTCTGACATTGTTACTAATTTTATGATACGATTTCAGACATGTGATTATGGTTTTACGAAATGATATGACTTGATGATTTTTCTTATAATTGTTTTCTAAATCGATATATATATAAATTGAAATTTTTCGACTAGAAATTTGGGATGTTACAGAGAAGACCGCAAAAACGTAGGGCGGGAAGGAGTCCAGCTAAAGACTCCTAAAAAAGAAGCGCTTGCGGGAGGCAACCCGACATTTGATTTTTCTTTCTATTTCTGTTTCTTTTTAGTCTTTCATTTTATTATTGTGTGTTCTATTAGGAATTTCAGTCTTTATCTTCCAAATTCACTTAAAATATTGCTGAGAGGCCTAGCAAAGTTAAGTGTGGGGTGGTGCTTAATTTTCACAAGGAAATTTTTTTTTTCAATCAGAGGCAAAAACTCGTCGAGTTCCAGGTCACTACTCGACGAGTCCATTTCAAAAATCCCGATACTTCGGTCAAACCCGTGTCAACTCGACGAGTTGTGTTTTATTACCGAAAAAAAATTAATTGCTGTAAATTAGGGTTTTTACCCTAAAAAGGTAAACCCACTCACAGCCGTCACAACCACTTCAACCGGCCAAGAAAAAAATCCTCCCAAGAAAGATCTTCCAATTTGGTGATTTCTCCTTCAAATCTCTTCCAAAGGTAAGATTTTTTTATGACCATTCTTGTTAAAGTTTCAATTTTGAGTAGTTGCATGGCCCCAATTCGTTTAAATAACCCGATTTTGAGTTTTCATATGAGCATTAGGGTTTAGATTTTGACTTAATTAGGATGTTTTTGCTAGTTTTATCTATGGATTCTTGCCTATTTTGCTCTCCTAGACAAACCCCTGAGTGAAATTTTGTGTTAAATGGGTCGATATATTGAAACGGAGAATAATTTTTCACACTTGTTATGGAACTCGCCGAGTTGTGCATGAACTCGACGAGTTCATGTCGCTGTGTGACAGTTTTTTTTTTTTTTTTTAACATTTTCTGTGTTTGTTTGGTTTCTTATGACTTGGGTTTTGCAGAATCATGTCAAGAAGCAGGAACCAATGTTCTTGAAGAGGCCAAAGGGGCTTTCCTTGGCTTGATTTCCCTCAAATTGGCTCAAAGGCAACATTGGTGGCATGGAGGAAAAAGTTGGAGAAGCTGAAAAAGAAAGACTTCTATTTGCCAAACGAGTTGGATTGGCTAAGTTTGGAACAATGGGGATTAGTGGGAGAGATGTATCCTTATCTTACTAAGGTTTTCATTCAAGATGAAGTGAGGGTTACATGTGATGCTTGGAGGCGAATTTTCCAACTCCAAGAGCCTATGTATCAAGAGTTGTGCTTGGAGTTTTATTCTACTGTTACATTCCATGGGGGCGATAACTACTTTGACACTAATGTGCTCACTTTTATGCTTGGGGGCGAGTTTAGAGAGTGCATTATGGCAGAATTAGCATGCCGAATGGGCTCATACGAGCAAAATGTGGCTATGACAGAAGCTTTTGGGATATTTTTGGAAAATTGTCACAAGGATTTTCCAAATGACGAATATGCAGCGAGATGGTGGAACACGATTGCCAATGGGTTTTATATTCCATCCGCGGCTCAAGAGGCAAGTATCCGGTCTCCTATCCATCGCCTTATTCACCGCTTTATTTCGAGTTGCATAAACATGCGAAAGGATGCCGATAAAGTACGAAGCCGAGATGTCTTCTTCCTATGGTGCATTCTTATACCTAACATATTTTGAAACATTCCAAATTGCTTAGCGAAGTACTTGGCAGAAAGTGGGGTAAAGGATAGAACAACTTCAAGAATATGTGGTGGAATGTTCGTGACTACATTAGCAAGGTCATATGGAGTCCTTGGTGGGAGAGTTGGGAATCAATTAACAATGGTTCCACAACCCGCTTTTAGTCCTCTTCTTTATAGGAGGGCTAGAATTGTTGAAGATTATGGCAGGTGCAATTTTGGTATTCCCGGGGTTGACGAAGTAATGAGACCCGAACAAACGGGAATGTGGGTTAGTCCAAGACAAGAACCCATGCAAGAAGATCCTCCCGTCATCCCGATACATGATGAACTTCCCATGGACCCTTATAATGTAGAACTAAGGGAATTCCAAGATAAATTGGCGCGAAGCATGAATTACGGTCATAGAAATTTTGCCCATATGATGAATCATTTGAACATTCCAAGGGTGGATGCTGAGCCCGACTATCCATATGTGAGAAGTTGGAGCGAGAGATGGAATGCGCGACAACGTGGAGCCGGATAGGAGGAAAAGAGAGTGAAGATGAAGACTAACTATCCTTTCCTTTATCTTTTATTTTGTTTGGCTTTCTTCAAACTCTTTTTATTTGTTTGGTGTGTTTATCTTTTTATTTGTGTGGTTGTTGTTTAAACTTTAAGTAATTTACGATTTTTATTGGTATGTTTTCCTTTTATTACTTGGTGTTTGTTTTCTTCAGAATACAGGGTGATGGATAGAATGAAATAATAAAGCATGAGCAGTATAATGTGAAATCGAGTCTAAAACGAGAAGAATGAGAGAATTGAGTCTATTTACAAGTTCAGTGAATAAATAGCTGAAAGGATGTGCTTTTACTGAAGAAAAATGAGGGGAATATTGCTACAATCATTCCCTAAAAATCAATAAACGAACCTGAAGTTGGAGTTATTTGTGTTCACTCAGTGAAGAAAACTCGTCGAGTTCCTTCTATAAACTCGACGAGTTCCTGCGAAAAACCCGGCTGTGCCAGCTTTAACAACTCAACTCGGCGAGTTATCTATAAAATCGACGAGTTACTCTTTCTCTTACCTTCAAGTTCGTGATTTGACTGCATTTTGGCAAGGGCAATTGGCTATACTATTAAAGATCAATTTCCGAGAATTTCCAAGATCTTTTTCCTCTATATTTTGGAGCATAACCATACGATATTTGACACCCAAGGCGTGGATGAGCTGTTCCCATGTCCAAAGTCAGTTGATGTAGGATCTCAAAAGAAGAATTTCAACCTCGCAACTACTATCCCAGGGGAGTTTGTTCTAATTCTCTCTTTACTGTATATTCTCTATCATGCATAACATTCAAGGAGGACATTGCATAATTTAAGTGTGAGGTATGGGTTTATTACATTTAGTGAAAAAAATTAGAATCCTTTGAATTCTTGGTTTGAAAAAAACAATTTGCATAAAAAATTGCTAGGGTTAATTCAGACAATATGGGTAAAGCAATTAGGGTTCCATGCTATTATTGTGTTTGATGATTCTATGAAGAACCAAATGTTTAGTTGAGCCTATATACGTTATAGTGCATTTGTGGCCCTCTTTATTCTAGTGAAATCATGGGACAAAAACACAACCTCGCTTAGTTTGAGGATTGCAACATGTTTAGCATCGTGTACCAGAAATGTATCCAGGAAAGCTCAAGTAGTCATTGCACATAAGACTAATGCCTTTAATCAATAAAGGATGAAGTTAAATTCCCTTGCTTAAGCATATGTTTTTCTAGGTTTTTAGTTTTGAGAGGAAAAGTGAATTGAAAAAAAAAGTGATGAAATGTTTGAAAGAATCTACAAAACTATGAAGACAAAGAAGAAATACAGAGAATAAAAGCTGCTAATTCTTGAAGATTCAAGGCAAAAAGTTATAATGTTATTTATTTTTATTGTAATTTTCTTTTCTAGGTTATTTTATCATATGTATGCTTGGGGATTTAACCAAAAATGACTTGAGGCTAAGAAAGTTTTCTAGGTATGGATTCAGAGGGATGCATAAAATGAGCAATGTTCAAAAGAAGTGGGCGAGTGTTTATGAGGATTATAAGTATTTAGAATTGAGGGGGGTCCTTAGGAAAAATTTTAGACACAAATGCATGTGTTGCGGTCTTGGCATAATGGCTAGGTTCGATTGGGATTGTCTTATATGATATTGGTGTGATAAAATTCAGTTTTGCTTGGGGGAAAGCAAAAGTCAAGTGTGGGGTATTTTGATATGGGCATATTTAGTTATAAAATTCATGCATTATATTAATACTTTATGTTGTTTTTATATCATTTTATGGACAAAAGGTACTTAATTAGCTTAATATTTCAATTTCAGCAATAAAAGACATGCTCGAGTGAAAAGGAAGAGGACTAAGTAATTGGAAGCTTGGAGATTGAAAGAAGGCTGAAATATGAAGAAACTCAACAAGTTGACCCTCAACTCGACGAGTTGGTCAGAATGTTCCCGATTCGAAGATGCCTTGCCGTACACGCTGTATACGCGGATTATCGAAAAAACTCATCGAGTTGGTCTTAAAAACTCGACGAGTTGGATTGATTTTTGGTAACTATAAATAGATAACATCTATGCCCGAAACCCTAACACTTTCTGGAGGCTAGCTGCGATTAGTGAAGATTAGAAGGGTTCTTGAAGCTTTAGTTTTCGAGATTTCAACCTAAGAGGAAATTTAGAAGAGATCAAAGGCAAATAATTATTTTTCTTTTCTTAATCTTTGTTTTGAACCATGTTTGAATCATTAGATTTTGAGTTTAGGTTATTACTTGCTATAGATATGAGGTAAAAGCTTTATACTTCTGTTTGGATGAGATAATCTTATGAACATGGTTTGATTGAGTGGTTGGATTAATATTGATTTGGTTATTCATATTGTTAAGCTTGTTAAAGATCCTTATGTATTGATGATAAATATTTTCTTTTAATAAGTAAGTTATTGAGTTGCATGAACATCTTCTTGATTACTTGAATCATATAGTTTTATGAACACAAGACTTATGCCTAGGAATAGTGAAGATGAAACTAGGGTTAACTAGAAAATATGTAAATCAATGTGTGAGCATGTGTGATGAACGACCACATATGAGTTGATTGAATTGAACAAATTTGATTAGCTATTATTACAAGTCTTACTTGATACGAACTGAACACTAGGAAACTTGTTAGTTTAATCGCTTGATCACTGTTTGAATTAATATGTCTCCTAAATGAATGGTAATAGTGAACATGAACCTAATCACATTAGGAATCGGTAACCATTAACATATTGATCCATTACACTTGCCATGAAATCAACGATAGGAATAAGTGAATCAAATCTTAACAGAAGTCTCTTTTATCATTGAATCTAGTTGTCCTTTCTTGTTCTTCTTAGTTGTTAATTGTCTTTGTTTGAGTGTTAAATTGATTGTTTAAGTTTCTAGTCTTGAAAAAATAGATAACCCCCTCTTTTATTAATTATTTTATTTAGATAATATTAGTATTAATTTTAGCTATTACCATTCCCTGTGTTCGATATCCTACTTGCTTGAACTAAACTGCTATCGATAGGTACACTGTCTGCATGTGTTTGTTTTTATATTAGTTTGTTAGGATTAAAACTATTTTGTTTCACACATCATATTCCAACCCAAACATACAATAGTGGCCCCAACGCTAGGGTATATTTCAACCCAATCATGCAATAATGGGCCCAACCATGAGGTGTATTTCAACCAAACATTAAATAATGGGCCCAACCCTAAGGCCCATCCCTAGGGCATATTTCAACCCAAACATACAATAATCGGCATAGCCTTGTGGTGTAGTTCAACCCAAACATACATGCAAGAGTTACAAGAACTAGTAGCATTCTACATAACACAATCCAGTGGGTCATCATTGGTGCCTTCGACCCACAAGTACAGTGAGAAGACTCGCCTCTCAAATGATAATCACTACTACTCCTCTCACTTCCGAAAATATAGATGTTATACACCACCTATATAATCACACAAGGTAAACCCTTAGCCCTCCAACCAAAACTAGTAGTTTGACCAAAAG
Organism: Lactuca virosa; assembly: GCF_052849685.1. NCBI lineage: Eukaryota > Viridiplantae > Streptophyta > Magnoliopsida > Asterales > Asteraceae > Lactuca > Lactuca virosa. Next base: position 247,585,947 of record NC_136432.1, read on the forward strand.
TCAACAATCCAGATCAATGGTGAAAATTGTCAATTACCAACCCTCCACATCGTGGCCTTCTTTGGCCACTTTGTGGGCAATAAATGCCAAAAAAAATTCGGTGATTCCCCAGTCGCCATGTCGAGGCAGCCTAAGGACACGTCGTTGGGACTAGTTTGAACAGCTCCAATGAGCTTAATCCATTTTCTTCCGATTTTAAGAGCTCCAAATCTCAGATCTTTTCCAAGGTCTTAATGGATAAAGTTTCAAAATTTATCCCTTAAGACATCCCTATAAGTCTAGATCTAGGTTCTAGAGCCCAGACGAAAGGCAACTTAATGTATTATGTTCTAAATCCTTCAAGCCAAACAACCACATTTTCTAGAAAGCATTCTCTACCTCAGAATATAATAAAAATTATTTTTTAGACATACATGTCCAGTGCATGTCTTAAACATAAGCTAGGTCATAAGAAAGAGAAAATAAGATCAAATCCCATGCATGACATCCAAACCACACTAACTCTCTAGATCCATAGAAATAAACCTTTAATGTACCACAAGGATTCATAAAGTTTCCAACTTTTTGACATCCTGTAATCCAAGCCTTCCCAAAAGTTGAGAAAATGGACAAAAAGCATAGATCTAAGGCTATAATTCATTAATATTTGGATTTGATTACTCACAAGGGTCCAAGAGATGCTCAAACAAAAGTTGCAAGCTATCCTGGATGATCTCACAACCACAAACATCTCCTTCTTCCTTCTAGATCCGCCAAGGACATAAATATGAGCGCTCAAAAATGGAGGAACCAGATTAGGGTTTCTTCAAGTAGCTTTGGATGTGATGGAGGCTGAGGGTGAAAGAAAACCTAGCCCCTCACTTCCTTGAAATGGCGCACAAGTCCAATAATTAGGGTTTTGGCCCAAAATGGTTGCCACGTCGTGGCACCCAAATAAAACATGCAACATAAAATTAAATTGACACGTCGTGGCGATGCCATCACCATGTCGTGGCAACCCAGAATTTTATAATTAGTTAAATAAAATTCATATTGTCACACCTTCCCTAGCCTCTGGCGTAAATGTCGAGTGGTGACGTGTAACACTTGGTTTCAGATTTGCCATGTTGCTTGGGGCTGCGGCCCAATCATCAGTTGTCATGGAGTTTAGGGCATCAGAAAGGAAGGATTTGGCCCAATTCGGATGTAGTTGTTATGGTATAAATGATCCAAGCATTCGATTGTGTATTCGGATGCCAAGGGTATAACTGTAAATTGATAACTCGGTCTATTAAGGAGTTTGGGTTTTGAGAAAGAACAAGGAGTGTGATGCGTGCAATCGGCCGAGCTCAAGTAACTTTTCCCAAGATACCACACATGTTTATTATGATATATGATATCGTTATGAGAATTGCATGCTAGATTAGGGCTAAAGGATATAGGAAGGATGCCTTGTATGTCTATTGTATGAGGTTGTAGATATGCATGCTAGAACCAATCAGTGAGTGATATGATGGCCTGCTTGCTTTGTGCTTTTAGGAGTTCTAGTTATCTTTAACTAACTAGTAAACAAATACGCTAAGTTACATATTATGAGGATTGAATAATTTAAGAAGGATAGGTTTAGCCCTATTGCGCAACTCTTGTATGAGTCCAACCGTTATAGGGAGAGACCTCTCATTCGAAGAATTATATGGTCTTAGTAATATGTAATCGTATTCGCGAGCTAGTTATGGGGAGATAACAGGGACTTCTTACATAGCTGATGGCAGAGAGTGGGTCAGAGATTACTCTAGGGTAAGCCTAGGATGAGATTAGTGACAGGAGTTACCTGATTGCGAATTGTATGTCTGGATAAAATTGCTTGATTAGTGTATGCTCGTTAGATTTTCCATTGTATGAATGTTGATTGCTTTGTGCTTTGTGGGGCTCTTAGCAATGTGAGTTAGCTACTAAGTGAATATGCTAAGTCACATGTGGCACAAGCTGGATAATCCCAGAGTGATGGACTTGGCCCTATTGCGCAACTCTCGTATGAGTCTAACCGTTCTAGGATTGAGTCTTTTACTCGAAGGATTATCTGATATCTGTTGCATGTGACTATATTCATGAGGTATCTAGTTGACATTACTGGGAATCTTTCAGCAACTGAGGACTGCGTGGGTTCGGGAACCTAGGAAAGCCTAGGATATGCTTTAGTGGGTTAGTAGCGCGTTTAGTGAGACCTGGGTGCATCAGTTTGAGGAAGTAACTTAGAGGATTCAGGAGGATTGCTGAGGAAAGTATGGATAGGTGTGGAAGGTAGTATTAGGCTCGTTCTACTGAAAGCATAGGATCCATAATGGAATCGGTAAGAGTCTTGGAGAATCTGAGAAGCTCCAGGGAGGAGAATCCTTGAGAATGTATTGATCAGTGGTTTTGTAGTTTTCAGTTTGGAGATGAGCACTCAGGGAGGCGGTTCTGGTTCTGGATTAAGTATCGGCTTAGGTAGTGAGTCAGTCGAAGGAAGGACTGCCAAGATTTTGAGTTTGCATTGGATTGAGGAGATGGAAGGTGTTTTCCATACTAGTCCTTACCCTATAGGAGCCAAATTTCGGTTCACCTTGGATCTCTTGTATCGGGCGACAAAGACTTGTTGGGAATTGATTGTGCAATATATTGCCCCTTTTGAATTGGAGGCTATGTTTTGGGAGAAGTTTGTGACCCTGTTTGGGGTAGAGGACTTTCTAACCATTGCAGTTCAGCCGTTGGCGAGTGAGCTAGTGAGTATGACAGGGTGTCAAACCCTGAAGGATATGACTTCCAAAGTCCGAGGGTGCGAGATAGATTTGGAGCACATTGGGAAGAGAGGGTCATGCTAGGTGCGTATAGTAGGGGGTCCCGAGAAAAGACCCAATACTTCTAATCATCGGGTGAAAGGCCAACAGGGCCGGAGTCAGTGCAGCACGTACGGGAAAGTGCACCCAAGGGAGTTTGTCGTTCCAGAGGTTTTGTCTAATACAAGTGTGGCAGGTTTGGTCATGTTAGCTGGGATTGTCCTCAGGGGGCAAGCCCATTATCCGACGACGAGGGGAGGATCAGTGAGCGTTCCTGCCCCAGATACATTGAGGATCAGTGAGCGTTCCTGCCCCAGATACATTGAGGATCACCGATGGATGAGAGGGTTGGGCAGGAGCCCCAACAGAGAGGAGTAGGGCTTTGTAGTGACAGACAAGGGAGATCAGGATTCTAGCAGGCAATGTTGCAGGTATGTATCTTTTTCTCTGTTCGGTTCTATCTGTGTTTAGAGATTTTGTTTTCTCGTATTGGTTGAGGGTAAGTGTACCTATGGGTTCAGCTCTCTGCTTGTGTTTGGACTATATTTCAAGAAAGGTCATATGCCAATTGCATACCGTGAATTATTAGTGGTTTATAAAAGGTTGCTTCCCTTTTAGTGGGCTGGGAGTGTTCAGTGATATCCTGGTTTATGGTCGAGATCGGCTCAGGGGTATTATGTGGAAGATTTGTGGTTAGCTTCATCAAGCTAGCCCTCCTGTATTGATGAGTTATGGTGGTTTCATCATCTGTTCTGGTATGATCGACAGTGGCCTATGGGACAACTTATGGGTTCTAGCACTACCGTTGCTAGGAGAGGTGCGGTAGCAGAAATCTACTGGTGTTCGTCGCTTGAGTGTTTGGTCATTTGATGTTTCAAGAGAATCATATTTTCACACCTATGGGAGAATTTCAATTCTCACGTGCTGCAAAGACTTAGTCGAATCTAAGTGGGTAAGAATCGATCAGGTATTCAGGAGCACAAATAGGTGTGAAACTTGGATGAGTTTCACATCCCCGTCAGGGAGGAAGGCGGTCGCTTGGCAGTCTAGTTTGAGGATTGTGTGAGTTGGGAGTTCTGAAAATGTTCCAACATTTGGTACACATTTTTCCTTGGCATTGGATAGCAGGCTTCGGGGACTAGGTTAGAGGTCCAGCTAGGACTCGAGTTCAGTTGAGTTTTAGGTCGAGTGCGTGTTTGACTCAGGATGGGTATAGTTGGATTGGTGGTAGGACCAAGGTTGGCAGATAGTGCTAGAATGTTGTAAGCCTGCGGGTGTAGCCATATCATTTACAAGGTTGGTAGATAGTGATAGATGTTGGGTTTTGAGCATTCTAACACTCCTATGGTGTACATGCAACCCTATAAACCTTGGATCTATGTTTTCTCTATTATACATGCAAATATTAACTATTCCAAGGTTTCATCCTAACTAGCATATTATGAAGCACCTATACTACAAAGTTCTAGTGAGATGACATACCTTTTGATGTAGCTTGATGTCTTCAAGCTTTAAGAGCTTAGCCCCAATAGTGTGGAAGCCTCAAATGGAATCACAAATCACCAAAACACCTTGGAAGAACTTGGGAGAATATGGATGCACACTAAAATCGGCCCACTCTTATTTTCACACACTTGTGCCAATTTTGTGAGCCAAGGACCCCTTTATATATTATGGAGGATTAGGGTTACATCCATGTAAACCCTAATACCCATGACCATTCATTTACGTAGGATCCATGGGTTAAAAGCTCCATGGACCATCCATGAAAGCTTAGCCCAACCTAAATGAACTTGACCCATTCCATATATATAAGAGTCCATATTTAATTAGTTCTTTTTGATCACTTAATTAATTCTAAATTAATTCTTGATCAATTCTAATTAAATAATATGATTCCATATTAATATATTAGAACTTATAATATATTAATATAAATCATAAATATACTATTCTCAAAAGACTATCCATATAAATTGTGCCGGTGAAGTGCAACCCAAATGGACCATGCCGGGTCGGGTCAACTACATACCAAATATAGTTATGGACTTAGACATTAATCCAACAATATCCCACTTGGATAAGTCTAAAACTATTATTGAGTATGACTTCAAAACCTAACTGGCAATCGTAGCTCTTAAAGCCGCTGTCGAACTCTGACCTTATCAATGACTTGTCCATTAGATAAGGGATCATATATTCCTCCATTCCAGATATCATATGGACTGAGATATGGATTATAATCATTATCTCTGTCCATTTGTTGTTTCCCTATTTTCGATTTATGATGACTGACTGATTGAACAAATCAAATCAGTCCTGGCTTGGCCAAGCACTCACATGTGTCATCGCTAAATCATCGAGGGGCCCACATATATCGCTTTTATCCCGAAGGTAAAAGAAATGGATAAACTTCGACTCATATGGCTTGTTCTACTACTTGTTGAATCATACACAAAGGCACGTTTTATAACATCGAGTTACCAAATGTGTTTTCGTGCAATCAATGTATAACCAACTCATAGTAACAACTCATATCTCTAGGTTTGAAGAATATAAGATATTATCGTCTGATGATCACTCGTGATAAAATCCATGAAGTGATTCAAATGAGAGCGGGTTGAATCCAATACTCAGAACTTATGAGCACTCATGAGTGTTGTAGCACTACTTTGTCCACCAACTTGGACCTCTACAAACCAACCCATGACAGTCTTGATTCATATCTACTTCCAACATATGACCGACTGTGGATGGTTTGAATAACTTAATCATTCAGGAAGAGCGACTTAGTTATTCTGGAAGTCAAAACATGCAAAGTGAAACACAAGAATAAATGAATCAAATATGGTATCAAACCCTATGAATATAAATAAACACTTTTATTTATCACCATACTGATTACTCATTATTCATTGTTTCGGTTTTATCAACTTTATACTTGAATTAAAAACACTAGTTGTCCCATGCTCCAAGCATGTACACTATGTTTTTCTTAAACAATAGCTTTGCCATACACCAAGTATGCACTCTATGTTTGTCTATGATCCTTACTTTGTGAAATAAACAATTGAACATAATTTCAATGATTATAATTTCACACTCCCAAATCCTTATCGAAAAATGTGAGAATTTCAAATTCCTATCATTTATCGAAATCTGTTTAGATTTTAAACTTATATGCACTGACCCTCCTATAATAAATATGTACAAAGTCACAAAGACTTGTCAACAGTCATTATAAGGTATTCCAATGGAGATCAACTCCATGGAAACTAAGTCTCATATTCAAAGTACATTGCTTTGGACATGCTTCTTGCATTAAGTTTTCTAATCTTACACAGATAACTTCCACCTATGGAGACAACTCCATATTCTCATTTTGACTATCACTTCTAAATAAGAGATGCCTCTTTTCAGAATATGTGAATATGGTCCTTCCAAAATTAGCACTATACTTCCAACTATCCCTGAGCTACCAATCTTTGGTAAACCTCAGATTGTCCTCGACAATTGCTTAATCATTTTAGTCATATCCAATTCTAGAGCTTTTCCCTTCTTAATGCCTCTGGGCATTTGGAAAAATTTAGAAATGACAAATATTATAGCACATGCAATCGATCCTGTACCCAAAGCAAATGGTATACGATTCATGATGTCTCACATAAAGACATGATTCTAGACTAGTCTTTTGCTACAATATTTTTATTTGACATGTTTTGAAAATTTGACTATGAAGAGGGATGCCGTAATCATAATCGAATTTTGAGAACGCAATATATAGAATTTCGTTAAGTTGAACCAATCCAACATGAAATTCATATATATATTCTTGACTAAAGATGATTAAGGTCTCAATCTAAGCCTTTAGAACTGAAATGAAGTATATCCTCTCCCTTAATTATAGCAAAACAACTTTTTCAATCCCTGCAGCCTCACGAATTGAAACTTTTGTTTTCTATAATTAACATTGCTAACTTGCAACACTAACAATAATTATCATGCTCCCACTAACATGATGATTATTAGCATAACACTTATGCTCCCACTAGCTTTGACATGTACTCAGAAATCAGCTGGACTTCTAGAAATCAATAATTTATCGACTTTCTTACCAAAGTTCAGATTTCTGATACGAGATGCTTTGATAAAACTTTATCAAAATCATACACCTTTCCTTAGATAGCATGCATGTGTGTCTAATCAATTTCAGAACTGTGAAAAGGGATGCCGTAATCATAGTCTCAATTGTTTAGACCTTTTGCCATCTGCTTTAAATCTACTTGGTGGAAGTGTTTCCTCACCATCATTTTCATGAATCGGAGAGAAACCTTATGGCCCTTAGATTTTATGGTGTATGTGTTCTTATCCATGTGAATCGTCAAAACCATAGTCACAAGACAAGGATGATGACAAATCCAAACTCATATGGACTGAACTTATGCAATCTTAACTTCTTGCCACCTGGAAGTACAGGGCCTGCCATTGCTTCCAAGTTGTTATGCAACCAATTGAGAACTTTCAGAACTCCTATGCAAAGCCAACTTTAACTGGAATGGGCACGGAATATGTCAACACGATAGGTTATAAACCTCAAGTCGTGTGCTAGGGAAGAACCTCAGGTTTTATTCTTGATTAGTTCTTGAAATTCTTTTCAGGATCTTTAAGACTCCCACTACCCTCTTGACATATAAGACTACCTTGCCAAATATTCAAGAGATAGTGCGGATTCTTTATCAAGACAAACACTTCACACAATTGGCCTTAGTTGGTCTTTATTTTATCCAAAACATCACAACTTACCAATTTCAAATGTACAAGAGTAGGACACTTTTACTCTTACATTTGAAAAGTGTTTTAAACCTTTCTTTAAGATATGTCACTCAAGTTACAATCTTGGAGTATGACTCTAAGAATTGTTTTGGAACGAAGTATGACTCATCTTCCTGATCTAACCATTTCAACAATTCATGACTCCTCTTGTTAGTCATAAGAATGCACTAAGATGACCTTTAGAGGACTAATTGTGATATGATTTCTAAATCATTAAGATGATCACAAACATGATACTAAAGTACTCTCCCATCTTTTCAGATTTGAGAAACTTTTATCTTTCTGCCTAATTTGATTCTTCCCGTTCGTTCTGCCATACATTGAGACTTTTCCAATGTTTCAGAATTATACTTAAACTTGTAAGTATAACCATATTTACTAAACTTTAGTAAATCAAATAGTCTTAACGAGCTTTGTGGTGGACATGACCGGTGCACAAGAATGTGTACTCGATCCCTTTAGTCTTTCACTTGACTCACACATCCATGTGAACAAGTAATTAGTCTTGATTTTCCAATGCTTGAAAGTTCTCATTCATCATACTATTCAACTTGCAATATATCATAACTTCTTAAGCAACTGCTCCAAATTCTGATGCGATCGAAATCCACCTTCGCGATCAAAATCAGCATATACTTCCTTTAAGATTTCTCTCTATTCTTTGATTCTTAAAACATCAACATGTGACCCAGTCACATCATGTAATGACGATCTCAGAATAGAACTTAACAGAGTTAGATAATGGGCTCTACCTGATGTAGAGTCAAACTTATTGACTTTAACATCCTTAGGTAAATTTGGCAGCTTTGCAATCAACGCCCCTTCCTTTGGCAAAATAAACATATGGACCCTTTGGTAATGGGACTATCTCAGACTTAGCCTTTCTCTTTACCATTTGGTCAACCGGGTTGACTATGGCCAATCCCTTTCCATTGGGAAGAGAATGCTTTTTCTGGATTTCCAGTGTCACCATTGTCACTATCCATAAATTTTTTTGGAAGTTGATCTTCTAATCAAATTTGCTTTACTATCGTTCCAAATCATTGCTGATTCAACATCACCAAGCAAATAGATATGATCATTAAGGTTCATGTCATAGTCTGTTTCATAGTAGTCCCAAAGGAACTCACTATGTGACTTAGAAAGTGATTGAACATCTAACTTTCTCAAGACTTTGACACCTAACTCTCCCGGCTTGTCAATATGTGACTTCATCTCTAAGATGTGATCACACATAGACCTTGCTTGCCAGTAGGGCTTGAGTGACCTTGAACTTGTGGGTTAGGGAGAATAATTAGAGGAGGTGGAGGAAGAGAAGTATGACTTCCATGAGCCAAACTCAGGAAGTCATATTCATTAGGAAAGCTTGGTTTGGGAAGATCATTGCTGTCTAAACCAGTCATCAACAATGGGAGAAATTCATGTAAAGTTGATTTAAGTCCTTAATATAACACCCAATATGATATATTAAGGCTAGGACCCAACAAACTATTTTATAACTTGGAAGAGGGATGCCGTAATCCAAGCTATAAAATATTTGAAGGTAGGTGAATGACGATTCACCAATTTCCACCAAGATAAACGAAATGTATTATTAGGTTTTAATTGGTTTTGAAACTCCTAGATTCTTTTGAGATTCATTGAACTTTTTAATGGCATGTTTCAATCTTGAGTGTGCCCTTCAGGTTTTGTGACTGGGATGCCGAGGATCACAAAACAAGGTGTGAAGTAACCATGCAAATATACTTGGTACCCTTAATATTTACCCCTCAATCGATGTGCCGGTTAACCACACACTCTCCAACGATACTATGATAAACATTAAGTTACCCTTCGCCTACCTTGTTAAGTCCAGGTTAGTGTGCCGGTTAACCACACACGCTCCACTAACAGCTTAAACAAAGTGCAAAGTGTAATTTCATGGATTAGCACCTTATTCACATTTTCCTAAGTAACTAAGATTGGGAATTTATAAGTGTTTAGTTACTTAGTATTTATCATCATACTTATAATGAAGGGAGAATTATAGTCCTTGTCCTACCTGTTCGGCTAACGACCTCCACCAGTCAAGGAAGCGGTGGGTGAGAGTGGACACCCATTAAACTGCCATTTTATAGGCAGTAACGTTATACCCCCCTTATTGACCGGCTTCGTGAATGAGGCCTACTAATGGTAAGACGACTTGCTCTTATACATATAATATATTAAACTTTTAATATTATAATAGTATAAGGGTGTATTTTAGACATTTAAAATACTTGGTGGTTTAATCTATTAATTAAACTAGACTTTTAATTTAATTAAACTCAAACCATATATTTATGGATTAATAATACTCTTTTAATTAAACGCTTTAATTAACTATTAATAAAGTCCATAAGAGTTAATTTGAACTATTCAACAAAACATCATAATTCCAATTATTAAACTCAAAATTCAAACCATTTAATTAATTGTTTAAGTTATGAACCCAAGAGTTTTAGAATTCAATTCTTTTTTTTTTCATAAAAAACTTTTCTCAAATTCCAAAACTCGATGGCATGTTTTGTAATTCTTGAAAACCTTTGGATTCCATAACTTATGGAATTAATGGTGTTTTATGATGAAACTTTCCATGTTCCATAACTTAAGAACAACTTATGGAATTCTTTAAAACATTAACACCAAATTTTGTAACTCCATAAAAACTTTGAATCAATTTTTTTTTAAAAAAAAACTTTCATATCCATAACTTATCGAAGTTTCAAAACCCTTAAGATCACAACTTTAAAAAAAACTTTTGAGCGCCAAAATTTTATGACAAAATATGTAACTCCTTAAAACATTTAGATCAAACTTTTAAAACAAATACAATAATCATATCATTTTATATTTTACTAAATTTGACCTAATTCAACTCATATAACAAATGATTCAAATTTTACAAATAATTCGTTTTTCACAAAATAAGTAATTATCTTAAAATTTGACAAACGTCATGTTTTTTTTCCTTTTTTTTCAACTTGAAAATAAAACATTTGCATCAATATAACAGAAAACAACCCATGACTATGATACCACTATTGGGTTTTGAGCATTCTAACACTCCTATGGTGTAAATGCAACCCTATAAACCTTGGATCTATGTTTTCTCTATTATAAATGCAAATATTAACTATTCCAAGGTTTCATCCTAACTAGCATATTATGAAGCACCTATACTACAAAGTTCTAGTTAGATGACATACCTTTTGATGTAGCTTGATGTCTTCAAGCTTTAAGAGCTTAGCCCAATAGTGTGGAAGCCTCAAATGGAATCACAAATCACCAAAACACCTTGGAAGAACTTGAGAGAATATGTATGCACACTAAAATCGGCCCACTCTTATTTTCACACGCTTGTGCCAATTTTGTGAGCCAATAACCCCTTTATATATTATGGAGGATTAGGGTTACATCCATGTAAACCCTAATACCCATGACCTTTCATTTACATAGGATCCATGGGTTAAAAGCTCCATGGACCATCCATGAAAGCTTAGCCCAACCTAAATGAACTTGGCCCATTCCATATATATAAGAGTCCATATTTAATTAGTTCTTTTTGATCACTTAATTAATTCTAAATTAATTCTTGATCAGTACTAATTAAATAATATGATTCCATATTAATATATTATAACTTATAATATATTAATATAAATCATAAATATACTATTCTCAAAAGACTATCCATATAAATTCTGCCGGTGAAGTGCAACCCAAATGGACCATGCCGGGTCGGGTCAAGTACATACCAAATATAGTTATGGACTTAGACATTAATCCAACAATAGAGTGTTGTAAGCCTGCAGGTGTAGCCGTAGCATTTACAAGGTTGGCAGATAAGGCTAGAGTGTTGTAAGCCTGCGGTTGTAGCCGTAGCATTCACAAGGTTGGAAGATAGTGCTAGAGTGTTGTAATCCTATGGGTGTAGCCATAGCATTCACTAGGTTGGTAGATAGCCTGAGAGCGTTGTTAGATTGCGAAAGGAACATTAACACCCACCAGTTCAGGTGCAACAGTGAGGGCGTGGCAAATCCACAGATTGATTACGGGTTTCCCTAGATGAATTAGACCCGGTGGAGCCAGTGATAAGACAGTAGGAACACACTACATACATGAGATCAAGGAAGCAATGAACCGTGTAAGGTCGTTTGTGATATAAGGTTACCTTTAGTTATGTAGCGATCACATTTAGTTTTGGATTTGGTGACGTCAGGATTCGAAGTATGGAACCGATCGGTTGGGTAAGAAGGTCGTTAGAGCCACAGTGGCAAGATAATTGATGGCAACTATTGACATATGAGGATTTCGTTCGGAAGTCGTGTGGGGCGACTGTGTGGGAGTTTTTTGGCTCAGCAATCGGTGCAGGACCCAGTATTTCAGATGAATGGCAAACGAACTAGGACCAGGGAGGTCTCGGGGGATTTTGAAAAGCAGCCAGGAGGAAGCATGCTGTTTTGGACAGTCCAGTGTTTTGAGCAGTTTAATGTTTCAGGCAGTTTCAATGTTTCGAAAAATATTACCGTTTTAGGATTTCATGTACGGACGAAGTTACTAATTGATTGGGGAAGTGATAAGTCACTCATAGTGGGATTAAATAGTCTCAGAGTAATTGATTTGAACCTGTTGTGCAACTCTCGTATGAGTGTAACCGTTGCAGGGATGAATCTGTTACTCGAAGGATTATCTGATCCTTCTGTCGAGTATGAGTGTTCTATAGTGGTATATGGTCGGTGATTTTGCTCCGTTCGAGATAGTAGGGTGAGCAGGGATTGGAAGCAATTTGTGTGGTGCGAGACTCTATTAGGATGGTTTGGTGGCAGATCTGACAGGGAGTCAGGCCATTGAGACTTCGGCTTCGAATTTCAGGTGAAGTAGGGTTGGTTTTCTTCGAGAGATTGATCATTCGTTCTTCATCGGGTTTGAAGAATTATTCTAAGGATTCGTTGTATGATCAGAGTTGGGAGTGTTATGGCTGGTTTTCCATCAGTTGGGAGAAGGAATGGGTTGTATCAGTGTAAGGGTCGAATTGTTGTAATTAGTCGAAGTATGTTTTGTACTCTTCGAATATTTTGTAATGTATTTTACTAGGGCGCTTTTATTCGAAGCTTTAGAGTCTATGCCTTAGTATATTTTTTGTACGCTTTCAGTTCCCTATAAATAGGGTTATTTACTAGAGTTAAAAAAAGAACTTTTACAGACTTGTCTCTTGTACTCTGTAAAGAATTCAAAAGCGTAATAGAGCATAACAGATCATATTTACATTCCGTGTTCAAATCTCGCACTCTTACTTGAATTCATACTCTGATTAATTCGTTACTCGATTCTTTAGTTCATCAATTGGTATCAGAGCAGGAATCATATCTCTGATCTGATTTTCACGCTGTTCAAAAAGTTTTTGAATCAATTTTTGATTCAAAAGTTTCCGCATTTTTTGAAAGTGAAAAATTGTCTAGATCTTAGTCTATGATTCGATTCTGCATTTGAATTGTTGAATCGAGTGTTATTCTCATCAATTCGATTTGATTCATCTAGTTTGTTTTCAAATTCTCAAATCTTTTCAAACTTCTCAAAATCTTCTTCCTTAAAACAATGGCGAGTTTCAATCTCAATTCGATGACCTCGTTTTCTCATCTGCTAGGTTCATCAACCAAAATTCCAATGCTAATCCCTGAATACTATGATCAGTGGGCTGATCGGATGCAGGATTATCTGAATGGTCTTGATGAAGAATTATGGACATGTATCACTGGAAATATCAATGTTCCAGTGAATGTTCAACCAATCGGATCTTCTTCCACAAGTTCTGGTGTTGATAATCAAGGTGATCGTCTGAAGAAATTGGAGAAAAGGTGTATGAGGGAATTACGAGGTGCTTTACCTCCAGTTGTGTACAATTACATTAGGAGTTGTACAACTGCAAAGGAAATCTGGAACAACCTGAAAGATAAATTTCAAGGAAGTGAGAAGACAAAAATCAATTCAGTTAAACAATGTTTGGTTGAGCTGAAAGACTTCAAACAAAAAGAAGGAGAAACAATTGAATTTACTATGATCGTCTGAATGAGCTAATCTATCGATGCAATCGCTATGGAATTACCAGGACTTCAATGGAATTCAATCTCATCTTTGTAATGGGGCTTCGAAAAGAATGGAGAAGTGTCAGTATGATGGTGAAGAATCAGCAAAGTTTTGATACATCAACTCTCAATGATTTGTACAATCAGTTGAAAACACACGAAGTTGAAGTAAATGAAATTGCTGAGGAATCGAAGTTGAATTTGGGAGGTCCATTTGCTCTAGTGTCAAAGATTTCGGAGAAAGAAGCTGAGAATGGTGATTTTGAGGAAGAAGAAGGATTCATCATGAATTCGGATGATGAAGCAATAGCATTTTACTCGAATAATCGTGTTAAGAAATTTTTCAAAAAGCCGTTCCATTCGAAGACCAAGCTTGCTGAGGTGAAAGGAAATTCTGTGAGTAAAAATGTTGTTGAGGAGAAAAAGAAAGTGGAGAAGCAAGATTCGAAGATAGTTGAAGGAAAGGGTGAGAAGAAGTTGAAAGGTGATGTAGGAATAGATTGTCATTATTGCAACGGTGCGAATCATCTTGCAAATGACTGTATGCTTCGAAAGAAGGATGAGAGGAAGAATAAAGTCAAGGATGAGGCATACTATGCAGAGAAGCTTGAAGTGGTGCGTGCTAAAGCCAAAAATTTGTCATTGGTTGCAAAGGGTGAGCATGAGGATGAAGAAGGAACTTATCAAATCTGGTCATCTGGATCAGATGATGAAGAAATGCGAAATCCGACACATGGAGCGTTGTATGCGAAAATGGAGGAAAACTCAGAGGATGAGGAATTCGAAGTGAGGGGACGATGCTTCGTATCCAAAGCTGCTGACAAATCTCCAATGACTACAAAGGTACGTAAAATTCTCGAATCTTTTAATATTCCTACTCATGCTTATGATTCTGAACTAATATCTTTTGATGAGACAGTTAATTATTTTGATTCAATTGTTGTGTCTGCTAGTAATGAGGCCAACAAATTGTCCATGGAGTTGTTAGAGACCAAAAAGAGATTAGACTCGAAAGTAAGCAAAATTGAATGTATGGAATTACAAATAACAAACATTATGTGTGATAGAGATACTTTAACGAGTGAAGTTAAACTTTCACTAGCACAAAGAAACATTTACTGTAATTCTGCGAAAAGACTATATGGCAAATTAACTGATTTACATCATTCAAGTGACATAAGTAAAGAGAAACATAGAAAATTACTACCTTTTCTAGCATTCGAAAGAGCTAAGGTAGATAATATTTCGTATGATTGTGAGCAGATAATAGCTGATTTTGACAAAGGTCCTGATGATAGATATAAATATGGAATTGTCAAAATTGATGAATGTCTTGATGCGAAAGAATTAGTTAACATCGTGAATGATACTTTGACTAAATCTGAACAAATTCAAATTTTGAAAAAGACTGAGAATTCAACATCTGATTCTCAATCTAATTTTGCTGATATTGAAGATAATTCTGACAATATTAGTGAAATTAGTGAACTAGAAGATGTTGATTGTTCTCAGATATCTGTTGTTAATGTTGCTTTAACATCTAAAGGGAAAGAAAAAGTTAAGGATTTGATGGTTGAAAATGAAACTGATATACCCTCAACTTCGAAAGTTTGTGATATGAACTTCATGGATCTCAAAGACAGCCAAACTGATGATAGTGATGATGACGATGAAGAGAAAATTTCAAAGGAAAAGAAATTTACAAAAGAAGAAGAAACTCCTCGAATGGTGGTTGATCAAGTGTATGGTGATACACAAAAGTTCGAAAAAGTTATGAATGAAAAAGGAGAACACTATCTTGAAACGAATACAGTGGTTTATCCAAATTTCAAATGTACAGATGATGTCATTTTTCCAAATCAAGTTTTCGTAACTACTGGAAATGTTGAGAATATAAAACCAGAATTAAAGAAGTTAGTTGAGGAGGATAATTCAAAAACAACTGAAGAAGGTTTTTTCTCAAATCAAAGCACAGTTGAAAACAACTTAACGAAGAATTCGTATGAATTCCAACGTCAAAAACCAAAAAGACAATGGGTTGAAAAATCAAAAATAGAAAAAGTGTTTTCAAATCAAGTTGAAAAGGAAAATGAAAAGGTTGTCAAACTCAATTCTAAGGAATTTAAAGATCAAATTGACAAATTTTCGAAGGAACACAACATTTCAAAAAGACAAGCAAGAAAGAAAATATTTTGGCAAAATGTTGAGTCTCAAAAGATGTATGAATCACAATCAACCAAAAGTGTTTTCAAAGATAAAAATTCCTCTTTTTCAACAAAACCTCAACAATCATCTCATACAAATCATTCAAGCTCTGAAGTGAATAAACACACAAGGTTTTCGAAAGTTACAGCAACTAATAAATCAAGAGCATTTTCAAATAAATCTAAATCAAATCAACAATTCTTTCAACATCAACATTTTAAATCAATTGTTGATTCATCATACGCTCAATCATTTTTATCAAATCCAAAAGTTGATTTTGTTCCTCAAAAGCCAAATTTTCCTAATCATACAAAGAAAGAAACAATGAAAACTTCACGGGAAAAAGGAATGAGTTCAAGGAAAAACATTGATCATTGGCTTGAAGGCAAAGGAAAGATGTATAAGTCAAATAAATATTCAAAGGAGCAAATTCACGATGCATATGAAAAACATGTGAATACTTCATCAAATGGCAGTTCATCTTCTAAGGATTCGAACATTTCAGTCAAAGCTTGGAAACCAGTAATAAAAGCAAAGAATGTTCATTCACAGACTCAGAATTTGAAGGGTAATGTCAGTGAACATTCGAAACCATCAAAAACTTATGTTTCGGTTCCTTTTAATTAAGAAGTAAACTTAATTGATAGTCTCAAAACCAAAGTTTGTGATTGGGTTAAAAGTTCTTCATTGCATTCGAAATTGAAATCTAATTTCCAAGGACCCAAAAAGCCTTGGGTACCTAAAATTTTCAATTGAATGTAGGTACTATGTGACGAGCAATATGATAACAAATGGTACATCGATAGTGGTTGCTCTCGTCACATGACTGGGAAGAAGGAGAAAACGAGATTTTCGAAGTCTCAAAAATGCTGGAGTAGTGAAGTTTGGGAACAATCAAAAATCCCAAGTCAAAGGATATGGGAAGATCACAAATGGACAATTCACAGTGAATCGTGTTGCATATGTTGAAGGTCTTCAACATAACTTGATAAGTGTTTCTCAACTTGTTGTGGGCACTAGCAATCAAGTTCTTTTTAACGAAGAAGGGAGTGTTATTTCGAATGTCAACACAAAACAAGTTTTACTGAAATCCAAAAGGAAAGGTGACATTTTCACTTTGGACATCAATCCGATAGTAGGGAAACCTGCTATATGTCTTCTTTCGAAGGCAACATCAGACTTAAGTTGGGTTTGGCATCGAAGACTTTCTCATCTCAATTTTCGAAACATCAATAAACTTGTGGTACAAGATCTGGTAAGAGGTTTACCTGTACTTGAATTTGACAATGATTCTTTATGTGCAGCTTGTGAAGTTGGCAAGCAACATAAACGAGGTCATCCAATTACAATAGATTCGAAAATTGTTGCACCACTGGAGCTTTTACATATTGATTTGTGTGGACCTTCGACTGTTTCAACTCTCAACAAGAAACGGTACATTCTAGTGATTGTTGATGATTTTTCCAGATTTATGTGGGTTTATTTTCTCAGGCTTAAATCTGAAGTTGCACAAATCATGATCGATTTTATCAAAAAGATGGAGACAACATTGAAGAAAATTGTTCGAAAAATTAAGAGTGATCATGGAACTGAATTTAAGAACAATGTTCTTGATTCGTTTTTGGTGGACAAAGGAATTTCACATAATTTTTCATCTCCATACACACCACAACAAAATGGTGTTGTTGAACGAAAAAATAGGTCTCTATGCGAAGCGGCAAGGACTATGTTAGCATATGCGAATCTTCCACAATACCTTTGGGCTGAAGCTATATCAACCACATGTTTCACTCAAAACAGATCGTTTATTCATCGTCGTTTCAACATTACTCCATATGAAATTCTCAACAATCGAAAACCTAATGTAAAATTTTTTCATGTTTTCGGATGCAGGTGCTTCATTATGAATCTCAAGGATCATCTTACGAAATTTCAAGCTAAAGCTGATGAAGGGATTTTCTTGGGATATTCGCATAATTCAGTCGCATATCGTGTGTTGAACAAAATAACACGAAAAGTTGAAGAAACTTTTAATCTTACATTTGATGATTACTACATTAAACAAACAACATCACTGTTTGAAAATCATCCTATTCTGAAAGATATACAAGATGAATCTGAATCCTCACAAACTTTAGATATTGATTATGATTTAATATTTGGAATTTCAGATCATGCTATTGATGCTAAAATAAATGCAAATGACAATCATCTCTCTGAATAAACAAAGCTTATTGATGATTCAACATCCAATTCTTCAGAGAAAGGCGAAAGTATGCAAAATAATCCAGTAGAGGGGGAGCACTTGGATTCGAATACATTCAATAACGGAGAACATTCTTTCGAGGGGGAGAAAGAAAGATTGAATTCTGATGTTGAGGGGGAGCCTAATGTTGAGGGGGAGCATTTAGAGAATATTGAAAATAATACTGATTTAGATGATGCTTGTTCGATTGCAGGTTCAGAGAATGATGATATGTACGAAGACGCACCATTGGAATTTGATCCAGCATATCCACCAATGGAAAAATGGACAAGAGATCATCCGAAGGATCAAGTAATTGGTAATCCACAAAAGGGAGTCTTAACAAGAGCTCAAATTCGTGCAAAGAATGAGGTATTGAATACTCATCAAGAATTTTGCATGTTCAATGTTTTCATCTCTAAAATTGAACCAAAAACAGTTAAGATTGCAATGGAACACTCAGATTGGGTTGTTGCAATGCAATCTGAATTGTCTGAATTCGAACGAAACAAGGTTTGGAGATTAATTCCTAAACCTGAAAATGTTTCGATTGTCGGGTTAAAATGGATTTACAAAAATAAAACCGACAAAGATGGAAATATTGTTCGAAACAAAGCCAGACTTGTTGTCAAAGGATATTCACAACAAGAAGGAATAGACTATGAAGAAACTTTTGCCCCTGTCGCAAGACTCGAGGCGGTTCGTATATTTCTGGCTTATGCAGCTCACAAGGACTTTGATGTTTATCAAATGGACGTGAAGTGTGCATTTCTAAATGGAGAGCTTGAAGAAACAGTATACGTGGAACAACCCCCAGGTTTCATTAACGAAGAATTTCCAAATCATGTTTACATTTTAGATAAGGCAGTTTATGGTTTGAAACAAGCACCACGAGCATGGTATGCAACTCTAACCTCATTTTTGAAACAATCTAAATTTAAACAAGGATCAGTTGATCCCAAATTATTTCGAAAGAAAGTGGGGAATCATCTAATGCTTGTTCAAATTTATGTTGATGATATTATTTTTGGCTCAACTGACCCTGCTTTGTCTAGAGAATTCGAAAATTTGATGAAGAGTAAGTTTGAAATGAGCATGATGGGAAAAATCAATAATTTTCTTGGTTTGAATATTCGTCAAAACAGAGAAGGAATTTTTATCAATCAGGAAAAATATACGAAGAATCTGCTGGAAAAGTTTGGATTGACGAATAGCACAAAGTTACGAGTTCCAATGGCAACTGGCATAAAATTAACACCTTCGTTAGATAAACCTGCAGTTGACGTAACCCTTTACAGGAGCATGATTGGTTCATTACTTTATCTTACTGCAAGTAGGCCTGATATCATGTTTTCTGTGTGTAATTGTGCAAGGTATCAGTCAAATCCACGAGAACCACATCTCACTGCTGTGAAAAATATATTTCGTTATCTCAAAGGAACAATTTCGTTAGGATTGTGGTATCCTTCGAACACTGGGTTCTTTGTCCAAGCATATTCGGATGCACACTTGGGTGGTTGTAATCTTGATCGAAAAAGCACAAGTGGTGGATGTCAATTTCTCGATGGCAAATTGGTGAGCTGGCAGTCGAAAAAGAAAACATGCGTATCAATCTCAACAGCTGAAGCAGAATATGTGGCTGCTGCTGCTTGCACTTCACAAATAATATGGATCCAAAGTCAATTGCGTGATTATGCCATAAATATGAAAAAGATTCCATTATATTGTGATTCTCAAAGTGAAATAAGAATTTGTCATAATCCTGTGCAGCATTCGAAGACTAAATATATAGCTCTTCGTTATCATTTTATCAAGGATTACGTGGACGATGGGAATATTGAAGTACATTTCGTGAAAACAACTGATCAGTTATCTGATATTTTCACAAAACCTTTAGATGAAAAATCCTTTGTAAGAATTATAGAGGGACTTGGAATGATCGATGGAAATTCTGTTCCATGCGAAAAAGAAGAATGATGCACGATAAGGAATGAATCAGAGGCGCTTAATAAAAGATAATGCAAAATCATTCAACATTCAGAGATTACTGTTCATAGTCAACGCTTCGACCCCTTCGAATTCGCACATTTGTTACTTATTTTAAGGGTTGATTCAGCTGTTACTGTTCATAGTCAACGCTTCGACCTCTTCGAATTCGTACATTTGTTACTTATAAGGGGATGATAAAATTTCGCATCTTTAAAACAAGTACTGTTTATTTTCGAAAATTCAAAAATCCAAAAAGATTTTATTTTAAATTTGTCATTTAATTTTCGAAAAGTCAAAAATACAAAAATATTTTCTTTTATTTCTGTCATTTTATTTTCGAAAATTCAAAAATCCAAAAAGATTTTATTTTAAATTTGTCATTTAATTTTCGAAAATTCAAAAATACAAAAAGATTTTCTTTTATTTCTGTCATTTTATTTTCGAGAATTCAAAAATACAAAAAGATTTTCGTTTGTTTTGTCTTTATTTTCGAAAAATCAAAACAACAAAAATATTTTGATTCTTATTTATTTTTAGTATGTTGTTGCAGATTATTATGCAGATTCAGAGGGAATTACGATTGCAGTACTAGGGTAAGGAACATTTTTCGTATGAATTGATAAATTTTTCATCATTCGCACTAGATAGGTTGTCCCTAGAAGCATGCTGGTGCATGTTGACCAAAGCCTCCATAACTCAATGTGTGTGTATGAAAGCCTTAATGAAATTATTCATACAAAGATTTCTTCCCAATCAGGCTTATATTCACATTAATTTCTGAGCTACCTTACTCTTCTCAAAATGAGTTAAGAGTTTACTGTTTGGTCCAAACATAACAGAGGTACTTTTCGTGTCTTACATCAATCTTTTTCATCCATACAATTCTTTCACGATCACACACGAAGACATATGTCCGAGAGGTCTCTGATCAAACCCATCGAGACTTAGATATATCAAAACTCTGTGTTTATGATCTGACATCATGAGACCGTGATGAAAGTGAAACCCAATTTTTATTAACTTTTAAGGAATTGACGGGGAACTAAGTTCCAGATTTTCACGAAACTTTTGTTTCTGTACCAAGATTCAAAATCCAAATCATATTCATTTCGCATGAGTGGTCTTGATCAAACATTCGAAACCCACGATGTTTGTTACCCAACAAGATCCAGAACACAAATATTTTTCATGAATATGATTTCCGTGTGAGTTTCATTCGAAAATCCTTGTCATTTCAAACTTTATCAAAGCCAACTTGTCACTGACTACACTGGTCAAACAAGTAATTTTTGTTACAATTTCTCACCTTATGTTTAGGATGACATGTAACGAATTTTTTTTTAAACTACCCACGAAGCATTATAAAAGAAGCCCTTCGATACTTATCAATAAGTATTCGATTGTAATTCACGGGAACCCACACAAGCTATTGATCATTTCTCTTAATGATTAATGAAGTAATCTTTGCCCGGGATTTAATCTGCTTTTATGTCAAAAGTTTGACATCACAATATTCCATATTTTTCTTATATTTGTTTCACTTCTCTATTCTTTGGAACACAGTACTCATGAAATCCTTGAGGTTCTGAATAATACCAACTCAGGCTGATGATTTCGAACTTCTGGCGTATGACTTCGCTTTTCATCCCAAAAGTGAAAGAGCCTTGCTTCCATTCGAAGGGTTCTAACGGTTACAAACTCTTGGTGATCACAAGACAGGCTGTTTTTAAATGACGTATGGTATTCTGTCCGGTTTTCAAGTTGATGTGACAACTACTTTTTGACACATGGCTACTTTTCAGTAGTAATGGTCCGACTTTCAAGGTGCCACGTCGGATTTCATTAAATACACATCCCGCTTCAAATTCAAACTTCAGGGTTACATATAAAAGGGGATTCAAGGGTTCATTGTCCGTTTACGCGATCAAAAAGCAAATTTCCCAAAATTCTCTGTTCATCATCTTGTTCAAACCCTAACAATGGCGACTTCTACAATAAGGAAGGTATTTTAGTACCCAATGATGAAGAAAGAGCAGTTTTTCAACCATACCACTATCCGAAGGATGTCACCGACAGTGCTGAAATTTTTCCATCAGTGGCTCGTATTCCCGATGCAATGCTTAAAAGGGTCGATCCTTCGAATTCAGTTTTGGTGGCATATTTACAGACTATCGATACTACAATTGAAACTGGCGTATTATTGGATAGAGAAGATACGAAATCCAAGAAGACGAAGAAGAATGAAACTGAGTCAAAATCTTCGAAATCTCCCAAGAAGAAGCCTGAAACGGTTTAAGTATCTGTTGCTGAAACGGTTCAAGTGGTTGAGTCCATTCTTGAGGAAACACAAGAAAATGTTATCATTCCTTCGAAGACTGGAATGTTTCGAAGAATTAAAATGAAGTCTTCCCATAAACGCAAGTCTCCCACACAACAAATGATTCGAAAGCCTCAAATCACTCATCAAGGCGTTTTAATTAGGGAAGTGCCAGCACCTGTTTCTCCTGTGTCAAAGAAACGAAGGGCTGAAGATATGGCAAAACGTTTGTCGAAGAAGAAGAAGAAGAAGACTTGCAAACTTGTGATTTCTACTGAGTCAACCGAAGATGAAGGTGAAATAATTCCAGAAACTCTAGAGTTTAATCTTATCACATAAACTTATACTCCTGAGAAGACAGTTGTCATACCACCCGAAGTTTCGATTGCCAAATCAGTTCCTGAGGAGGTTCGAACTTCAGGCATCCCTGCACACGTATCTGATACGCATGCAAATGTCAATATGGGTAAAGGAGGTTCGAAGAATGAAGCTACAGGTCCATCTACTTCTGCTCCTCCTTCTTCAACAACAGATTCCCCAACATTCGAACACATTCTTGATCAACCCTTTACTTCTATTTTTTCTTCTCAATCTACTGAGCCACCCAAACGAACTTCACCTGTTGAAGAAACTGTTTGTATGGAGACAGATTCTGATAATGACGGGTTTGGCGGAATGTTTGATGATTTGGAGTTTCATGAAGAAGAAGAGCAGTTTCCAGATCACATGCTGATGATCATGAAGCAGTTTAAGATTTTAAATCAAAAGTTGAATTCTGTCATTTAATCTCAAGCAGATCTCGGGGTTGGTTCGTCTAATTCAAGTCTTGAAGTTGATTCATTGCTGAAGGTGTTTGAATCCAGAATCATCGGTCAAGTATCGGGGATGCTTAAAGATTCTGAATCTCGAGTCTTGGAGAAGATTGATCATAATGATCAAAACAATGAACTTCAGATCAATTCTCAAAATTCGAAATTTATTGGTGATCTGAGAGAGTTGAAGAATGTTGCAAAGGAAAGACACGTTCTTTTTATTCAAGATGTGAAGAAAGTTCGAGAGGATGTAAACTTGCAAATTCACGAACTTCGTGAAGATATGAAAAGAGAAATAGCAACTGTTCAACATGACTATGCATCATTGCATCAAAAGGTTGATATCATTTGTGATGCAGTCACTAGATTTGTTAAGTTGTCTGAAAATTTGAGTCCTCAAATTACTCAAATTTCAACATTCGAAAATGCAAGCTTTGAGGAGGTGCTTAAGTTGCTCAAGGAGTTAAAGGAGATTTCTGATAGGCCAATGTCTTCTTCATTGATTACTCCTGAATTCTTATCTCAGAAGTTTATACAATTCGAAGCCATTCTCAACAAACAACTCGCTCCTCTCTTTCGCATATCAAGCTTTCTTCCAACAACAAATGCCCCGCCTGTTTTCACAGGGGTGCAAGGGGGAGAAAGAAAAACTACTGAGTCGAAGGCTAGTGGTGAGGATGCGAAAGTTGTGGGAAAAGTCTTTTCTTCGAAAATCCCTACAACAAAACCAATCATTGTTTGTGCTGAACAGGTGACTTCAACAGTCGTAACAACAATGCCAATTACAAGACCAATTTTGAAAGGAATTGTGATTGGTAAATCTTCGGAGACTGGTGGAAGTGGTTCGAATCCAAAAGAAACAATTGATAATCCAGCCTTGAAAGATAAAGGGAAATCAATTCTTGTGGAAAAATCGAAAGAAGAAAAGAAGGCTGAAGCAGAAGCTGAAATTGAAAAACTGAGGATTATCCAAAGCATTATGACTCAACGAGCTAGTGATCCGAAGGGAATGGATAAGGGTGATCCAGCCAAACATTATAATTACGAAACAATCGAGGCCAAGGTTGCGTTCAATCACATGTATACATTCGAAAAGAAACCAAAGCAGAGCTATTTGGTCACAAACACTGATGCAAGCCAGCTGGATTTTCCCATAAACGAAATGATGTTTATCATGCCTCAGTTCAAAGCAGAAGGGAATTTTAAAAATAAAGATGAAGCTTCATACATGAAAATTCGTTTTCATGCTGTTCTTGGAAAAGCCCCTGAGGAAGTATGGTCATTGATTAAAATCAAGAAAGTGATCAGTATGAAGAAGGATGTGATTTTCGAAAACGTAGTCCAGAATGTTAAGTATGTGGTTGCCAGGGCAAATGGAAAGATTTGCGTATTTTCGATTGCTGATTTTCCATTGATGAACTTGTATGATCTCATACAAGTTGCTTTGCTTTTAAAAGATAAATCATTTTCATTCCTTCAAAACACTGAACCGGATGAATTCACGCTTGGAGTTGCTCACATCAAGATTTTTATCGAAAATTATTATGAGTGCTTGGCACTAACAAATGTGGAGTTAGCTACTGCCAAGGGAATGGAAATAAAAGCACCGATGGCTCCTACGAAGACTCCGACGGATTTGAAGAAGTATGCTGATGGTGAAATTTGCCTGAAGCCTTTTGGTTTGGTCTTCGCAGGAAAAGACAAAGCTGGAAAGTCTAAACGGTTTTTATTCCAAGCAAGTGAAGTCGAGAGATATTCAACATCTCAATATACGAACTTGATTGTTCGTATGAATCATAGCAAGAAGAACAATGAAGGCGACAAGAAAGAGCTAAAGAAGATTATCTCCTGGTAGACGGAGATTCGAAGAGTGTTGTTGTATTCCACAACACTACTTACAAATTGAAGACTTCGACTATGATTACAAAGGGGGAGATTGTAAGGGTCGAATTGTTGTAATTAGTCGAAGTATGTTTTGTACTCTTCGAATATTTTGTAATGTATTTTACCAGGGCGCTTTTATTCGAAGCTTTAGAGTCTATGCCTTAGTATATTTTTTGTACGCTTTCAGTTCCCTATAAATAGGGTTATTTACTAGAGTTAAAAAAAGAACTTTTACAGACTTGTCTCTTGTACTCTGTAAAGAATTCGAAAGCGTAATAGAGCATAACAGATCATATTTACATTCCGTGTTCAAATCTCGCACTCTTACTTGAACTCATACTCTGATTAATTCGTTACACGATTCTTTAGTTCATCAATCAACATGGGCGAGCTGTCGGGGAGAGTTGTAACACTCGGTGTCAGATTTGCCTTGTTGCTTGGTGCTACGGCCCAATCATCAGTTGTCATGGAGTTTAAGGCTTCGGTAAAGGAAGGATTTGGTCCAATTCGGATGTATTCGGAAGGGTACGACTATAAATTGATATCTCGATCTATTAAGGAGTTTGGGTTCAGTTCGGGAGGTTTTAAGGATTGTGGGTATTGCTAGGAGCATAGGACTTCTCGCCACATTTTCATGGATATAAGGTTCGTTGGAAACGGTCATAGGATGAGTGAGTATGGCATTTTAAAGTTATTGACAGAATTGGCCCTTAGAGGGAAAAGCTTGCACATCAGTGCCATGCATGCAAGGATGCATGCACATGCTTGGCTAGGTACGCCCAACATATAAAAGTGATTGGTCGTGGGTGGCTCATGAGTACGTCGAGCGTACGAAGGGGTACGTGGGGCGTACTCCCTTTAGACCAGAACCCTAATTTTGGGGTTCCTACCCTATATAAGCAACATTATACCACTCCTTAGGTCATTTTAAGTCAGCCACCACCCCTTCTTACGACCATAAAACCCTAGATTGACTTGGATGAAGCTTGGAGCTTGAAAGAAGACTTTTGGTGGTTTGTGCAAGAGGATAAGGAGGTGAAAGACTTAGCATCTGGCGAAGAGCTTGGAGATCCAGTGCTAATATCTCCATTTCAAGACTTTAAAGTTTGAGGAGTTGCCAGGGCAGTAGCTAAGGAATTCTTGCAGTGAACTCCAGCAGTTTGAGGTGAGTTACCTTCCCGGTAGTAGTCGGTCTAAGGAACCAAGTCCAACCCACTAGTAGGAGTTTGTAGTTAGATGATTGTCTTTGTGATAATTATCTGGTATGCCACATCTGTTATGATTTATGTGCTAGAATGCTATGATATTATGTGGTAGTGGTAGGGGGTTGAAATAGACCCCGTATCCGGTTGATAAGACCGAAGGGGTAGGTCGGGCACCCAGATATGCATGACAATATGTTTACGTATGATTATCTATGCTATTATTTGGTAGTGGTAGGGGATGAAATAGTCCCTGTAATCGCTTGAAGAGACCGAAGGGATAGACCAGCACCCAGATATGCTAGGCAGTTACCCGTCGAAAGAGACCGAAGGGGTAGGCCAGCACCCAAATATGTTAGGCAGTTACCGGTTGAAAAAGACCGAAAGGGTAGGCCAGCACCCTGATATGCTAGGCAGTTACCGGTTGAAAGAGAACGAAGGGGTAGGCCAGCACCCGGATATGCTAGACAGTATGTTTTTTGTATGGTATGTGGTATGATGGGGGAACTCACTAAGCTTCGTGCTTATGGTTTTGAGTTTTTGTTTCAGGTCTTCTTCTTCGAAAGGAAAGGAACCGACATGATCGCAGCAAATCACACAATCATTTTCCGCATTACGACATGTTTGGGAGTTGTACTCTGATAGTACTTTTCTATGACATGTTTCAATTATTTGAAATACTTGTTTTTGAATATGAAATGAGTTGACACTATGGATTTTTTTAGACTATCGGTTGTATAATAACTTAATTCAAAAATGCATTTTTTTGGTCATGAATTTTTGGATGTTTCAAGTTGGTATCAGAGCCTTGGTTTGAGGGATTCAGACACACTTTCAGGGGTGTCTGGACTCAAATCGAGGGTTTGAAAGGTTTTTAGAAGAAAAATAATTTTTCTAAAAATTAAACTTAAGGGTTCTGAGAAAGAATAACGGAGTGTGATGCGTGCAATCGGCCGAGCTTAAGTAAGTTTTCCCAAGATACCACACATGTTTATTATGATATATGATGTGGTTATGAGAATTGCATGCTAGATTAGGGCTAAAGGATCTAGGAAGGATGCCTTGTATGCCTATTGTATGAGCTTGTAGATATATATGCTACAACTAATCAGTTAGTGATATGATGGCCTGATTCGGATATGCCGATTTTGGTTACTCAATGCTCGAATGCTGCTTGCTTTGTGCTTTTTGGAGTTATAGTTATCTTTAACTAACTAGTAAACGAATATGCTAAGTTACATATTATGAGGATTGAATAATTTCAGAAGGTTAGGTTTAGCCTAATTGCGCAGCTCTTGTATCAGTCCAACCGTTGTAGGGAGAGACCTCTCATTCGAAGAATTATCTGGTCTTAGTAATATGTAATGGTATTCGCGAGCTAGTTAGGGGGAGATAGCAGGGACTTCTTACGCAGCTGATTGCAGAGAGTGGGCCAGAGATTACCCTAGGGTAAGTGTAACATCCCAAAATTTAAGGCCAAAAATTTCATTTTTAATTAGGTTATTATAAAACCAGCGGTATAAGAAAACATCCATAATAACATCCCATGTGAAAACCAAAGTTTCAAGAATCAAAACATGTTATCATAAACCAATATCAGAGTGTAATCCCAAAGATCTCATGTGCGGAAAAAATAGTGTGATGCACTGCGATCGCCGACTCCTTTCTTTTGAAAACGAAGTACCTGAAACCAAAACTGAAAACCGTAAGCACAAAGCTTAGTGACTTCCCCCATCATACCACATACCATACAAATAACATACTGTCAGGCATACCGGGGTGCCCGACCTACCCTTTGTCAGGAATATCTGGGTGCCCGACCTACCCTACTGAGCATACCAGGGTGCACAACCTACCCCTGTTAGGCATATCAGGGTGCCCAACCTACCCTTGTCAGATATATCGGGGTGTCCGACCTACCCCCGTCAGGCATATCTGGGTGCCCGACCTACCCTCCGGTTTACCACTATGTAACACCGTAAATTTCAAACCAAAATTTTCATTTTAAAACACAATAAACCACGTGTCACATTTTCTCAAAATCACAAGTATCAAATTATCAACACATTTCAAAATTTTTTATCGCAACTCCAGGATCCTCCAAAGACATATATCCAACTCAGATGTGTGTACAATCAAGTCGGCGCCTTCCCGCAATCCTGATAAGAACCTGAAACACATAACACATAACACGGTAAGCACGAAGCTTAGTGAGTTCCCCAAAATACCACACATGTCCCATTAGCCTCTCATGGCTATAACCCAGATAAGACCCTCCTATCAATGTGTCTCAGTGGGACCCTCCGGTCCCACAACTCGAGTGGACCCTCCGGTCCTAACTCAATAAAGCTCAGCATAACACACAACATAAATCACAAAGACATAATGCAGGATATCACAATACTCAATATAACCATATAATCAGTAGTGAATGCTACGACTACCCCCATAGTCTTAGAACACTTTCCATACTATCTGACCACTAGTGATTGCTACAACTACCCCCGTAGTCTTATAACACTTTCCATATTGATCGAACACATACTCGACCTAACGCTAAATTGAACTTGATTACTAACCGGACCTCTAACTTGGTCCCCGAAACCTGCTACCCGATGCCAAGGAAAAGCATGAACCAAGTGTTGGAACGTTTTTTGAACTCCCAACTCACCCAATCCTCAACCAAGACGGCCACTCGACCGCCTTTCCCCCTGATAGGGATGTAAAACTCATCCTAGTTTCACACCAATTTATGCTCCTGAATATCTAATCGATTCTCCCCCACTTTGATTCAACTAAGTCTTCATGGCACGTGAGAATTAAAGGATTCCCAATTCTTCTTGCTTCCTAATAATCCGTTGTTGACAACATGTGCTTATCAATGCTAACGATCAATTACTAGTCAAACCTTAAGATCGCCCATCCTTTGAAATCTTCAGGAGTACTCTTGAAATCTGGTCCAGTCTGACACCTCAATCCACCTCCCATGCTGATAACTGGAGGCCTTAATCTTCACCCTGGCTGACGAGTCCTCGTTCCCACTTCCAATCCCGCAAGACCACTAAACTCTAACCGAACACTACCCATGCGAAAATACAATTCCCTTGAACATCCTATGACCAAACACTTATGCATCTAACACCCATAACTAACACCACCATCTTCATGCTACCAGACCTTTCCTGGCAACGACAGTGCCTTGAACTCCAAAGTTCTTCCATAGGCAATTGTCGACCATAACCGGACAAATGATAGAACCACTAAACTTTGACTTCACTGGAGGACTATCCCACTAATTACTGGCTAAGGATCTTCCAAATAATACTTCTGAACGAATCTCGAGAAAGATCCGGAATAATAATGGTACACGCGGAACCCACTCCGCAAGATACGTCCCTCTATAGGTTCATCAAAGGACTTTTTGACATGTAGAATGGCATATAAAAATCCTTGATAACCCATACAATAACAGAGAACCGACCCGAGATCCGACTTATCGAAACTCACTCACAAGTCCCAAGCGATACAGTTTCCCGATATCCACCTTGTAGCATTAGAAGATGACATACCCGCAACATTTGAAGAAATCCTGATCACCTTCTCCAGAGATACTTCGACCATCCTGAGAACATGGTGCAAAACTCCATTCCTATCCCGATGATAGGAACTAACAATAGGATCCTCCTTCCTGAAGGATTCTAAGGATCCACAGGCTTTGGGCTCCGGGTGAGCCCCTAACTGCCCCACGACTATTTTCGGTCCAATAGGCCCCATGACGACTATCGAAGGATCCAAAATCCCTTCATTCGATGAACGAAAGACCATTGAGGTCCATACCAAAACTCTGCGAGTAATCTCTGATGAGATGAACTCCTGCGTTCGCGCATCGATCGGCCCAGGTCCTGCTCCTAAGCCGGAACCAGAATCTGAATCCCACTCTTGGATGCTCAACACCATACCGAACTTACATTCAAGAGTTTCGAATATACCCAAGAATCCTCATCCCACCGGCTTCCTGGATTCTCCAAGACTCTCCCCGATTCGAGTATGGATCTTATGCTTTCAGTAGTACGGGCCCAATACTACCTTCCAGACCTATCCATACTTTCCTTAAGAATCATCCCGAATCCTCCAAGTCACCCTCTCAAACTGATACCCCGAATGCTCGCTAACAGCACAACCGAATCCACTAAAGCATTCCTAGGCTTTCCTAGGTTCCCGAACCCACCCAGTCCTCAGTTGCTTAAAGATTCCCAAGTAATGTTAACTAGCTACCTCATGAATATAGTCACATGCAACAGAGATCAGATAATCCTTCGAGTAAAAGACCTATCCCTAGAACAGTTGGACTCAAACTAGAGCTGCGTAATAGGGTCAAGTCCATCACTCTGAGATTATCCGGCCTGTATCCCATGTGACTTAGCATATTCATTTGGTAGCTAACTCACATCACTAAGAGTCCCACAAAGCACAAAGCAAACAACATTCAGACAATGGAAAATCTAACCAACATACTTCAATCAAACCTTTCTATCCTCTACTCAAGAATCTGTACTAGCATCTAATTCAAAGGCTCATACAATCAGGCATAACCTAAACATGCTATCCTATCACTGACTAATTAGTACTAGTGTGCAGATCTACTAGCACATACAGTAGGCATATAAGGCTATCTTGCTAGATCCTTAGCCCTAATCTAGCATGCAATTCTGATAATCATATCATATAATAACATCTATGGGTATCTAGGGGAAAATGTACTTGAGCTCGACTGATTTCACGCATCATACACCTTGTTCTTTTCAAAGTTCCTTTCCCTTATCAAATTCTTTTCAAACTTCTTTTTATAAAATGATTTTTCTTTTGAAAATTTTCATACCAAGTCCTCAGTTTGAGTCCAGACACACCCGAGAGTGTGCCCGAATCCCTCAAACCAAAGCTCTGATACCAATTGGTAACATCCCAAAATTTAAGCCAAAAAAATCATTTTTAATTAGGTTATTATAAAACCAACGGTATAAGAAAACATCCACATTAACATCCCATGTCAAAACCAAAGTGTCAATAATCAAAACATGTTATCATACAACAATATCCGAGTGTAATCCCAAAGATCTCATGTGCGGAAAACATAGTATGATGCACTGCGATCGCCGACTCCTTTCTTTTGAAAACGAAGTACCTGAAACCAAAACTGAAAACCGTAAGCACAAAGCTTAGTGAGGCCCCCCATCATACCACATACAATACAAATAAAATATTGCCAGGCATGTCGGGGTGGCCGACCTACCCTGCTGAGCATACCGGGGTGCTCAACCTACCATTTTTGGCATACTGGGGTGCCCAACCTACCCCTATCAGACATACCGGGGTGTCCGACCTACCCCTGTCAGATATATCTAGGTGCCCGACCTACCCTCCAGTTTATCGCAACCGGTTTCGGGGACTATTTCACCCAGACCACTACCACATAGCAACATAAAATAAACATACTGTCAGGCATACTGGGGTGCCCGACCTACCGCTTTGGTCCTTTCGACTGGATACAGAGACTATTCCCCCTACTACCACTATCACATAACATCATACCATACTAGCACATAACATATAGTGGCATACGAGACAATTATCACAAAGACATTTATCTAACCAACAACTCCTACTAGTGAGCTGACATTGTGGCCTTAGACCCACTTCTACTGGAAGGTAACTCACCTCACACTGTTGAAGTCCCACACACAAAACTCTAGCTGCTGGATGACAGATTCTCGAACTGTGAACATCAAAATAACACCCAATTAATAATTGGGTTCCAACACTTAACCATAAGTCCATGCTTCGGGGTAAAAGACTACTTCACCCCTAACTTAGCATTATTCAAGCCCAACGCCCAATCCAAAGGCCCAAAAGTCAAACTATGAACCAATGCCCAACATATGGCCCAATTTTCCAAATTGGGCCCAAACCTTTACATGGTCTTACCCTAAGTCCTAACCATTTATTGTAGTCCAAAAATTTGGTATTCCAGTGGTCCAACATCTCATAATCATCAAGGCCCAGTTATGGCCCATCTATGGCCCAATTTTCCAAATTGGGCCCAAACCCCTCACATGGGCCTCGACCTAAAGCCCATCCAATATTCTAGTCCATTAAATATCCCAATCACCAAATCCCAATAAAAAGGCCCAACTTAAAGCCCAAGCAAGATTTGGGTTTTCACATAAAATGATGATTAGGGTTAAGTGTTTCTTACTTAACCCATTAAGGACTTAATCCATTAAGTCCATTACTCTACTAGATAAATCATACGGAGTGGTCGGCCTTAATACAAAATTCCAATCCGATTTTCCAAAATGCGGGCCCCGACAATCCAAAGCCCATATATCCAAAATTAGGGTTTTCTAAACCCTAATTAGGGTTTCCAACCCAATCACAACCCAATTAGTCCAATCGTTAGATTTTTAGGTTCATTAATGTTTTATTAGGTCAACTAGGGTTTCATTAGGTTAACTAGGGTTAAATAAGTCGGGCACCACCGACTACCACCTCGGGTAGTGCTGGTCAACGGCGGTCA
This sequence comes from Lactuca virosa, assembly GCF_052849685.1. Taxonomy (NCBI): domain Eukaryota; kingdom Viridiplantae; phylum Streptophyta; class Magnoliopsida; order Asterales; family Asteraceae; genus Lactuca; species Lactuca virosa. Next base: position 247,618,907 of record NC_136432.1, read on the forward strand.
CGACGGCGGCCACCACCTCACGGTGGTGGTTATGGTTCTAGTCCAATTATGTCCAAGCATCCTAAAAGAAAACTAATCACAAGCAGAAGCACACCACCACCCAACACAACGGCTGGTGGCGGTAGAAGGCGGCAGCCACCACCTCACGGTGGTGGTTATGAGTTTCTTAATTATTCCGTCACCCATTACAATTATATAGTGCAATATCCCAATATAAACACACACATAGCCACCCTTGTGGTGGCCGGCGGTGGTACAAGTGTTAGGTTTTTGAACAGTATAACACTCCTATGGTGCACATGCAACCATAAATGATTTGGATCTATGTTTTCTCTAATTATACATTCATTTTTTCCAAAGCATTCTTCCTAGATAGCATACAATTGAAGCCATATTATATAAAACTTAGTTTGTATGCTTACCTCTTGAGTAGGGTAGAGTTCTTGACCTTTGAAAGCTTGAGCACCTCAAGTGTGATGCCTCTATTTGTTCACAAACACCAAAATGCAAGAGGAGGTTTTAGGAGAATAAGATACTTGACACCAAAGAGTGTGTAGCTAATTTTGGATTATGGGGCAATATTTATAATGTGGCAAACACTAGCGTTACACTTTGTAAACCCTAATGCTCCATGACTTTTCACATTCTGATGCTCCATGGGTTAACCTCCATGGACTATCCATGGATAATCTTATTGGTTTAGCCCAACCATTTACTCATGGATCATTAGTCTACATTACAAGAATGATTGATTTACATAATCAATCCCCATATATTTAATTAGTCTCTTTTGATCACAAAATTAATTCCAAATTAATTCTTGATCAACACTAATTAAATAATATTGATATATTATACTTATAATATATTAATAAATCACAAATAACCTTATTCTCAAAAATCCATCCTATCAAATTGCATTGGTGAAGGCAACCTAAAAAGAAACCATGCTACAATCGGTTCAAGTACATACCAGTTATAGTTATGGGCTTAGACACCAAATCAAATAGTCTCCCGCTTAGATAAATCTAATAATTATAGCTGCCAATGTAACTTCAGAATTTGACTTAGCAATCGTAAGCTTTCAAAAGTCGTTGTCAACTCTGAACTAGTATGTGACACATCATTTAGATAAGTGATCATATACTCCTCTGTTCTCAAGATCTCAGCTAGACAAATACATCGAATACTGTCATACTTATTGTCCAACAGTTTGTTTCTGGATTTCTGATTTGTTTGACATAGAACATAACTAAACACATCAATTTAGCTCTGACCGGGCCCATCACATAAGTCAAAACAAAATCATCGATGGGCCCAAGATATCGCTTTTAATCCTCTTAGGATAAAAGCAACAGACAAACTTCGACATTATATGCTTGTACTAACTACTTATTAAATCGTGCACAACGACAAGTTTTATAACGTCAAGTTACTGATGCGTTTTCGTGCCATCAATGCACAACCAACTCGTAGTCAACAACTCATATATCTTGGTTTGAAGATTATATGATATTATCATCTCACAGTTACTCGTGATAAATTCCATGAAGTAATTCAAGTGAGCACGGGTTGAATCCAATACTCAAATCTTATTTCAGGAGCACTCATGAATGGTGTAGCATACTCTTGCTATGTCTAACTTCTTAGATAATCTACAAGACAACTCATGACAGCCTTCTTTCATACTTACTTCCAACGTATGATCGACTGTGGATAGTTTGAATACTAATAATAATCATAGTTTTATTATTCTGGAAGTCAAAACATGCAAAGTGAAACAGTAGTAAACAATTGGCACAAGACAGTAACTTTACTTATAAATAAAACTCCTTTTATTTAATCATCAAATGCCAATTACAATTTAGCTATTACAAGTTTCTATTTATCTAACCGCTAAAACTAATATCATCCGTTAGCCCAATGCCCCATGCATGCTGCGAGTGCGTAACCCAAGTCAGTCCCTTTGTAAGAGGATCTGCTGGGTTGTCCTCTGACGATATCCGCTTTGCCACGAGGTGCCTTTCTTCTACTTGATGTCTTATGAAGTGGTATTTTCTATCGATATTCCTGGATCTACCATGATCTCTCGGTTCCTTGGTTAAGGCAACCGCCCCTTCATTATCATAGAAAATCTCCATAGGCTCCTTTATGGATGGAATGACTCCAAGGTCTCCAATGAAGTATTTCAACCATATTGCCTCCTTCGATGCTTCGCTTGCTGCTATGTACTCTGATTTACACATTGAGTCAGATACAGTCTCCTGCTTGGAACTTTTCAATGATCCTCCATTCAGGGTAAACACCCAGCACGACTAAGACGAAAATTATATCTGTCAGTTTGAAAGCTGGTGTCGCTATACCCTGTCACTCTCAAGTCATCACTCCCGCCAAGGGTGAGGACCCAGTCCTTAGTCCTCTGCAGGTAATTAAGAATATTCTTAACTGCAGTCCGATGAGCTTTACCAGGATTCCCTTGATATATGTTGACCATGCTCAAAGCAAAAGCCACATCAGGGCGAGTACAAAGTCATAGCATACATGATCAAACCAACTGCGGAAGCATATGGTATATGACTCATTTATGCTATCTTAGGCTCTGTACTCGGACTCTGAGTCTTACTTACTTTGGTATTGCTTAGGATAGGTAGGTTACCTTTCTTGGAGTTCTCCATGCTGAAACGGTTCAACACCTTGTCCAAGTTGGCACTTTGACTTAGTCCTATCAGTTTTTTACTCCTGTCTCTCAATATCCTTATCCATGTGATATAAGCAGCTTCTACGAGGTCCTTCATAGCGAAACACTTCCCAAGCCAGGACTTGACCTCTTTCAAGGTTTGGATGTCGTTTCCTATGAGCAGTATGTCATCTACATACAATACGAGAAAGCTCACCATACTCGCACTAGCTTTGAAATATACACATGACTCACCCTCGCTTCTTGAAAATCCAAACTCCTTGACTTTCTCAACAAAACAAAGATTCCATCTACGAGATGCTTGTTTCAATCCATATATCGATTTCTCAAGCTTACACACTCTATCAGGGTACTTTGCATTGACAAAACCCTTTGGCTGACTCATGTAAACGTCTTCATCCAACTTTCCATTAAGAAAAGCGATTTTGACATCCATTTTCCATATTTCATAATCATGAAATGCAGCTATGGCTAAGATAACCCTTATAGACTTAATCTTCGCTACTGGTGAGAAGGTCTCATCATAGTCAACTCCGAGAGTTTGAGTAAAGCCCTTCGCAAGCAATCACGCCTTATATGTGTGTACTTTCCCATCCATGTCGGTCTTCTTCTTGAAGATCCATTTGCACCCGACTGTCTTACGACCCGGTACATTATCAACCAAGTTTCAAACTTGGTTGTCATACATGGATTTAATCTCGCTGTCCATAGCCTCTTTCCATTTTGCAGACTCAGGGCCTGCCATGGCTTCCTTGTAGTTGTTAGTTCATCTAAATTTACCAGTATGCTATCACTGATAAATGTATCACCTTCAGTAGTACTATGGAAACCATAAAACTCTCGTGTATTTCTAACTCTACTGGAACGCCTCAGAGGTAAGGACTTGTCAATTGGATCAACTGGAGTTTCCTCCGCAGGTTGATTACTAGTGTTTGAGGTTCCTTCACCGCTTGACTCTTGAAGCTCTTCAAGGTCAATTTGCCTCCCACTGTTTCCTTGGCCTATGAGTTCTCTCTCTCGAAAGACTCCTATCCTCGCAATGAAGACAACATTGTCACTCGGTCTGTAGAAGAGATATCCAAAAGATATCTCTGGGTAGACGATGAAAATGCATCACTCACTCCGAGGTTTGAGCTTGTCGTGAGTTTCTTTTCTCACAAAAGCCTCGCAACCCCAAACTTTGATATGGTCTAAAGTGGGAACTTTCCCTGTCCCCATCTCGTAAGGTGTTTTGGAAACCTTTTTGGTAGGGACTAGATTAAGGATATAGGCGGCAGTCTCTAAGGCATACCCCCAGAATGAGATAGGTAATGAAGCTCGACTCATCATCAAGTTTCTATTGCGCCTCTCATCCACACCATTAAGCTGTGGTGTCCTAGGTGCCATCAATTGTGAAATAATTCCACATTCCTTAAGATGGTCAAGGAACACGATACTAAGATACTCTCCTCCACGATCGGATCACAACATCTTTATCTTCCTGCCCAATTGATTCTCCACTTCTTGCTTAAACTCTTTGAACTTTTAAAAACTTTCTTACTTATGCTTGATTAAGTAAATATACCCATATCTACTATAATCATCAGTAAAAGTCACATACAAGCGGTTAGCATCCCTTGTGGCGGTTCTGAATGGTCCACATACATCAGTATGTATGAGATTCAATAGACCTTCACCCTTTCACAAGTACCAGTGAAGGGTGACTTGGTCATCTTTCCAAGTAAACAAGATTCGCAAGTATCATCTGATTTTAAGTCGAATGATTCCAAAACTCCATCCTTTTGGAGTTGGGTTATGCGCTTCTTGTTGACATGTCCTAGACGACAATGCCACAAGTATGCTTTATCCCAATCATTGGAAGAATCAATATTCAACACATTTTCCTAAGTTATCTACAACCATCACGGTTTCATATATACCATTGCAGGGTAATGCTTCAGAATAAAATACACCATTACAATAAGCATAAATACCACCATTTTCATTATTAAAAGGAAAGGTAAAACCTTGTTTATACAAACTGTGAAAGGAAATAACATTTCTCGCCATATCGGCCGAGTAAAAACAATTATTCAAATCTAAATTAAAACCATTACTAAGCAATAAATAATAAACTCCAATCTTGGTCACATGCGACACTTTCCTATTTCTGATGATTAAGTTTATCTTCCCGTGCTCTACATCCCTACTTCTTTTTAGTCCCTACAAATCAAAACGAATGTGAATACCATAACCTGTATCAAGGACCCAACAATTAACATGTGATGAGTTATTAGACTGAATAGTGTAAATACCTGTAAAGGAGGGCTTGATCTTGCCATCCTTTATGTCCTGCAAGTACTTGGGGAAGCTTCGTTTCCAGTGCCCTTTATCATGACAGTGGAAGCACCCTGCTTCCTTCGGATTGGAAGAGGGATTAGCAGAACCAACTTTGGTGCCACTTGAAGAGGATCCATCAAGAGACATTCCCTTGCAGCTCTTGTAGGAAGCCTTCCTCTTATTTCCCTTCCCATGTCCAATTGCCAGAACAGGGGCAGAAGTAGTAGTAGGAGTAGACACAACTGATTTGCCTTTCAAGTTGCTTTCTGCAGTCCTAAGAAGGCCTTGAAGCTTGCTAAGAGTGACCTCCTCCTTGTTCATATGATAAGTCATACGAAACTGATCATAGCAAGAAGGTAAAGAGTATAGAATAATATCTATGGCCAACTCTGTAACGCCCCGATTCTCAGGTATTGATAGTATGACTTTAAATTTCAAGTTTCAAGGTCTACTCGACGAGTGGATGCCCTGACTCGTCGAGTAGGAGCGAGATTGGGCCACGTATTTAAGTGACCAACTCGCCGAGTTGGAGCTGGAGGGTGAAAACCTAATCCCCAGGGTTTTGCACCCTATTTAAAGGATCCTTTTCCCCCTTAGCCTTATATTACAGCCCCTGTGAGTCCAGAAACCCTAAATCTCCATTTTCTTTCCATACTTGTGTGTTTAAGCTTGAAAGTGTTGGGTTTTGAGCATTCTAACACTCCTACGGTGTACATGCAACCCTAGAAACCTTGGATCTATGTTTGACTAAGATACATGCAAAATGATTTTTCCAAGGTTCATAATAACTTGCAATACAAAAAATCAAGTAGAATAACATACGTTTTAGAAGCTTGGATTCCTTGATGACTTTGTGAGCCTAACACCCCAAATGTGATGCCTCAAATGCTTCACACAACAACACAATTCTTAGAATAACCTTGAGAGAATTACACTATACTCAAAATTCGGCTAGCCCACTAACTTGCTTGTAGTAGTGCCAATTTTGCTAGACAAGGAGCCATTATATAGTTGTGACACAATTAGGGTTACTGTTGGATTAATGTCTAAGTCCATAACTATAATTGGTAAGACTTGACCCGACCCGGCATGGTCCATTTGGGTTGCATGGCATCATGCATTTGGATAGACTATAATGAGAGAAATAACACTTAAGGTTGGTTAATATATTATAAGTTCTAATATATTAATAAGGTTATTTAATTAGTATTGATCAAGAATTAATTTGGAATTAATTAAGTGATCAAAAGGAGACTAATTAAATTGATGGGTTGATTGTGTAAATCATTCATTCTTATATACGTGGGCTTGTGATCCAAGATTCCTTATGTTGGACTAAGTCCATGGGGTGACCCATGGATACTCCATGGAGGTTAAAATCCATGGAGCATAAGGAATGGGTAAAGTTATGAGTTACATGGTGTAACCCTAATAGCCACCATATAAAAGAATCTCATGGCTCAAGAAATCGGTCACTAATGTTTGAGGTGTCACACTTGGGGCACTAGGCACTCAAGCTTCATGAAGACATTCTACATCAAAGAGGTATGTATTCTATCTTGTTATATTAATTATTTTGTATGCTAGATTAGGATAATACCTTGGATGTTCATAATTGTATGTATAACAGAGAAAACATAGATCCAAGGTATTTAGGGTTGCATTTACACTTAGGAGTGTTAGAATGCTCATAACCCAACAGTGGTATTAGAGCCTAGGCTTGTTTTCTTGTTATACTTGCAAAAGTAGCTGAAAAATCGAGTTGGATGCATATATTCGATTGTTTTGGCTGGAATTGGACTAGGAACATTACGCTAAGATGTTTTTGGACTTATAAACTTGTTTTTGATGTGGTAATGTTCATGCTAATCCAATTTCTAAGATAATTGTCATAATTTCAAGATTTGTATTAGTTTGTATGTTCATGCTAATTTCTTGAAGATTGATGATTTGAATTATCTTGTTCTTATGAGGTTCTTAGATTAATAGAAAAGTTGTGTGAAATAGTTGTTTTCAATCCTTTTTAATCTAAGAGTTGATTCCAAAGTGTGTTTTTGTAACTTGTCCGCAAGTTATATGAAAAGTCACATTTAAGAATCATAAAACTCATAAAAGTTGGCAAAGGTTACAAAATGAAGAGTCTCTTCATTAAATTAAAAAAAAAGTGTAACCTTAATTAGTTCCATAAGTTACAATAAAAAAAAGTTATTTTTTTTATTAATTAGTTTAAAGTCTTCCATAACTTGTTCTCAAGTTATGGAACTGGAAGAGTTTTTATTTTTATTTTTTTTTAATTTTTATTTTTATTTTTTTTAATTAAAACTACTTTAAACTCATAAGTTATGGAATTAATTAGTTTTGAATAGTTTCAAAACTTGCCCTCAAGTTTTGGAATTTGAAAAGTTTTCACTTATGAATACTTTAATTCCAAGTTAGCCCTTAGAATTTTAAAAGTTAAAATTCAACCCTTATACTTTATAATATTATAAGTTAATAATATTTATATATATGTATAAGAGTAAAGTCAGTCTTACCGTTAGTAGGCCTCATTCACGAAGCCGGTCTATAAGGGCGGTATAAGGTTACTGCCTATAAAATGGCAGTTTAATGGGTGTCCACTCTCACCCACCGCTTCCTTGACTGGTGGAGGGTCGTTAGCCGAACGGGTAGGACAAGGACTATAATTCTCCTTTCATTAAAAGTATTAATGATAAATACTAAGTAACTAAACTCTTATTAATACCCAATCTTAGTTACTTAGGAAAATGTGAATTTGGTGCTAACCCATGAAATTACACTTTGCACTTGCTTAAGTCGTTAGTGGAGCGTGTGTGGTTAACCGGCACACTAACCTGGACTTAACAAGGTAGGCAAAGGGTAACTTAATATTTATCATAGTATCGGTGGAGCGTGTGTGGTTAACCGGCACACTGATTAAGGGGTAAATATTAAGGGTACCAAGTATATTTGCATGGTTATTCACACCTTGTTTTGTGATCCTCGGCATCCCAGTCACAAAACCTGAAGGGCACACTCGAGATTGAAACATGCCTTTGAACAGTTCAATGAATCTCAAAGATCTAGGACTTTCAAATCTAATTAAAACCTAATAAATTATTTCATTTTTCATGGTGGAAATTGGTGAATCGTCATTCACCTACCTTCAAATATTTTATAGCTTGGATTACGGCATCCCTCTTCTAAGTTATAAAATAGTTTGTTGGGTCCTAGCCTTAATATTTCATATTGGGTGTCATATTAAGGACTTTAAATCAACTATCTTGAATATCTCCCAAAAAGATGTCTGGTCTAGACATTTATGATCTTCCCAAATCTCTTGAAACAAGCTTTCCTAAATGAAGATGATGTCCCATGGATATCATACTTCTTTCACCTCCTCCAATTATTCTCCCTAACCCACAAGTTCCTAAAAAGTTTAAGGTCACTCAAGCCCTATTGGCAAGGCAAGGTCTAGGTGTGATCACATCTTGGAGATGTAGTCACATATTGACAAGCCGGGAGAGTTGGGTGTCAAAGTCTTGAGAAAGTTGGTGGCTCAACTACTTTCTAAGTCACATAGTGAGTTCTTTTGGGAATCCTATGAAACAGACTAAGACAAGACCCTCAATGATCTTATCTATTTGCTAAGATCAACTTCCTAAAACGCTATGGACATTGACAATGATGCCATTGGATATCCAGTAAAGCTCTCTATTCCCAATGGAACGGGATCGGCCCTAGTCAACTCTGTTGACCCAATGGTAAAGAGAGAGGCGAAGTCTGAGATAGTCCCATTATCAAGGATCCATAGGTAACTATTGCCAAAGGAAGGGGCATTGGTTACGAAGCTGCCAAATTTACCTAAGGATGTTAAAGTCAATAAGTTTGGCTCTACTTCAGGTAAAGTCCATTGTCTAACTCTATTAAGTACATGCTGATTCTGATCGCGAAGATGGATTTCAATCGCATGGTTCGGTGATCAGAATTTTGGGCTATTACTTAAGAGTTATGATATTTATATTGCTTAGAAATAGATAACAACAAGGTTTTCATATGGATTGTAAGGATAAGTTTTTCCGCAAAGTTTTAAAATAAAAGAAAAAGGTTTTGATTTTATTTATTTTAAGTATCCTTACAATGGCATTTGTGAAAAGTTGTTGCTTATAAGATTCCATTGATAGCAATATTGGAAAAATGGATTTGATTCTTTCTGTTGTGGTAGTGTCTAATATTACCAAATAAGGAAAGATTCTCATCACCCAAGGTTCAATTGGACCGAAACTTGGAATCATGCAAGTTGTATAGTGTGATGAATGAGAACTTTCAGCTTGGAAAATTAAGACTAATTCCTTATATGAATAAGGAAAGGACTAAGGGATCGAGTACACATTCTTGTGCACTGGTCAAGTCCACCACAAAAGATCAAGAAGACTATTCTTCATGATTTACTTAAGTTCAGTAAATATGGTTATACTTATAAGTTTAAGTATAAGTCTGTAGCATTGGAGAAGTTTCAATGTGAGACAGAACGAATAAGAAGAATCAAAGAATGGCAGAAAGATAAAAGTTTCTCAAATCTGAAAAGATGGGAGAGTACTTTAGTATCATGTTTATGAGCATCTTAATGATTAAGATACCATATCACAATTGCTCCTCTAAAGTCAAGAAGAGGAGTCATGAATTGTTGAAATGGTTAAATCAAAAAGATGAGTCATACTTCGTTCCAAAACAATTCTTAGAGTCATACTCCAAGATTGTAACTTGAGTGACATATCTTAAAGAGCGTTTGTTAACACTAGTCAAATGTAAGAGTAAAAGGTTATCTACTCTTGTACATTTGAAACTGGTAAGTTGTGATGTTTTGGATAAAACAGAGACCAACTTAGGCCAATTGTGTAAAGTGTTAGTCTTGATAAAGAATCCGCACTATCTCTTGAATATTTGACAAGGGAGTCTTATATGTCAAGAGGACAGTGGGAGTCTTAAAGCTCTTGAAAGTTTCAAGACTTAATCAAGAATAAAACCTAAAGTCCTTCACTAGCACACGACTTGAGGTTTATAACCTATCGTGTTGAAATTTTTGTGCCTATTCAAGTTGGCTTTGCATAGGAGTTCTGAGAGTTCTCAATTGGTTGCACAACTACTTGGAAGCAATGGCAGGCACCTGAGCTGCCAAATGGCAAGAATTTAAGATTGCACAAGTTTAATCAATATGAGTTTGGATTTGTCACTAACCTTGTCTTGTGATTATGGTTTTGACAAATTCACATGGATAAGAACACATACACTATTAAATCTAAGTGTCATAAGGTTTCTCTCCGATTCATGAAAATGATGGTGAGGAAACACTTTCACTAAGTAGATTTTAGCTAGATAGCAATTGTGATATTTGCATTCTCAAAGTCGTTAGTGGAGCGTGTGTGGTTTACCGGCACACTAACATGGACTTGTGAGAAGTGGCAAAGGTCTAAAAAATTGAGACTATGATTACGGAATCCCTTTTCATAGTTCTAAAATTGTTTAGACACACATGTGAGCTATCTAAGAGAGGTGTATGATTTTGATAAAGTTTTATCAAAACAATCTAGTATCAGAAATCTGAACTTTGGTAAGAAAGTCAGCTGATTTCTGAGTACATGTCAAAGCTAGTGGGAGCATAAGTGTTATGCTAATAAACATCATGTTAGTGGGAGCATGCTAATTATGACAAAGGTTGCAAGTTAGCAATGTTAATTATAGAAAACAAAAGTTTCAATTCGTGAGGTTGCAGGGGTTGAAAAAATTGTTTTGCTATAATTAAGGGAGAGGAAATTATACTTCATTTCAATTCTAAAAAGATTAGATTGAGATTTTAATCGTATCTAATCAAGGATATATATATGAATTTCATGTTGGAATGGCTCAACATAAGGAAATTCTATATATGGATCCATTATTTGCGTTCTAAAATTCGATTATGATTACGACATCCCTTTTCATAATCTGAATTTTGAGAACTTGGCAAATTGAAATGGAAATATTATAGCAAAAGACTGGTTTAGTCTTTATGTGAGACATCATGAATCGTGTCCCATATGCTTCAGATATAGGATCGATTACATGTGCTATATTCATCCTTTCTAAAATTTTCCAAATGTCTGGGGCATTATGAAGGGAAAAGGTCTAGAATTGGATATGACTAAAATGATTAAGCAATTGTCGAGGACAATCTAAGGTTTACCAATGATTGGTTGCTCAAGGACAGTTGGAAGTATAATGTTAATTCTGGAAGGACCATATTGACATAATCTGTAAGGAGGCATATCTTGTTCAGAAGTGATAGTCAAAATGGAATATGGAAATGTTTCAAAGTTAGAAATTATTCAATCTATGTAAGATTAGGAAACTTAATGAAAGAATGATGTTTCCAAGGAGCTGATCTCCTTTGGAATGCTCTGTAATGATTGTTGTCAAGTCTTTCTGACTTTGTGCATAATCATTAAGAGGATCAATGCATATAAGTTTAGAATCTAACAGATTTCAGTAAATGGCATGAATTTGGAATTCTTGCATTTGCAGTAAGGATTTGGGACTGTGAAAAGAGGATCATTGGAGTGATGTTCAATTGATCTATTTTACAAAGTAAAGATCATAGACAAACATAGTATGCATACTTGGTGTATGGCATGACTAGTGTTTAGAAAACATAGTGTACATGCTTGGAGCATGGGACAACTATTGTTTTAAATTCAAGTATAAAGTTGATAAAACCGAAACAATGAATAATGTGTAATCAGTATGGTGATAAATAAAAGTGTTTATTTATATTCATAGGGTTTGATACCATATTTGATTCGTTTATTCTTGTGTTTCACTTTGCATGTTTTGACTTCCAGAATAACTAAGTCGCTCTTCCTGAATGATTAAGTTATTCAAACCATCCACAGTCGGTCATATGTTGGAAGTAGATATAAATCAAGACTGTCATGGGTTGGTTTGTAGAGGTCCAAGTTGGTGGACAAAGTGGTGCTACAACACTCATGAGTGCTCATAAGTTCTGAGTATTGGATTCAACCCGCGCTCATTTGAATCACTTCATGGATTTTATCACGAGTGATCATGAGACGATAATATCTTATATTCTTCAAACCTAGAGATATGAGTTGTTACTAGGAGTTGGTTATACATTGATTGCACGAAAACGCAATGGTAACTCGATGTTATAAAACGTGCCTTTGTGTATGATTCAACAAGTAGTAGAACAAGCCATCTGAGTCGAAGTTTATCCATTCCTTTTACCTTCGGGATGAAAGCGATATCTGTGGGCCCCTCGATGATTTAAAGATGATAAATGTGAGTGCTTGGCCAAGCCAGGACTGATTTGATTTGTTCAATCAGTCAGTCATCATGAATCGGAAATCGGGATACAACAAATGGACAGAGAGAATGATTGGCAATCCATGTCTCAGTCCATATGATATATAGAATGGAGGAATATATGATCCCTTATCTAATGGACAAGTGATTGACAAAGGTCAGAGTTCATCGACAAGGTCAGAGTTCGACAGAAGCTTTTGAGAGCTACGATTGCTGATCGGTTCCTGAAGTCATACGCAATAATAGTTTTAGACTTATCCAAGTGGGAGACTGTTGGATTAATGTCTAAGTCCATAACTATAATTGGTAAGACTTGACCCGACCCGGCATGGTCCATTTGGGTTGCATGGCATCATGCATTTGGATAGACTATAATGAGAGAAATAACAGTTAAGGTTGGTTAATATATTATAAGTTCTAATATATTAATAAGGTTATTTAATTAGTATTGATCAAGAATTAATTTGGAATTAATTAAGTGATCAAAAGGAGACTAATTAAATTTATGGGTTGATTGTGTAAATCATTCATTCTTATATATGTGGGCTTGTGATCCAAGATTCCTTATGTTGGACTAAGTCCATGGGGTGACCCATGGATACTCCATGGAGGTTAAAATCCATGGAGCATAAGGAATGGGTAAAGTTATGAGTTACATGGTGTAACCCTAATAGCCACCATATAAAAGAATCCCATGGCTCAAGAAATCGGGCACTAATGTTTGAGGTGTCACACTTGGGGCACTAGGCACTCAAGCTTCATGAAGACATTCTACATCAAAGAGGTATGTATTCTATCTTGTTATATTTATTATTTTGTATGCTAGATTAGGATAATACCTTGGATGTTCATAATTGTATGTATAATAGAGAAAACATAGATCCAAGGTATTTAGGGTTGCATGTGCACTTAGGAGTGTTAAAATGCTCATAACCCAACAGTTACACCATGTAAAGCCTAATTGTCATGGCTTTTCATATTCCATGATCCATGGGTTTGTAACCTCCAGGGACTATCCATGGAGCACCTTATGGGTTTTAACCCAATCTATACAAACCATGGATCATTAGCCCACTATACAAGAATAGATTATTTACATAATCAACCCCATATATTTAATTAGTCTCTTTTTGATCACTTAATTAATTCAAGATTAATTCTTTGATCAATACAAATTAAATAATATTATTGATATATTATTACTTATAATATATTAATAAAACTTAAGTGTCCTTACTCTTATTTTGGTCTATCCAATTATTGCAATGCCATGCAACCCAAATGGACCATGCCAGGTCGGGTCAAGTACATACCAAATATAGCTATGGACTTAGACACTATATCCAACAGTCTCCCACTTGGATAAGTCTAATAACTATAGTTTGCAAATATAACTTTAGAATCTGACTAGCAATCGTAGCTCTTTCAAAGTCTCTTGGAACTAAGATGATGATGATGATATGCCATTTAAGATAAGTGATCATATAATCCTCTGCTCTCAAGATATCAGCCGGACAAATACATGGAACAATGCCGTACTTATCGTCCAGCAGTTATTTCTCGATCTCTGATTTGTTTGACATAGAACTAAATTGAACACATCAATTAGGTTCTGACCGGGCCCGGTACATAGGTCAAAACAAAATCATCGAGGGGCCCAGATATCTCTTCTAATCCTAGAAGGAGCGGATAAACTTCGACTCTTATGGTTGTACTGACTACTTAGTGAATTATGCACAAAAGCACGTTTTCTAACATCGAGTTACCAATGCATTTTCGTACAATCAATGTATAACCAATTCATAGTCTACACCTCATATCTCTTGATTTGAAGATTTATATGATATTACCGTCTCACGATCACTCGAGATAAATTCCATGAAGTGATACAAGTGAGCGTGGGTTGAGTCCAATACCCAGAACTTATAAGCACTCATGAATGTTGCAGCAACCATTGCTATGTCTAATACACCTTAGACAGTCTACAAACCTAATTCATGACAGTCTTAATTCAATACCTACTTCCAAAGTATGACTGACAGTGGAGATTTTGAATAATATAATTATCCTGGAAGTCAAAACATGCAAAATTGAAACAATAGTAAACGATTAACATAAGACAGTAACACTTTACTCATAAATAAATAACAACTTTTATTTAATCATCAAATGTCAATTACATTTTACAAATTTCACAAAACTATCTAATTATTAAAAATAATATCATCCTTCAGTCCGATGCGCCTTGCATGTTGTAAATGCTTAACCCTAGTCAGTCCCTTCGTGAGGGGATCTGTTGGATTCTCATATGATGATTTCCTCTTAGCCACAAGGAGTCCTTCCTCTATACGATGTCTAATGAAATGGTATTTTCTGTCAATGTGTCTGGATCTCCCGTGATCCCTTGGTTCCTTAGCTAAGGCAACCGCACTTTCGCTGTCACAAAAAATTTCCATTGGCTCTTTTATAGCTGGTACAACTCCAAGGTCTCCAATGAAGTTCTTTAATCATATCGCCTCCTTTGCTGCCTCGCTTGCTGCTATATACTCTAATTCGCAAGTTGAATCAGCTACTGTCTCCTGTTTGGAACTTTTTCAAGTAATTGCTCCTCCATTTAGGATAAAGACCCAGCCTGACTGATAGCGGAGATTATCCCTATCAGTCTGAAAGCTAGCATCGCTATATCCTACCACTCTCAAGTCATCACTGCCACCAAGGGTAAGGACCCAGTCCTTAGTCCTTCGCAGATACTTGAGAATGTTCTTTACTGTAGTCCAGTGAGCCTGGCTAGGGTTCCCTTGATATCTACTAACCATGCTCTAGGCAAAGGCCACATCAGGGTGAGTACAAGTCATAGCATACATGATTGAGCCCACAGCGGAAGCATATGGTACATGACTCATCTCAGCTATCTCAGCCTCTGTACTCGGACTCTGAGTCTTACTCAGTTTGGCGTTACTCTGGATTGGTAATTCCCCTTTCTTGGAATCCTGCATACTAAACCTCTTCAGTACCTTATCCAAGTAAGTACTCTGACTAAGTCCAAATAGTCTCTTACTCCTGTCTCTCAATATCCTTATCCCTAGGATATAGGCAGCTTCCCCAAGGTCCTTCATGCGAAACACTTCCTAAGCCAGGACTTAATCTCCTGCAAGGTTGGGATGTCATTTCCTATGAGTAGTATGTCATCCACATACAATACTAAGAAGCTAACTATACTCCCACTAGCCCTAACATATACACATGACTCATCCTCACTCCTCGAAAAACCAAACTCCTTCAGTTTCTCATCGAAGTAAAGATTCCATCTGCGAGGTGCTTGTTTCAACCCATAGATGGATTTCTCAAGCTTACACACCTTATTAGGGTTCTCAGTACTGACAAAACCCTCTGGCTGACTCATGTAAACATCCTCAGCCAACTTTCCATTAAGGAAGGCGGTTTTGACATCCATTTGCCATATTTCATAGTTATGAAATGCAGCAATGGCTAACATAACCCTAATAGACTTAATCTTTCCTACTGGTGAAAAGGTCTCATCATAATTAAGTCCTAGAGTTTGAGAATAGCTCTTTGCAACCAGTCACTCCTTATAAGTGTGTACATTACCATCCATGTCGGTCTTCTTCTTGAAGATCCATTTGCACCCGACTGTCTTACGACCTGGTACATTGTCAAGGAACTCGATACTAAGATACTCTCCTCCCCGATCGGATCAGAGCATCTTGATGTTCCTGCCCAGTTGATTCTCCACTTCCTGCTTAAACGCTTTGAATTTCTCAAAGGTCTCTAACTTATGCTTGATTAAATAGATATATCCATATCTACTATAATCATCAGTAAAAGTCACATAATATCGATTAGCATCTCTTGTGGCACTCTTGAAGGGTCCACACACATCAGTGTGTATGAGGTCCAACAAACCCTCACCCCTCTCACAAGTACCAGTGAAGGGTGACTTTTTCATTTTTCCAAGTAAACAAGACTCGCAACTATCATCCGACTTTAGGTCAAATGATTCCAAAACTCCAGCCTTTTGGAGTTGGCCTATGCGCTTCTTGTTGACATGTCCAAGACGACAATGCTACAAGGATGCTTTGTATAATCTATTTGAAGAATCAATACACAACACATTATTTCCTAGATTATCTACAACATTCACAGCTTCATATACACATTCACAAGGTAATGCTTTAAAGTAAAATACATCATTGTAATAAACATTAATAGCACCATTATCATTATCAAATGAAAAGGAAAACCCTTGTTTGTATAAGCCATGAAAGGAAATAATATTTCTCGCCATTTCAGACGAGTAACAACATTTATTCAAATCTAACATTAACCCATTATTAAGCAATAAAGAATAAACTCCTATCTTGGTAACAGGTGATGCTTTCCTATTCCCCGTGATTAAGTTTATCTTCTCGTGCTCCACTTCCTCACTTCTTCTTAGGCCCTTTAAATCAGTACAAATGTGAATACCATAACCTGTATCAAGCACCCAAGAGTTAGTTTTCAATGAGTTATTAGACAATATAGTGTAAATACCTGCATGGGTGGGTTTAACTTTCCCATCCTTTACATCCTGCAAGTATTTGGGGAAGCTTCGTTTCGAGTGCCCCTTTTCCTAGCAGTAGAAGCATTGTGCTTCCTTTGGGTTTGAAGAAGGAGGAATGGAACCTTTCTTGGTTCCACTTGAAGAGGAGCCATCAAGAGACTTTCCCTTGGTACCCTTCGAAGGGGTCTTTCTCTTCTTCCCCTTTCCATGCCCAATTGCCAAGACAGGGGCAATTGTAGGATTAGAAGTAACAGATGATTTAAGGCCACTTTCAGCGGTCGTTAAAAATCCTTGAAGTTTACTTAGTGTGACTTCCTCCTTGTTCATATGATAAGTCATACGAAACTGATCATAACTTGGAGGTAAGGAATGGAGAATGATGTCAATCGCCATGTCCTCAGGAAAGTCCATATTAAGCTTCAGTAACCGGTCCATGAACCTTTCCATTTTCTGCAAGTGACCGGTGAGGGATTCTCCCTCTTTTATCCTAGCTATTATCATGGAGGAAATGATTTCATACCTCTCTTGACGAGCACTCTGATGGTACCTATCCATCAGATCCTGGTGCATCTCAAAAGGGTAGAAATCTTCATAGGATTTCTGGAGTTCTGCTGTCATTGTGGCCAACATGATGCAAGACACCTTAGTGGCATCTTTCTCATGGGTAGTGTACTCAACAATATCCTCCGGAGTAGCAGTTGACTTATCGATAACCATTAGCTCCTTATCAAGGACATACTCTTTGCCCTCATAGCGAGTAATCATTCTGATGTTCCTAATCCATTCATTGAAATTTGAACCATCAAAAGTGATTTTCCCACACAAGTTCATTAGCGAAAAGGAGACTGTAGGGTTTGAGCCAGTAGCAGTGTATGGAAGACATTTGAAAAGAAAGAAAGACAAGTTTTATTAGATAAATAGTCCTTAATAAGTCACCCAAATGAAGTATTAAGGCTAGGACCCAACAAACTATTTATAGTTGGAAGAGGGATGTCGTAATCCAAGCTATAAAATATTTGAAGGTAGGTAAATGACGATTTACCAATTTCCACCACGAAAACGAAATAAATTATTAAGTTTTATTGGATTTGAAATTCCTAGATCTTTTGAGATACATTGAACTTTCAATGGCATGTTTGAATCTCGATTGTGCCCTCTCAAGTTTGTGACTGGGATGCCGAGGATCACAAACAAGGTGTGAATAACCATGCAAATTGACTTGGTACCCTTAACTTTTTATCACCTAATCGATGTGCCGGTTAACCACATGCGCTCCACCGATCTATGATAAAATTAACTTACCCTTTGTCACTCTTACTTGTCCTTGTTAGTGTACCGGTTAACCACACACGCTCCACTAACGACTTGGTAGGGTACAAAGTGTAATTTCATGCGTTAGCACCTATTTCACATTTTCCTAAAGTAGCTATGATTGGGAATTATTAAAGTGTAGTTACTTTATAATTTCATTATACTTTTAATCAAGATTTAAAGTCCTTGTCCTACCCGTTCGGCTGACGACCCTCCACCACAAGGAAGCGGTGGGTGCGAGTGGACACCCATTAAGCTGCCATTTTATAGGCAGCAACCTTATACCCCCCTTATAGACCGGCATTGTGAATGAGGCCTACTAACGGTAAGACTGACTTATTCTTATACATATCTATATATTTAAACTTTTAATATAATAATAGTATAAGGGTTGAATTTTAAACTTTTAAAATTCTAAGGTTCAATTTGGAAATTAAAGTATTAGGGTGTAAGACTTTACAAATTCCAAAACTTGAGGACAAGTATTGAAACTATTCAAGACCTTTCATTTCATAACTTATAAGCTTAATGGTTCATTAAAATGAAGACTCTTCATTTTTATGTAACCTCTTATTCTTTAATGACACTTTTTAAAGAAGTGAATTTTGGTTATCCATAACTTGAGGACAGGTTATGGATTCCATGATTAGGCATTAAGATCGAGAATCATACTTACAAGCAAGTTACACATAATTCCTATGATCTTCTAAAACTCATAAGAACATGAACATTCATATCAAAATTTCAAGAATCATATTAACACATATAAAACATGGAATTTTGATATTAGCCATTGTAAATGGATTAGCATAAGCATTACACCATCTAAAACAAGTTTTATAACACCAAAATAGTTTAGGGTAATGTTTCTAGTCCATTTCCAACAGCAAAAATCGAAAATCTGCATTCTGCCTGGCCAACTCGTCGAGTGCAAGAACTGACTCGCCGAGTTGGTTGAAGATACGCTTGGACTCTTCGAGTCCCTCTATGAACTCAGCGAGTCTCCAGTGCAGACAGCAAGAATTTCGACTTTTCAGCTATTTTGCATCAAGTATCAAACAAACAAGCCTAGGCTCTAATACCATTGTTGGGTTTTGAGCATTCTAACACTCCTATGGTGTACATGCAACCCTAGAAACCTTGGATCTATGTTTGACTAAGATACATGCAAATTGATTTTTCCAAGGTTCATAATAACTTGCAATACAAAAAATCAAGTAGAATAACATACCTTTTAGATGCTTGGATTCCTTGATGACTTTGTGAGCCTAGCACCCCAAATGTTATGCCTCAAATGCTTCACACAACACCACAATTCTGGGAATAACCTTGAGAGAATTACACGATACTCAAAATTCGGCTAGCCATCTAACTTGCTTGTAGTAGTGCCAATTTTTCTAGACAAGGAGCCTTTATATAGTTGTGACACAATTACGGTTACACCATGTAAACCCTAATTGTCATGGCTTTCCATATTCCATGATCAATGGGTTTGTAACCTCCATGGACTATCCATGGAGCACCTTATGGGTTTTAACCCAATCAATACAAACCATGGATCATTAGCCCACTATACAAGAATAGATTATTTACATAATCAACCCCATATATTTAATTAGTCTCTTTTTGGTCACTTAATTAATTCAAGATTAATTCTTTGATCAATACTAATTAAATAATATTATTAATATATTAGTACTTATAATATATTAATAAACCTTAAGTGTCCTTTCTCTCATTTTGGTCTATCAGATTATTGCAATGCCATGCAACCCAAATGGACCATGGCGGGTCGGGTCAAGTACATACCAAACATAGTTATCGACTTAGACACTATATCCAACAGAAAGGTGGATCTCGGTGAGGAAAGGCTGAAGATAAAGAAGCTTTGAGCAAGGAACAGTTGGGGATCTAAAGTCTACCTCAGTTTATCATCATTTGAAGGTATCAAGTCATCACCTTGAGCTTCTTCTAGCTAGATCCCTTTTATATTTGAGTTTTGGGACCATTTTGGGCATTTGGTGTTACATTTCGAGTGATGAACCAAGACCAGAAGTTGCAACTTCAGATCTAGGCTCATCTTGGCTCTTATCATCATAAAGTCTCAGTCTTTAGCATGTTAGTGAAGCTCTTTTTCCTAGAACCTCTTCTTTAGCTTGATTTAAGTCATTAGCAGCTTGCATGCACGTAAAGTTTGCAACTTTACATGATAAACATGCCCTAGGAGCTTGGATCTGCAGTATGGAGCCTTGTCATGGCTTAAAAAGCATATGTGTGGATGAAGGAGTGAAGGGACTCGGCGAGTCGTATGAACGACTCGGCGAGTCCGATGAAGATTGCCTTAGGCTCGGCGTGTCAAACGAGCGACTCGGTGAGTTGGCAAGTTATGCAAGGAACTCGACGATTAGATAAGGGTACTCGACGAGTTGAGGTCAACATGGACTGTTGACCGTGACAGTTGATTTTAACTTTGACCAAGGGTTGACCAATTGACCTTTGAGGGTATTTTAGTAAATTGATTTTATTGATAGCAAAGGACATTGGTGAATATAGGTGTTGGAGTTGGAGCTACATATGGAGGAGTTTAACACTACCTTCCGAGCTACTTGCGAGGTGAGTTATCCTCACTCTACTCAAGGGTCTAAGGCACCAAGGCCGGCCCTTTGGATTGTTATCTGGTTATGTTATGCTAGTATGATCTGTTAGATCGGTATCCTAGTGGGTAGGATAATATTATATGGTATGTGGTATGACCTGTTAGACCGGTATCCTAGAGGGTAGGATAATATTATATGATATGTGTTATGATCTGTTAGATCGGAATTCTGGTAGATAGGATGGTGTCATGTGCTATGTGGTATGATCCGTTAGATCAAGTATTGTCTATAGACTGTTATGTGATTATCTGTCATATGTGCACATGTTCATTTAGCGGTTGAGGTTTATCTGCTTTGTGCGGAGGCCAATAGACCTGGGCATTCCATCCTGTAGGTTGTGGGCCATGGGTATTCGATCCCGAGGATAATTGGACCCATAGTATGTTGGCATTCCAACCGGATGGTTGAGGGCCTGGGGTATTCCAACCCGATGGTTGACTGGACCCATAGTATGTTGTTTATGATTATATGTGTATTGTTGTGGTATGGGTATTTTGGGGGAACTCACTAAGCTTTCGGGCTTACAGTTTCAACTTATTGTTTCAGGTATATTAGGGGATCGCTACAAGGCGAATGCGTGATCGTACAGCTCCTTACTTTTTATGACTTTGTTTCTGGGATACTCTGATATGATACATTTTGAAAACAAGTTTTGTAATGGTTAATGGTTTTGGAAATGTTTTAAAAGTTTTAAATTGTCTTGAATTTTATGGGTGTTACAAGTTGGTATCAGAGCCTTGGTTTGAGTGAATTGGAGGAACACTCGTGTGAATCCAGTCCCAAATCAAGGAAAGATTTTTCAAAATGATTTTTAAATGGTTTTCAAAATAAGTAAAAGAGGATGCGAAGTGTACGATCAGCCGGAGCCAGTAAGTTGACCCCAAAATACGATACAAGTTATTTGATATTATGTGATATGTTAGAACTGTTGGATTAATGTCTAAGTCCATAACTATATTTGGTATGTACTTGACCCGACCCGGCATGGTCCATTTGGGTTGCACTTCACCGGCACAATTTATATGGATAGTCTTTTGAGAATAGTATATTTATGATTTATATTAATATATTAAAAGTTCTAATATATTAATATGGAATCATATTATTTAATTAGTATTGATCAAGAATTAATTTAGAATTAATTAAGTGATCAAAAAGAACTAATTAAATATGGACTATTATATATATGGAATGGGCCAAGTTCATTTAGGTTGGGCTAAGCTTTCATGGATGGTCCATGGAGCTTTTAACCCATGGATCCTATGTAAATGAAAGGTCATGAGTATTAGGGTTTACATGGATGTAACCCTAATCCTCCATAATATATAAAAGGGTCCTTGGCTCACAAAATTGCACAAAGTGTGTGAAAATAAGAGTGGGCCGATTTTAATGTGCATACATATTCTCTCAAGTTCTTCCAAGGTGTTTTGGTGATTTGTGATTCCATTTGAGGCTTCCACGCTATTGGGGCTAAGCTCTTAAAGCTTGAAGACATCAAGCTACATCAAAAGGTATGTCATCTAACTAGAACTTTGTAGTATAGGTGCTTCATAATATGCTAGTTAGGATGAAACCTTGGAACAGTTAATATTTGCATGTATAGTAGAGAAAACATAGATCCAAGGTTTAGAGGGTTGCATGTACACCATAGGAGTGTTAGAATGCTCAAAACCCAACAGTGGTATCAGAGCCTGGTTGTTTTATGTTATATTGATGCAAATGTTTTATTTTCAAAGTTGGAAAAAAAAGGAAGAAAAACATGACGTTTGTCAAATTTTAAGATAATTACTTGTTTTTGTGAAAAACTAATTATTTGTAAAATTTGAATCATTTGCTATATGAGTTGAATTATGTCAAATTTAGTAAAAGATAAAATGATATGATTATTTTATTAGTTTTAAAATATTGATCTAAAGAGTTTTTTGAAACCTCCATAAGTTATGGATATGAAAAGGTTTTTAAAAAAAATTGATTCAAAGTTTTTTATGGAGTTACAAAACTTGGTCTTAATGTTTTAAAGAATTTCATAACTTGTTCTTAAGTTATGGAACAGGAAAAGTTTCATCATAAAACAAGTATTTAACTCCATAAGTTATGCAATCCAAAAGTTTTCAAGAGTTACAAAACATGCCCTCAAGTTTTGGAATTTGGAAAAAGTTTTTTTATGATAAAAAAAAAGAATTGAATTCTAAAACTCTTGGGTTCATAACTTAAACAATTAATTAAATGGTTTTAATTTTGAGTTTAATAATTGGAATTATGATGTTTTGTTGAATAGTTCAAATTAACTCTTATGGACTTTATTAATACTTAATTAAAGCGTTCAATTAAAAGAGTATTATTAATCCATAAATATATGGTTTGAGTTTAATTAAATTAAAAGTCTTGTTTAATTAATAGATTAAACCACCAAGTATTTTATAATACTAAAAGTTTAATTTATTATATGTATAAGAGCAAGTCGTCTTACCATTAGTAGGCCTCATTCACGAAGCCGGTCTATAAGGGGGGTATAAGGTTACTGCCTATAAAATGGCAGTTTAATGGGTGTCCACTCTCACTCACCGCTTCCTTGACCGGTGGAGGGTCGTTAGCTGAACAGGTAGGACAAAGACTATAATTCTCCCTTCATTATAAGTATAATGATAAATACTAAGCAACTAAACACTTATAAATTCCCAATCTTAGTTACTTAGGAAAATGTGAATAAGGTGCTAATCCATGAAATTACACTTTGCACTTTGTTTAAGCTGTTAGTGGAGCGTGTGTGGTTAACCGGGACACTAACCTGGACTTAACAAGGTAGGCAAAGGGTAACTTAATGTTTATCATAGTATCGTTGGAGCGTGTGTGGTTAACCGGCACATCGATTGAGGGGTAAATATTAAGGGTACCAAGTATATTTGCATGGTTACTTCACACCTTGTTTTGTGATCCTCGGCATCCCAGTCACAAAACCTGAAGGGCACACTCGAGATTGAAACATGCCATTGAAAAGCTCAATGAATCTCAAAAGAATCTAGGAGTTTCAAAACCAATTAAAACCTAATAATACATTTCGTTTATCTTGGTGGAAATTGGTGAATCGTCATTCACCTACCTTCAAATATTTTATAGCTTGGATTACGGCATCCTTCTTCCAAGTTATAAAATAGTTTGTTGGGTCCTAGCCTTAATATATCATATTGGATGTTATATTAAGGACTTAAATCAACTTTACGTGAATTTCTCCCATTGTTGATGTCTGGTTTAGACAACAATGATCTTCCCAAACCAAGCTTTCCTAATGAATATGACTTCCCGAGTTTGGCTCATGGAAGTCATACTTCTCTTCCTCCACCTCCTCCAATTATTCTCCCTGACCCACAAGTTCAAGGTCACTCAAGCCCTAATGGCAAGCAAGGTCTATGTGTGATCACATCTTAGAGATGAAGTCACATATTGACAAGCCGGGAGAGTTAGGTGTCAAAGTCTTGAGAAAGTTGGATGTTCAATCACTTTCTAAGTCACATAGTGAGTTCCTTTGGGACTACTATGAAACAGACTATGACATGAACCTTAATGATCATATCTATTTGATTGGTGCTGCTGAATCAGCAATGATTTGGAAGGATAGTAAAGCAAATTTGATTAGAAGATCAACTTTCCAAAAACTTTATGGACAGTGACAATGGTGACACTGGAAATCCAGAAAAAGCATTCTCTTCCCAATGGAAAGGGATTGGCCATAGTTAACCCGGTTGACCAAATGGTAAAGAGAAAGGCTAAGTCGGAGATAGTCCCATTACCAAAGGGTCCATATGTTTATTTTGCCAAAGGAAGGGGCGTTGATTGCAAAGCTGCCAAATTTACCTAAGGATGTTAAAGTCAATAAGTTTGACTCTACATCAGGTAGAGCCCATTATCTAACTCTGTTAAGTTCTATTCTGAGATCCTCATTACATGATGTGACTGGGTCACATGTTGATATTTTAAGTATCAAAGAATAGAGAGAAATCTTAAAGGAAGTATATGCTGATTCTGATCGCGAAGGTGGATTTCGATCACATCAGAATTTTGAGCAGTTGCTTAAGAAGTTATGATATATTGCTACGGAATAGATAACAATAATTTTTCATGTGGATTGTAAGGCTATGTTTTTCCACAAAGTTTTAAAATAAAAGAAAATTGTTTAATTTTATTTATTTGAAGTATCCTTACAATGGCATTTGTGGAAGATTTTTGCTTATATGATTCCACTGACAGCAATATTGGAAAATAGATTTGATTCTTTCATTTGTGGTAGTGTCTAAATTTACCAAATCAGGAAAGTTCCTCATCACCCAAGTTTCAATTGGACCGAAACTTGGAATCATGCAAGTTGAATAGTATG
Organism: Lactuca virosa; assembly: GCF_052849685.1. NCBI lineage: Eukaryota > Viridiplantae > Streptophyta > Magnoliopsida > Asterales > Asteraceae > Lactuca > Lactuca virosa. The sequence continues at coordinate 247,644,181 of NC_136432.1, forward strand.
ATGAATGAGAACTTTCAAGCATTGGAAAATCAAGACTAATTACTTGTTCACATGGATGTGTGAGTCAAGTGAAGGACTAAAGGGATCGAGTACACATTCTTGTGCACTGGTCATGTCCACCACAAAGCTCGTTAAGACTATTTGATTTACTAAAGTTTAGTAAATATGGTTATACTTACAAGTTTAAGTATAATTCTGAAACATTGGAAAAGTCTCAATGTATGGCAGAACGAATGGGAAGAATCAAATTAGGCAGAAAGATAAAAGTTTCTCAAATCTGAAAAGATGGGAGAGTACTTTAGTATCATGTTTGTGATCATCTTAATGATTTAGAAATCATATCACAATTAGTCCTCTAAAGGTCATCTTAGTGCATTCTTGTGACTAAAAAGAGGAGTCATGAATTGTTGAAATGGTTAGATCAGGAAGATGAGTCATACTTCGTTCCAAAACAATTCTTAGAGTCATACTCCAAGATTGTAACTTGAGTGACATATCTTAAAGAAAGGTTTAAAACACTTGTCAAATGTAAGAGTAAAAGTGTCCTACTCTTGTACATTTGAAATTGGTAAGTTGTGATGTTTTGGATAAAACAAAGACCAACTAAGGCCAATTGTGTGAAGTGTTTGTCTTGATAAAGAATCCTCACTATCTCTTGAATATTTGGAAAGATAGTCTTATATGTCAAGAGGATAGTGGGAGTCTTAAAGATCCTAAAAAGAATTTCAAGAACTAATCAAGAATAAAACCTGAGGTTCTTCACTAGCACACGACTTGAAGTTTATAACCTATCGTGTTGACATATTCTGTGCCCATTCCAGTTAAAGTTGGCTTTGCATAGGAGTTCTGAAAGTTCTCAATTGGTTGCATAACAACTTGGAAGCAATGGCAGGCCCTGTACTGCCAGGTGGCAAGAAGTTAAGATTGCATAAGTTAAGTCCAAATGAGTTTGGATTTGTCATTATCCTTGTCTTGTGACTATGGTTTTGACGATTCACATGGATAAGAACACATACACCATAAAATCTAAGGGTCATAAGGTTTCTCTCCGATTCATGAAAATGATGGTGAGGAAACACTTCCACCAAGTAGATTTGAAGCAGATGGCAAAAGGTCTAAACAATTGAGACTATGATTACGACATCCCTTTTCATAGTTCTGAAATTGTTTAGACACACATGCATGCAATCTAAGGAAAGGTGTATGATTTTGATAAAGTTTTATCAAAGCATCTCGTATCAGAAATCTGAACTTTGGTAAGAAAGTCAATAAAGTATTGATTTCTAGAAGTCCAGCTGATTTCTGAGTACATGTCAAAGCTAGTGGGAGCATAAGTGTTATGCTAATAATCATCATGTTAGTGGGAGCATGATAATTATTGTTAGTGTTGCAAGTTAGCAATGTTAATTATAGAAAACAAAAGTTTCAATTCGTGAGGCTGCAGGGATTAAAAAAGTTGTTTTGCTATAATTAAGGGAGAGGATATACTTCATTTCAGTTCTAAAGGCTTAGATTGAGACCTTAATCATCTTTAGTCAAGAATATATATATGAATTTCATGTTGGATTGGTTTAACTTAAGGAAATTCTATATATTGCGTTCTCAAAATTCGATTATGATTACGGCATCCCTCTTCATAGTCAAATTTTGAAAACATGGCAAATAAAAATATTGTAGCAAAAGACTGGTCTAGAATCATGTCTTTATGTGAGACATCATGAATCGGGTACCATTTGCTTTGGGTACAGGATCGATTGCATGTGCTATAATATTTGTCATTTCTAAATTTTTCCAAATGCCCAGAGGCATTAAGAAGGGAAAAGGTCTAGAATTGGATATGACTAAAATGATTAAGCAATTGTTGAGGACAATCTGAGGTTTACCAAAGATTGGTTGCTCAGGGACAGTTGGAAGTATAGTGCTAATTTTGGAAGGACCATATTGACATATTCTGAAAAGAGGCATCTCTTATTCAGAAGTGATAGTCAAAATATGGAGTTGTCTCCATAGGTGGAAGTTATCTGTGTTAGATTAGAAAAGTTAATGCAAGAAGCATGTCCAAAGCAATGTACTTTGAATATGAGACTTAGTTTCCATGGAGTTGATCTCCATTGGAATACCTTATAATGACTGTTGACAAGTCTTTGTGACTTTGTACATATTCATTACAGGAGGGTCAGTGCATATAAGTTTAAAATCTAAACAGATTTCGATAAATGATAGGAATTTGAAATTCTCACATTTTTCGATAAGGATTTGGGAGTGTGAAATTAGAATCATTGAAATTATGTTCAATTGGTTTATTTCACAAAGTAAGGATCATAGACAAACATAGAGTGCATACTTGGTGTATGGGAAAGCTATTGTTTAAGAAAAACATAGTGTACATGCTTGGAGCATGGGACAACTAGTGTTTTTAATTCAAGTATAAAGTTGATAAAACCGAAACAATGAATAACGAGTAATCAGTATGGTGATAAATAAACGTGTTTATTTATATTCATAGGGTTTGATACCATATTTGATTCATTTATTCTTGTGTTTCACTTTGCATGTTTTGACTTCCAGAATAACTAAGTCGCTCTTCCTGAATGATTAAGTTATTCAAACCATCCACAGTCGGTCATATGTTGGAAGTAGATATGAATCAAGACTGTCATGGGTTGGTTTGTAGAGGTCCAAGTTGGTGGACAAAGTGGTGCTACAACACTCATGAGTGCTCATAAGTTCTAAGTATTGGATTCAACCCACGCTCATTTGACTCAATTCATGGATTTTATCACGAGTGATCATGAGACGATAATATCTTATATTCTTAAAACCTAGAGATATGAGTTGTTACTATGAGTTGGTTATACACTGATTGCATGAAAACGCATTGGTAACTCGATGTTATAAAACGTGCCTTTGTGTATGATTCAACAAGTAGTAGAACAAGCCATATGAGTCGAAGTTTATCCATTCCTTTGACCTTCGGGATAAGAGCGATATTTGTGGGCCCCTCGATGATTTAGCGATGACACATGTGAGTGCTTGGCCAAGCCAGGACTGATTTGATTTGTTCAATCAGTCAGTCATCATAAATCGAAAATTGGGAAACAACAAATGGACAGAGAGAATGATTATAATCCATGTCTCAGTCCATATGATATCTAGAATGGAGGAATATATGATCCTTTATCTAATGGACAAGTCATTGACAAAGGTCAGAGTTCGTTGACAAGATCAGAGTTCGACACCGGCTTTAAGAGTTATGATTGCCAGTTGGTTTTTGAAGTCATACTCAATAATAGGTTTAGACTTATCCAAGTGGGAGACTGTTGGATTAATGTCTAAGTCCATAACTATATTTGGTATGTACTTGACCCGACCCGGCATGGTCCATTTGGGTTGCACTTCACCGGCACAATTTATATGGATAGTCTTTTGAGAATAGTATATTTATGATTTATATTAATATATTATAAGTTCTAATATATTAATATGGAATCATATTATTTAATTAGTATTGATCAAGAATTAATTTAGAATTAATTAAGTGATCAAAAAGAACTAATTAAATATGGAATCTTATATATATGGAATGGGCCAAGTTCATTTAGGTTGGGCTAAGCTTTCATGGATGGTCCATGGAGCTTTTAACCCATGGATCCTATGTAAATGAGAGGTCATGGGTATTAGGGTTTACATGGATGTAACCCTAATCCTCCATAATATATAAAGGGGTCCTTGGCTCACAAAATGGGAACAAGTGTGTGAAAATAAGAGTGGGCCGATTTTAGTGTGCATACATATTCTCTCAAGTTCTTCCAAGGTGTTTTGGTGATTTGTGATTCCATTTGAGGCTTCCACACTATTGGGGCTAAGCTCTTAAAGCTTGAAGACATCAAGCTACATCAAAAGGTATGTCATCTAACTACAACTTTTTAGTATAGGTGCTTCATAATATGCTAGTTAGGATGAAACCTTGGAATAGTTAATATTTGCATGTATAATAGAGAAAACATAGATCCAAGGTTTATAGGGTTGCATGTACACCATAGGAGTGTTAGAATGCTCAAAACCCAACAAGAACAAAATGCTAGTAATAAGTTAGGGATCCGCAGGCATAGTATGATAGAATTGCCTGATCTTTGATGCATTATCTTATGTAGAGTACCTCAATTGATTGTTTGTGACTCTTTTGCGTGTGAAATAACTATTGGGTGAATACTCTAAGTCACATGCTAAATGGGTTAAATGGTCTTAGGGTAACGGATTTGGTCCTGATATGCAGCTCTTGTCTGAGTCCAACCGTTTTGGGATTAAATCTTTTAGTCTAAGATTGTTTAAGCCGTGTGGTACGTGATTGTATTCATGCAATAGTTAACAGGCACCAATGGAGGTTCGTGTGGCAGTTGGTCGATGGGTGGGTAGTGAGAGGCCGGGAGGCCATTTATGAGATATTTAGCATTCCTCTAGGAGTGAGGATTTATAGCTTGCTATGTATATGTATATTGTAGGGTGTTGTGGTGATACTTGAGACAAATATGGGTAGGTGTGGAAGGTAGTATGTGCCCGTACATTCTGAAAGCACAGGACCCATACACGTATCAAGGAAGTCACAACCCCTAGGGTTTGGTTGGGAGTAGGTTCCCCTTCATGTATGTGGATTATCTGATATCTTCCTGGTATATGTTCAGTATGGTGATGTCGAATCGATTTGAGGCGGGATTTGGATCAAGATCAGGAGCGAGTGCCCAGGATAGGACGGTATTGTCCATCGATCAGATACGGGAGATGATTTCCGTGGAGGTTTCTCATATTTTGTGAGAAGAATTGTTTGGTGCCGTGGACCAGGTCACCGCCAGGGTGATCGCCAAGTTCGAGGAGCAAGTTGCAGCGTTGCAATCTGTGAGAGATGTTGCTACCGGGACGACTACTAGGGGAGTGCCGGTGGTGCGGTCACAACTAGGAAAGAGGAGGAGGGACTTTTTAGCAGAGGACGAAGAGTTGGAGACAACTAACCTAAGTACTGGAAGTCAGGAGGGTTAGGAGGTGTGTGGCAAGTGTGGGGGAACCCACGAATTTGCTTGTCACAAATTCAGGCACTACAAGTGTGGGGAGAGAGGGCATGTGCAACGGGAATGCAAGAAGGATCATATATGCTTTCACTATCACCAGCCAGGTCATTTCAGGTCCAACTGTCCTGCGTTGAGGACGGAAGGAATTCAGATTCCAACGGTCATCGTTCCTCAGGAGGTCAAGGTTGAGCCGCTAGAAGTCTCTGGTATGTAATTGGAAAACCCCAATCTGTAATAATATTGTGGTCAAATCGTACGTGATCGGTATTTATTTTTGTCTTGGAATATTGTTGAATATGGATAAGCAGTAATTTCGGGTTAGTTGCATGTTCTGTCTGATCTATGTGTTGCGGAGTTTCATAAGTTGTTAGGCCGTTGGAGGTGTCAGGAGAAACTTATTATCAAAGGATTGTAGGTGATTAGAGTTCAGGGATTCATTAGAAGAGAGGAGGTAGAGTGATAGATTAGAATTGTATTATCTATGGAAAGGGTTGTTCCCTTTCAGTTTTTCGAGTTCGAAGGAGTGAGCAGGCGTGTGACCCCAAGATCAGGCTGTATTCCAGCTCGGGTCAGTTTGTTGCAGGCATTGGCGATATTATTTTAGTGCTGGTGAGCGCAGGTGGGTCGATGTGGCATAAGTATTTTGTGAGGTTTTGGTTTGCCTTGGATCTCTTGAATTAGGCGGTAATGATGGATTGTGCGGCCTATTGCACTTTTGGGATTGTAGACTCTGTTTTGGGAGTGGTTTGTAGCCCGGTTTAGGGCAGAGGTTGCTTCAGCTACTGCAGTTCAGCTGTGGATGTTTAAGCTGGTAAGTGAGTCAGGGTGCGAAACTTGAAGAGAATGATTCTAGAGCCCGAGAGCGGGAAACTTGTTTGGAGCATCTTAGGAAGAAGGGTATTATGTCGGAGGTCTGCGGACAGGGTTCTACAGGATGGTTATTCAACTTTGTCAGGATTTAGTGGTTTTAGCAACCGTTAGTGGTTGACGGACTGGAGTGCCAAGGGAAGTAACTCGTCGACGAGGTATTAGTTGGAGCATCTACCTTTTGGTCTCCAAGACTTGAGCGTGGTGTCATCTAAGCATTAGGGACAGTCGGTTTCACTGGGATTCAGGAAGTGTTCATCTAGTTATTAGAAGCGTGTGATCATTTGGGGCGGCTAGTAAGGAGTACTAGTTGGTAAGGTCTGATCTTCATCAGATCGATCGTTGGAAGTAAGAAGGATTGGGAATTCTCAAATTTCCATGTATTGTGAAGACTTAGTTGAATCTAAGTGGGGGAGAATCGAACCAGAATGCAGAAGAAGGATCGGTTTTGAAAATGGGATAAGTTTCGCATCGTTGTCAGGAAGGAAGACAACCCAAGTGGCTGCTTGGTTTGAGTGTTGTGTGTTAGTACAAGCCATGAACTAAGTTCAATTGTATGTTAGTACGAGCGCGTGTTCGACCGGTATGGGAAGTGTTGTAAGACTGCGGGGGTAGCCGTAGCATTCACTAGCGATCAGTCAGTATGGAAGTGTTGTAAGACTGCGGGGGTAGCCGTAGCATTCACTAGTGATCAGTTAGTATGGGAAGTGTTGTAAGACTGCGGGGGTATCCGTAGCATTCACTAGCAGCAGATAGTGTGAGAAGTGTTATAAGTCTGCGGGTGTACCGTAGCATTCACAAGGTTAGCAAATAGTGCTGGAGTGATGTAAGTCTGTGGGTGTAGTCGCAGCATTCGCTAGGTTGGTAGATAGTATGAGCACGTTGCTAGGACGCAGAAGCAACAATAGTATCCACTAGTTCGGGTGTAGCAGTGAGGATATGGAAATCTATGGATTGGTTATGGGTTTCCCAGAGCGATTAGACATGGTTAAGCCAGCGATAAGTGTGTAGGAATGCCACTACAGTTAATAGATCAAGGAAGCAAGGAATTGCTTAAGGTCATTTGTGATATAAGTCTACCGTTTGTCAGGTAGCAATCAGTTTTAGCCTTGGATTTGGTGAAGTTAGGATTTGATGCATGGATCCGATCGGTTGGATCAGGAGGTTGTTAGAGTCGTGGAGGTATGATATCTAGTGCCAACTAGTGTTGGATAAGGTGTCTAAGTCCATAACTATTTCTGGTATGTACTTGACCCGACCCGGCATGGTCCATTTGGGTTGCATGGCACCATGCAATTGGATAAACTAAAATGAGAGAAATAACACTTATGGTTTATTAATATATTATAAGTTCTAATATATTAATAATATTATTTAATTAGTTTGATCAAGAATTAATTTAGAATTAATTAAGTGATCAAAAGATAACTAATTAAATATATGGGTAGATTATGTAAATCTTCCATATCTTATATAGTGGGCTAAGAGGCTCCATGGATTATCAAGTTGGGTTCCACCCATAGGATGCTCCATGGATGCTCCATGGGAGTTACAAACCCATGGGTCATGGAAATGAAGAGTCATGACACATTAGGGTTTACATGGTGTAACCCTAGATGTGTCAACACTATATAAGAAACCCATTCTCCACCAAAATTGGCTACAAATAAGAAACAAGAGGGCTAGAGCCGATTTTGCAAGTGTAAGATTCTCTCAAAGTTTACTCCTTTGCATTTGGTGTTGTGTGAAGCATTTGAGGCATCACACTTGGGGTGCTAGGCTCACAAGGTTTCAAGGATCATAATCAACAACAAGGTAAGTTATTCTATCTTTCATTCAAGTTAAAAATGTTCCCCATGTATGCTAGATAGGAATATAACCTTGGAATTCAACTTTCCATGATTATTAGACAAACATAGATCCAAGGTTATTAGGGTTGCATGTACACTTAGGAAGTGTTAGAATGCTCAAAACACATCAGTGGTATCAGAGCATGGTTCGTTTGTTGTTTTTTTTTTTTTTTTGTGTGCAAACAGCTTGAAAAAAAATCGTTTTTCTGTTTTCTGCTCGTATGAATGTTTGCATATTTGTTGCTGGAAATGGACTAGAAACATTACCCTAAACTGTTTTGATGTTTTAAAGCTTGTTTTAGATGGTGTAATGTTTATGCTAATCCATTTACAATGGCAATTATTAAAATTACAAGTTTTTTTTAAGTGTAATTTTTGATTCTTGAAAGTGTTCATATTCATGTTCTTGAACTTATGAAGATTAGATGATCATAGGAATTGTTTGTAACTTTCATGGTAGTTTAATTCATGATCATAATGTGTTTTAATGGAGTCCATAACTTGTCCTCAAGTTATGGAAAACCAAAAGTCTCACTTTTATTAAAGCCATTAAAAGAACACAAGAGTTATAAAAATGAAGAGTCTTCATTTTTATGTCTCAATTAATTCATAAGTTATAAGAAATGAAAAGTTTTGGAAGTTTACAAAACTTGCCCTCAAGTTTTGGAACATGTAAAGTCTTGATTAAAACTTTAGTTCCAACCCTTAGAATTTTAAAAGTTAAAATTCAACCCTTATACTTTATAATATTATAAGTTACTAATATATATATGTATAACGTCAAGTCGTCTTACCGCTAGTACGCCTCATTCACGAAGTTGGTCTATAAGGGGGGTATAAGGTTGTTGCCTATAAAATGGCAACTTAATGGGTGTCCACTCTCACCCACCGCTTCCTTGATCGGTGGAGGGTCGTTAGCCGAATGGGTAGGACAAGGACTTATAAATTCTCATTAAAAGTATGAAGAATATTATAAAGTAACTAAATGCTTTTATTAAATTCCCAATCTTAGTTACTTTAGGAAAATGTGAATAAGGTGCTAATCCATGAAATTACACTTTACACTTTGTTTAAGTCGTTAGTGGAGCTCGTGTGGTAAACCGGCACACTAACTTGGACTTAACAAGGAAGGTAAAGGGTGACTTAAAGTTTATTATAGGTCGGTGGAGCTCGTGTGGTTAACCGGCACATCGATTGAGTAATAAATATTAAGTGTACCAAGTGATTTGCATGGTTACTTCACACCTCGTTTTATGATCCTCGGTATCCCAGTCACAAAACTTGGAGGGCACACTCGAGATTGAAACATGCCTTTGAAAAGTTCATTGAATCTCAAAAGAATCTAGGAATTTCTAAGAACCAATTAAAAACCTAATATTTTCATTTCGTTTTCATGGTGGAAATTAGTGAATCGTCATTCACCTACCTTTCAAATATGTTATAGCTTGGATTACGGCATACCTCTTCTAAGTTATAATATATTGTGATTGGATCCTAGCCTTAATATTACATTTGGGTGTTTTATTAAGGACTCTCTTAATATCTAAACTAATCTTGTCCTCTTCTTTCAGATGTCTTCAAACAATGCTGCTTCTAGCTCTAATCCTAATGGCTCCTTTACCCTTATGAACTTGTGTGGGAAAGTCACTTTTGATGGATCAGAAACATCAGGATGATTACCCGCTACGTGGACAAAGAATATGTCATTGACAAGGAGCTTAAGGAGATTGATGAGACCACTGCAACTCCCCAGGAGATCGCTGACTTTCGGGCACATGAAAGGGATGCTACAAAAGTGGCATGCATCATGTTGGCCACCATGACAGCGGAACTCCAAAAGTCCTATGAGGACTTCTACCCTTTTGAAATGCACCAAGATCTGATGGAAAGATACCATCAAAGTGCACGACAAGAGAGGTATGAAATCATATGCTCTATCATAACAACCATGATGAAGGACGGGGAATCCGTCACGAGCCACATGCAGAAAATGCAAAGGTATGTGGATCGGTTGCTGAAGCTTAATGTGAACTTCCCTGAGGAGCTTGCAATAGATATAATTTTGCACTCCTTACCATCGTGCTATGATCAATTCCGCATGACATATCACATGAATAAGGAAGAGGTCACAATCAGCAAACTTCAGGGACTCCTCAAGACCGCAGAAACAGGTCTTAAGGGTAAGTCGGTTGTTAACACTCCTACTCCAAACTCCGCCCTGGTTTTGGCAATCGGGAAAGGTAGAGGGACGAAGAGGAAGAGCTCTTCGAAGGGTACCAAGCCTAGGACCCTTGATGGCTCTTCTTCAAGTGGAACCAAGAAAGGTTTTGTCACTCCTTCTTCTGACCCTAAAGAGGCTGAATGCTTCTATTGCCATGAAAAGTCACATTGGAAGCGGAACTGCCCAAAGTACCAGCAAGATGTGAAGGATGGGAAAGTTAAACCCAACCATGCAGGTATTTACACTATCTTATCTAATAACTCACCCCATTCTAACTCTTGGGTCCTTGATACCGGTTGTGGTATTCATATCTGTTCTGATTTGCAGGGACTAAGAAGAAGTGAGAATATGGAGCATGGAAGAATAAACTTAATCATGGGGAATAGGAAAGCTTTACCTGTCACCAAGATTGGAGTTTATACTTTATCGCTAAGTAGTGGGTTTAGTTTAGATTTGAATAAATGTTGTTATTCGCCAGAAATGGCAAGAAATATTATTTCCTTTCATGCATTGTATAAACAAGGTTTCACCTTTTCATTTGATAATGAAGTTGGTTCGATTAATGCTTTCTTTAATAATGTTCTTTATTTTAAAGCATTACCTTGTGATGGTGTGTATGAAACTGTATTTGTGGTTGATAACTTAGGAAATAATGTATTGTGTATTGATTCTGTTAATGATAATAACTTGGATAAAGCATCATTATGGCATTGTCGTCTTGGACATATAAGCAAGAAACGCATAGGCCAACTCCAAAAGGATGGAGTATTGGAGTCATTTGACCTAAAGTCAGATGATAGTTGCGAATCATGCTTACTTGGAAAAATGACAAAGTCACCCTTCACAGGTTCTTGTGAGAGGGGTGAAGGTTTGTTGGATCTTATACACACGGATGTGTGTGGGCCCTTCAAACATACCACAAGGGATGCTAATCGTTATTATTTGACTTTTACTAATGATTACAGTAGATATGGATATGTCTACTTAATCAAGCATAAGCCAGAGACTTTTGAGAGGTTTAAAGAGTTTAAACAGGAAGTCGAGAATCAATTGGGCAGGAACATTAAGATGCTTCGATCCGATCGAGGTGGTGAGTATCTTAGTTCAGAGTTCCTCGACTATCTTACGGAATGTGGGATTGTCTCACAATTGACACCTCCCAGGACACCGCAGTTGAATGGTGTAGCTGAGAGGCGTAATCAAACCTTGTTGGATATGGTTCGTTCCATGATGAGTCGAGCTTCGCTACCAATATCATTTTGGGGGTATGCCTTAGAGACTGCCGCCCATATCCTTAATCTAGTTCCCACAAAGAAAGTTGCCAAAACTCCTCATGAGATGTGGACTGGTAAAGTACCCAAACTAGACCACATTAAGATTTGGGGTTGCGAGGCTTTCGTAAGACGCGAGACTCATGATAAGCTCGAACCTCGAAGTGAGTGGTGTATTTTCATCGGCTACCCACAGAAATCCTTTGGTTACCTCTTCTACAGACCTAGTGAGAATGTGGTCTTTGTAGCTAGGAGGGCTTTCTTTCGAGAGAGAGAGTTCATAAGCCAAGGAGACAGTGGGAGGCAAGTTGACCTTGAAGAAATTCAAGAGTCAAGTGGTGAAGGAACTTAAAACCCTAGCACTCAACTTCAGGAGGAAACTTATGTTGAGCCAATTGACAAGTCTGTACCTCTGAGGCGTTCCACAAGGGTTAGGAATGCACCTGAGCATTACTTTGGATTCCATATTACTGCGGAAGGTGATACACTTATCAGTGATGAGACACTGATAGGTCTGGATGAACCTAACAGTTACGCGGAAGCCATGGCAGGCCCTGAGTCAGCCAAGTGGAAAGAGGCAATGGACAGCGAGATACAGTCCATGTATGACAATCAAGTTTGGAACTTGGTTGAGAATGTACCAGGTCGTAAGATTGTAGGGTGCAAATGGATCTTCAAGAAGAAGACCGACATGGATGGTAATGTACACACTTATAAGGCACGACTGGTTGCAAAGGGTTTCTCACAAACTCCGGGAGTTGATTATGATGAGACCTTTTCTCCAGTGGCCAAGATTAAGTCTATTAGAGTTCTGTTAGCCATAGCCGCATTTCATGACTATGAAATATGACAAATGGATGTCAAAAGCGCTTTCCTTAATGGAAAGTTGGCTGAGGATGTTTACATGAGTCAGCCAGAGGGTTTTGTCAACACAGAGTACCCTAATAGAGTGTGTAAGCTTGAGAAATCCATTTATGGGTTAAAGCAAGCACCTCGCAGATGGAATCTTTGCTTTGATGAGAAAGTCAAGGAATTTGGCTTTTCTAGGAGTGAAGATCAATCTTGTGTATATGTCAAGGCTAGTGGGAGTATAGTTAGCTTTTTGGTATTGTATGTGGATGACATACTACTCATAGGAAATGACATCCCAACTCTGCAGGAAGTTAAGTCCTGGCTTGGGAAGTGTTTCTCTATGAAGGACTAAGGAGAAGCTGCCTATATTCTAGGTATAAGGATCCTGAGAGACCGGAGTAAAAGACTAATTGGACTTAGTCAGAGTACTTACTTGGATAAGGTGTTGAAGAGATTTGGCATGCAGGACTCCAAGAAAGGAGAGTTACCCATCCAGAGTAATGCACAAAGCCCTAGTACTGAGGCTGAGATAGCAGAAATGAGTCGAATACCTTATGCTTCGGCTGTAGGATCGATCATGTATGCTATGACGTGTACTCGACCTGATGTAGCCTTTGCTTTGAGCATGGTTAGCAGGTATCAGGGGAACCCTGGCAAGGCACACTGGACTGCGGTAAAGAATATCCTTAAGTACCTACGGAGGACTAAGGACTGGGTCTTTACCCTCGGTGGGAGTGAAGACTTGAGAGTTGTAGGGTATAGTGATGCTAGCTTTCAGACTGATAGGGATAATTTCCGCTCTCAGTCAGGCTGGGTCTTTACCTTAAATGGAGGAGCAATTTCTTGGAAGAGTTCCAAGCAAGAGACAGTGGCTGATTCAACTTGCGAATCAGAGTATATAGCAGCTAGCGAGGCAGCAAAGGAGGCGATATGGCTGAAGAACTTCATTGGAGACCTTGGAGTTGTACCAGCTATTAAAGAGCCAATGGAAATTTTCTGTGATAGTGAAAGTGCAGTTGCCTTAGCCAAGGAACCAAGGGATCACGGGAGATCCAGACACATCGACAGAAAATACCATTTCATCAGACATCGAATAGAAGAAGGACTCCTCATGGCAAAGAGGGTATCATCGGATAAGAATCCATCAGATCCCCTCACGAAGGGACTGACTCAGGTTAAGCATCTCTAGCATGCTCGGAGAATAGGGCTGAAGGATGATATTAGATTTAGTAGTTAGATAACCTTGAAATTTGTAAAGTGTAATTGACATTAGATGATGAATAAAAGGTGTTTTATTTATGAGTAAAGTGTTGCTATCTCTTGTCGATCGTTTACTATATTTCTTTTGCATGTTTTGACTTCCAGAATAATTATGTTTGGTATATCATATTATTTGAACCTCCACAGTCGGTCATGTGTCGGAAGTAGGTATGAATCAAGACTGTCATGATTGGTTGCAGAGGTCTAAGTTGTTGGACATGGCTACAACACTCATGAGTACTCATAAGTTCTGAGCATTGGACTCAACCCACGCTCACTGGAATCACTTCATGGAATTTATCTCGAGTGATCGTGAGACGGTAATATCATATAAGTCTTCAAACCTAGATATATGATTTGTTACTTATGAGTTGGTTATGCATTGATTGTACGAAAACGCATTGGTAACTCAATGTTATAAAACATGCTCTTGTGTATAATTCAATGAGTAGTAGAACAAACATATGAGTCGAAGTTTATCTGTTCCTTCTTGGATTAGAAGCTGATATCTGGTCCCCTCGATGATTTTGTTTTGACCTATGTACCGGGCCCGGTCAGAACTAAGTTGATGTGTTCAATTAAGTTCTTTGTCAAACAAATCGGAAATCGGGAAACAAACTGTTGGACAATAAGTAAGACATTGTTCCATGTATTTGTCCGGCTGATATCTAGAACAGAGGATTATATGATCACTTATCTTAAATGGCGTATCATCATCTTCTCAGTTCCGAGAGACCTTGAAAGAGCTACGATTGCCGATCGGTTCCTGAAGTATTGCAGTTATAGTTATTAGACTTATCCAAGTGGGAGACTGTTGGATAAGGTGTCTAAGTCCATAACTATTTCTGGTATGTACTTGACCCGACCCGGCATGGTCCATTTGGGTTGCATTGCACCATGCAATTGGATAAACTAAAATGAGAGAAATAACACTTATGGTTTATTAATATATTATAAGTTCTAATATATTAATAATATTATTTAATTAGTTTGATTAAGAATTAATTTAGAATTAATTAAGTGATCAAAAGATAACTAATTAAATATATGGGTAGATTATGTAAATCTTCCATATCTTATATAGTGGGCTAAGAGGCTCCATGGATTATCAAGTTGGGTTCCACCCATAGGATGCTCCATGGATGCTCCATGGGAGTTACAAACCCACGGGTCATGGAAATGAAGAGTCATGACACATTAGGGTTTACATGGTGTAACCCTAGATATGTCAACACTATATAAGAAACCCATTCTCCACCAAAATTGGCTACAAATAAGAAACAAGAGGGCTAGAGCCGATCTTGCAAGTGTAAGATTCTCTTAAAGTTTACTCCTTTGCATTTGGTGTTGTGTGAAGCATTTGAGGCATCACACTTGGGGTGCTAGGCTCGCAAGGTTTCAAGGATCATAATCAACAACAAGGTAAGTTATTCTATCTTTCATTCAAGTTAAAAATGTTCCCCATGTATGTTAGATAGGAATATAACCTTGGAATTCAACTTTCCATGATTATTAGACAAACATAGATCCAAGGTTATTAGGGTTGCATGTACACTTAGGAAGTGTGAGAATGCTCAAAACACATCAACTAGTTCCAGGGAAGTATTTCGTTCGGAAGTCGTGTGAGGCAACTATGTGGGAATCCTTTAGCTCCATGACCGGGCTGGAACCCCGTATTTCAGATGAGTGTCACTCGGTTGTGACGAATCAGAGGATTTTGGATGAGATGCAAGGATAGGTCATTGGATTCCAAGTTATGGGTTAGACCCGAGTTATGTATAAAGTGGTATTCCAATCTAGGGTATTCCATCGTGAGGATGAACGGGCCCTGCAATTGAGTGGAACTACGTGTTTGGTATTCCAACCCGAGGGTTGATTGAACCAAACATGTGCGTGATACGAGGGTATGCCATCCTAGGGGTGACTGGACCTGTCGTAGGCATGCCTAGTATTCCAGCCCGAGGCTGATTGGGCCAGGTATGTGTATTTGTGATTATGAGTCGATTATTATATGTATGAGGATGACGGTGGATTCTCCGCTTGTGAGTCTGATCAGAGACACCCAGGTTGAGGGCATGCGACCGGAGAATTGGAAGCTGGAGAGGATCAAGGGTGAGAACACCCGGTTTGTACAGGATAGCCGGGAATTATTGACCTGATGCGGTCGGGTTTGGGTTCCAATGTCTGGTGGGGTCAGACAGACCGTCATGGAAGAGACTCACAAGTCTAATTTTTCTATTCAACCGGGGGCCACCAAGATGTATAGAGACCTGAGTTTGAGTTACTGGTGGCCATGTATGAAGCGAGAAATCGCTTGGTACGTCGAGAGGTGCTTGACCTGTAGGATGGTCAAGGCCGAGCATCAGAGGCTGCATGGAAAGTTGTAGCCCCTAGAGATTCCCATGTGGAAATAGGAACAGATCACGATGGATTTTATTACCACGTTGCCGAGGACGACAAAGGGGTTTGATGCTATATGGGTCATCTTGGATTGATTGACCAAGAGTGCCCATTTCTTGGCCATACGGGAGAGTTCTTCGGCCGAGAAGTTGGCCGACGTGTATGTCCACGAGATTGTTGCTCACCTCGGAGTCCCAGTCTCCATTGTCTCCGATCGAGATGTTAGATTTACCTCCCGCTTCTGGCAGAAGTTCCACGAGGAACTGGGCACACGGTTGCATTTTAGCACAGCATTTCACCCACAGAACGATGGTCAGAGTGAGCAGACCATTCAAACGCTTGAGGACATGTTGAGGGCGTGTGTTATTGACTTCGGTGGGAGCTGGGATTCCCACCTACCCCTTGCAGAGTTCGCCTACAACAACAACTATCATTCCAGCATTGGCGCTCCGCCTTTCGAGCTGTTGTATGGGCGGAGATGTCGCACCTCGGTTTGTTGGAGGTGAAGTTGGACACATGGTGTTGGGTCGGACGGAGGTAGTCTTGCAGACTACCAAGAAGATTCAGCAGATTAGCCAGCGGCTGCAGACCGCTCAGAGTCGGCAGAAGAGTTACGCCGACCGGTGCCGATCTGAGTTAGATTTTTAGGTCGGTGATATGGTACTCCTGAAGGTGTAGCCCTGGAAGAGTGTGATCCATTTTAGGAATAGGAAAAATTGGGTCCCCGATATATTGGGCCGTTCAGGATTGTTGCCAGGATTGGCAAGGTGGCATACAGGCTAGATCTTCCGGGGGAGCTTAGTCGGATTCACATCACTTTCCACGTTTTGCAATTGCCCAAGTGTGTTATGGACCAGGAGGCGGTGGTATCCTTGGATGACATTCAGGTCGATGAGCACCTAAACTATGTTGAGAGGTTCGTGGCCATACTAGAGAGGAAGGTGAAGATTCTACGGAACAAGGAGATAACTTTGGTGAAGGTACAGTGGGAGCGTTGGTGGGGATCCGAATGGACGTGGGAGCCGGAGGCTGAGATGCGGGAGCACTATCCGGAGTTGTTCACCGCAGCAGAATTCGACGGCGAAGTCTAGTTTAATTGGGAGAGAATTGTAATGCCCCGATTCTAAGGTATTGATAGTATGACTTTAAATTTCAAGTTTCAAGGTCTACTCGAGGAGTGGATGCCCTGACTAGTCGAGTAGGAGCGAGATTGGGCCACGTATTTAAGTGACTAACTCGCCGAGTCGGAAGAGTGACTCGACGAGTTGGAACTGGAGGGTGAAACCCTAATCCCCGGGGTTTTGCACCCTATTTAAAGGATCGTTTGCCCCTTAGCCTTCCCTTACAGCCCCTGTGAGTCCAGAAACCCTAAATCTCCATTTTCTCTCCATACTTGTGTGTTTAAGCTTTAAAGGTGGATCTTGGTGAGGAAAGACTTGAATATCAAGAAGCTTTGAGCAAGGAACAGTTGGGGATCTAAAGTCTACCTCAGTTTATCATCATTTGAACGTATCAAGTCATTACCTTGAGCTTCTTTAGCTAGATCCCTTTTATATTTGAGTTTTCGGACCATTTTGGGCATTTGGTGTTACATTTCGAATGATGAACCAAGATCTGAAGTTGCAACTTCAGATCTAGGCTCATCTTGGCTCTTATCATCATAAAGTCTCAGTCTCTAGCATGTTGGTGAAATTATTTTTCCTAGAACCTCTTCTTTAGCTAGATTTAAGTCATTAGCACCTTGCATGAACGTAAATTTTGCAACTTTACGTGATAAAAATGCCCTAGGAGCTTGGATCTGAAGTGTGGAGCCTTGGCATGGCTTAAAAAGCATCTGTATGGATGAAGGACTGAAGGGACTCAGCGAGTTGCATGAACGACTCGGTGAGTCCGATGAAAATTGCCTTTGGCTCGGCGTGTCAGATGAGTGACTCGGCAAGTTGGAAAGTTATGCAAGGAACTCGGCGAGTAGATAAGGGTACTCGATGAGTTGAGGTCAACATGGACTGTTGACCGTGACAGTTCACTTTGACTTTGACCAAGGGTTGACCAGTTGACTTCTGAGGGTATTTTGGTAAATTAAATATTCATAACAAAGGACATTCGTGAATATAGGTGTTGGAGTTGGAGCTACATCTGGAGGAGTTTGACACTACCTTCCGAGCTACTTGTGAGGTGAGTTATCCTCACTATACTCAAGGGTCTACGGCACCAAGGTCGGCCCTTTGGATTGTTATCTGGTTATGCTATGCTAGTATGATCTGTTAGATCGGTATCCTAGAGGGTAGGATAATATTATATGGTATGTGGTATGACCAGTTATGATGTATCATAGAGGGTAGGATAATATTATATGATATGTTTTATGATCTGTTAGATCGACATCCTGGTAGATAGGATGGTGTCATGTGTTATGTGGTATGATCTGTTAGATCAAGTATTGTCTATAGACTGTTATGTGATTATCTGTTATATATGCACATGTTCGTTTAGCGGTTGAGGTTTATCTGCTTTGTGCGCAGGCCAATAGACCTGGGCATTCCAACCTGTAGGTTGTGGGCCATGGGTATTCCATCCCGAGGATGATTGGACCCATAGTATGTTGGCATTGTAACCGGATGGTTGAGGACCTGGGGTATTCCAACCCGATGGTTGACTGGATCCATAGTATGTTGTTTATGATTATATGTGTATTGTTGTGGTATGGGTATTTTGGGGGAACTCACTAAGCTTTCGGGATTACAGTTTCAGTTTATTGTTGCAGGTACATCAGGGGATCGCGGCAAGGCGAATGCGTGATCGTACAGCTCCTCACTTTTTATGACTTTGTTTCTGGGATACTCTGATATGATACATTTTGAAAACAAGTTTTGTAATGGTTAATGGTTTTGGAAATGTTTTAATAGTTTTAAATTGGCTTGAATTTTATGGGTGTTACAAACTCTTCATCAAAATTAACATTTAATTTAAGCAAGCGGTCCACGAATATCTGCATCTTTTGCAAGTGGGGCGTGATGGGTTCACCATCCTTCATTTTGGTTGTGATCATGGAGGCAATGATCTCATACCTCTCCTGCCGAGCACTTTGATGGTATCTTTCCATCAAATCATGATAGATTTCATAAGGATAGTAGTCCTCATAGGACTTCTGCAGCTCAGCAGTCATGGTTGCAATCATAAGACACGACACCTTTGTCGCATCCCTCTCATGAGTAGTGTGTTCAACGATTTGTTCAGAAGTAGCAGCGGTGACATCAACCTCCTTGAGTTGTTTATCAAGGACATATTCTTTGTCCTCATAGCGAATAGCCATCCTGATGTTTCGAATCCAGTCATTGAAATTCGAGCCATCGAAAATGACCCTCCTACATAGGTTCATGAGGGAGAAAGAGCCTGAAGGGATTGGGTTGGAAGCATTGTTTGGGATAGACATATGTAAAAGAAGAAGAATAAAGTTTATATTAGATGATAATGCTTAATATTACACCCAATATGAAATATTAAGGCTACGATCCAACACAATATTCTACTATTGCGAAGAGGGATGCCGTAATCCAATTGTAAAATATTTGAAGGTAGGTAAATGACGATTTACCAATATCCACCATGAAAAACGTAATATATTATTAAGTTTTAATTGTATTGAAATTCCTAGATCTTTGAGATTCATTGAAATTTTCAATGGCATATTTAAATCTCGATTGTCCCCTTCAAGTTTTTGACTGGGATGCCGAGGATCACAAACAAGGAGTGAATAACCATGCAAATTAGCTTGGTACACCCAATGTTACAAATCACCTAATCAATGTGCCGCTTAACCACACGCTCCATTGATCTATTATTAACACCAAGTTACCCTTTGCCACACATTGTCGGTCCCAGATTAGGGTGCCGGTTAACCGCACATGCTCCACTAACGACTTAACAAGGTGCAAAGTGTAATTTCATGGATTAGCACCATTTCACATTTTTCCTAAAGTAACTAAGATTGGGAATTTAATAAAAGTTTAGTTATTTATATTTATCATTATACTTTTTAATGAAGGAGAATTAATGT
Organism: Lactuca virosa; assembly: GCF_052849685.1. Taxonomy (NCBI): domain Eukaryota; kingdom Viridiplantae; phylum Streptophyta; class Magnoliopsida; order Asterales; family Asteraceae; genus Lactuca; species Lactuca virosa. Next base: position 247,664,022 of record NC_136432.1, read on the forward strand.
CCTATCCTACCCGTTCGGCTAACGACCCTCCACCAGTCAAGGAAGCGGTGGGTGAGAGTAGACACTCATTAAACTACCATTTTATAGGCAGTAACCTTATACCCCCTTATAGACTGACTTCGTGAATGAGGCCTACTAACAGTAAGCCCGACTTTTTCTTATATATATATAACGTATATATATATATATATATATATATATATATATATATATATATATATATATATATATATATATATATATATATATATATATATATGTGACTCCCCGTTTATTTAAATAAATTAATAAATGTAATTCCCGTATTAATTTGTGAAGAATTTTAATAATGGAGGGTTGTTTAGTAAATCACCGAGTTGATTTGAGAATAATTTTAGAAGCAAGGGTATGTTCGGTAAATATTAGGACTTCATTTGAAGAGATTTTAAATAGTTGGGGTTAAAAGGGTAACTTATGGACTTATTTTGAAAGAAAAGAAGGAAGGAGTGATCAATTATGTTAATAAGGGGATATGTTTTATGGCACCGGGTATATAAGTTATATGAGAACCCTAAGCCTAGCTTGATGTAGCAGTCGTCGGGTAGCACCCCCTTCAGCCGACACCACCCGTTTCCTCCACCCTCCGGTCACTCATGGTTGCCAATCGACCGCCGACTACAGGCCAACGTTGCTGTCGCCATTGGAAGCTGCCGGCAGTGAAGTTTCGCAGTGACTTACGTCGCCGGCATGGGCCGTGAATAATCAGCCACCACCGGTTTTCTTCTTCTCTTTTCCGTTGATGCCGCCGTCGATTTCTACGGTGGTTCTTTGCTACATCTTGTTTGCCGCCGCCACTGTGAGGGTTCACGGATCAACCATCGAGATGGTTGTAGTTGTTCTAGAGCGCTACCTCCGTATCTCACTTCTTTTCATTCCGCCTCCTGCCACCGCAAGCGTGGAGATGGTTAGATGCATTCGGGCAGGGCACTCGTGTATGTTGTCCTGTTCCGGACTGATGCCCATGGGAAACCATCGCCACCACCGTGAGGTGGTGGCTGTTATTGCGAAAGTCGTCGCTGCCGCCGCCTCTCCGGGGTTATGTCGCCGTCAAGCGCCACCAGGTGCTGGTTGTGTTACTATTACGAGCATAGTAGTGAGTGTGTGTTATTTCAATGTTGTACGATTGAGTTTGTTTAGCCGGAAAATGAGAACAGCCACCACCACCACCGTGAGGTGGTGGCTACCGCTAAGTGCCACCGCCGACCACCATGGTGTGGCTATGTGTGTATATCTAGCATTATAGTGTGTGTGTTTATTTTGGAGATTTACATTGTAATTGTAAAAATTAATTAATTAAGGGAAAGAAATGGAAAACCACCACCTTAGGGTGGTGGCCGCCGCCGTGAGCCGCCATTGACCACCACTACCCGAGGTGGTAGTGGGTGGTGCCCCACAAGCAAAACCCTAATGGACCTAGCCAAAACCCTAATGGGCTTAAAGATTAATTTTGGGCCTATTGGGCCATGTTTGAGTGGAAACCCTAATTAGGGTTTAGAAAACCCTAATTGTCAGTAATTGGGCCTTAGACTTGTTGGACCCACTTTTGGGCTATTGAGATTGGATTGTGTATTAAGCCCAATTTCTCGATATCATTGATCTAGTAGAGTAAAGGACTTAATGGATTAAGTCCTTAATGGGTTAAGTAAGAAACACTTAACCCTAATCGTCATTTTATGTGAAACCCTAGTTTCACTTGGGCCTTGAGTTGGGCCTTTCGATTGGGTTTTGGTAATTGGTTTATTAATGGGCCATCCAAGAATAATCAAATGGACTAGAGTAATTAGTTGGGCTTTAAGGTAAGGCCCATATGAGGGATTGGGCCCAATTTGGAAAATTGGGCCATTGATGGGCGATATGTTGGGCCTTGATCCTAGTTGACTTTGGGCCTATGGATTGGGCCTTGGGCTTGGGTAAGCCAAGCTAGGGGTAATGTAGTAATTATCCAATGTATGTATTTATAGTTATGTAGTGGAACCCAATTATTAATTGGATGTTATTTTGATATTGACAGATCGGGAATCTGTCATACAGCAGCTATGGTTTTGTCAGCAGGACTTCAGCAGTGTGAGGTGAGTTTCCTTCTAGTAGGAACGGGTCTACGGCCACAATGCCGGCCCGTTTAGTTATTAGTAATTTCGGACTTCGGTCCGATGTCGGGGTTAGCCCGATGCAGTTTATATGTTTCCGGACTTCGGTCCGATGTCCGGGTGGTCCCGAGAAGTAGTATGTATGCTTGATGTCTTTGTGATTCTTGCATGTTTATGTTATGTGCATTGTGTTCCGGACTTCGGTCCGATGCAGTAGTTATATGTTTATGTTACAAGTTTATGTATATGATATGTTCAGTTATTCCGGACTCCGGTCCGATGCAGTGGGCAAGGCCCAAGTTAGTCCGGGCTGCGGTCCGATGCAGTATGTAGTATATGTGTTTATGTTATATGTTATGATTATGTTATGCTATTTTCAGTTAGTTCTGGACTTCGGTACGATATGTCACGATTAACAGATCCACCAATGTCTCATGTCAATTTTCACTCAAAACTTTCAAAAAAAATCTCAAATTCTATTACATGGATTGGGCAAGGCCCTAGTTAGTTCCGGACTTCGGTCTGATGCAGTGGGCATGGCCCTAATCAGTTCCGGACTTCGGTCTGACGCAGTGGGCAAGGCCCTAGTTAGTTCCGGACTTCGGTCCGATGCAGTGGGCATGGCCCTAGTCAGTTCTGGACTTTGGTCTGATGCAGTGGGCAAGGCCCTAGTTAGTTCCGGACTTCGGTCCGATGCAGTGGGCAAGGCCCAGTATGTACTTTATATGTTATTGTATGGTATGTGGTAGTTTGGGGGAGCTCACTAAGCTTCGTGCTTACAGTTTCATTTTCGGTTTTAGGTACTAAGTTTCCAAAAGAGGAGCTCGGGAAGATTGCAGTGCACACACCATCTGTTCAGCCTGGGATGTCTATACTCTGATATACATGACAGTTGTTATATTATTTTGAGATACATTGTTATGATTTTTCTATGATGTATGATGACTATGGTTTTATTACTGATTTAAAACGAAATTTTCAGACTGTGTTTTTGGGATGTTACAAGTTGGTATCAGAGCCTTTGTTTGAGGGATTCGGGCACACTTTCGGGTGAGTCTGAACTCAAACTAAGGAAGTGGTATAAGTTTTCAAGAGAAAAACCATGTTTACAAAAGGATTTTGAGAAAAGAAAACAATTTTAGAAAAAGTATAAAGAAAAGAGTTTTAGAAAAAGCGAAAAGAATTTTGAAAAGAGAAAAGGGTGTGGTGCATGCAATCAGCCGAGCTCAAGTAAGTACTCCCAAAGTACCCATACAAGTTCATGTTATGATATGAGTATCAGCTTTATGAGAACTGCATGCTAGATTAGGACTAAGGATCTAGGAAGGATGCCTTATGTGCCTATTGTATGTGTATCAGTTTTATGAGAACTGCATGCTAGTTTAGGGCTAAGGATCTAGGAAGGTTGCCTTATGTGCCTGTTATATGTGTACCAGCTTATTAAGAACTGCATGCTAGTACAGATTAGTCAGTATGATAGCCAGAGTAGTATATGCTTGATTATGTGTACTCAACGCCCGAATGCTAGTTGCTTTGTGCTTTTAGGAGTTCTAGTTGTCTTTCACTAACTAGTAAACGAATATGTTAAGTTATATATTGCAAGGACTAAATAATTTCAAAAGGTTAGGTCTAGCTCTATTTCACAGCTCTTGTTTGAGTCCAACCGTTGTACGGTAGGATCTCTCATTCGAAGAATTATCTAGTCTGAGTAATATGTAATAGTATTCGCGAGCTAGTTAGGGGAATAAAGCAGGGACTTCTTATGCAGCTGATGGCGGAGAGTGGGTTGGTGATTACCCTAGGGCAAGCCTAGGATGAGATTAGCAAGAGATCAGCAGTAGTAGTAGAAGGGACTTGGTGGAGTCAATTCAGTACTTGACGAAAGTACGGATAGATGTGGAAGGTAGTATGCGCCCGTACTACTTAAAGCAGAGGATCCGTACTCGAATCAAGGAAGGCTGATATAAGACCAGGGAACTTGTAGTGTGTGAGATCCCTCGAGTTTTGATGAGTATTGTGATGTTAGTGATGGTATATTACCGAGTATAGTGACGCTACGTGGTAGACCAGATGGTAGTTCTGGTGACGACCAGGGATCAGGCTCGGACTCTGAAGCCGGGCAGGTTGATGATCAGATGAAGGAGTTCATTCCATCTGAGATTACGCGCAGTATCATTGACCAGACTCCTTTGATCTCCAGTATGATCAAGGAGGGCATTATAGAGATTTGTGACGAGAGGCCGAGTGCATTCTGCACTGAGATAGAGGTCATGATAGGGACGCGTACATTGATGTTTCGGGAGTTCAGAGCTTGTGAATCTTCAGATTGTCATGGGGGTTAGGGACCCCATTGTTAGCAGCAGATGGTTGGCAGATGTCGCCAACACTTTTATTCCAGTTGTTGTCTCGAAAGGGGACAAGATGTGATTTACTTCATGTATCCTGAAGTACAGAGAACAAGATTGATAGGAAGAGGTTGGTAGTGAGTTGAGTGATGATGCGGTTGATGCTGTGTCATGGGATGACTTTTAGACCAGATTATGGGCATAGTGTGCCCTGGCGATTGAGTCGCAGCAGTTGGCGCAATGGTTGTTAGATCTCCACCAGACGACAGAGACTGTGGCAGAAATCACTGCCAAGTCTCGATATAGAGCTTATATGGAGCCACAGTATGCATCAGATGAGGAAATGAAGAAGGTAAGTTACCCGAACATACTGTAGAATGATAGCAGAGAGATCGTGAGTATCTCGGGGTGCAAGACCCTGAGTGATATGACTTTTAGACCTTGAGAACGGAATATGGGCTTGGAGCACATTGGTAAGAGGGAACCATATCAGTTACTTATATTGAAGGGTCTCGGGAGAAGACCCTAGATTTAGGATTAGCTTTGGAAAGACCAACAGGACCAGATTCGGTGCAGCACTTACGAGAAACTGCACAAGGGAGCCTTTCGTTCCAAGGGTTTGAGTAAGTGTAACCCTGAGTTATCCTCGGTTTATGTCTAAATTATATTTCAAGAGATGTCATATGCCAATTGCATACCGAGAAGCATTTGCGAATAGTGATAGAGCAATTACCCAGATTACGGGATTGGGAAAGTACAGCGTCATCTTGGTTTATTCCAAGACTGAGGAGCAGCACGAGAAGCACCTGAGGGAGGTGCTAGAGACTTTGAGGAGGGAGAGAATTTTCACAAGGTTCTCCAATTGTGAGTTCTGGTTGCACGGGGTGCAATTTCTTGGGCACCTTGTCAATCAAAAGGGTATTCTAGTCGATCCGGCCAAGATAGAGGTCGTGATGCAGTGGGAGATTCCGAGATCTCCAATTGAGATCCAGAGCTTCCTGGGTTTAGCGGGTTATTACCGGAGATTTATTTAGGTTCTTGGAGGTGGTGTGATCTTTTGGACTGGCTAGTATTGAAACACTAGCAATGCTAAGCGTGGTTTCAGCAGATTGGGCATAGAATGGTAAGAAGGATTGAGAATCCTTCCAGAATTGTGTGTTGTAAGACGTTAGTTGAATCAAAGTGGGGGAGAATCATCCAAGGATTCAGAAGTAGGAGCATTTTTGACACTGTGATAAGTTTCGCATCTTTGTTTGGAAGGAAGACAACTCAAGCGGCTGTATGGTTTGAGGATAGTGTGAGATGGAAGTTTAGAAAAATTTGCCAATAGGGAGATCGCGTTCCCGTAATGTTTGCTAGAAAGCCTTAGGGAATCAGGTTGAGGATTTCAGTTAGGACATGAGTTCAGCTGAGTGCGGGTCAAGCGCGTGTTCGCTCCAGTATAGATAGTGTTAGAGTGTTGTAAGTCTGCGGGTGTAGCCGTAGCATTCGCTAGCAGTCAGATAGTGTTAGTGTGTTGTAAGTCTGTGGGTGTGGCCATAGCATTCACTAGCAGCCATATAGTATTAGAGTGTTGTAAGTCTGCGGGAGTAGCCGTAGCATTCACTAGCAGCAGATAGTGATAGAGTGTTGTAAGTCTGCAAGTGTAGCTGTAACATTCACTAGGTTGGTAGATAGCGTGAGTACGTTGTTAGGACGCGGGAAGGACAGTAGTACCCACCAGTTCGGGTGTAGCAGTGAGGATATGGAAATCCACAGATTGGATTTCGGAGTTTTGCAGACGGATTAGACCTGGTTAAGCCAGTGATAAGACTGTAGAAGCGCCACTACAGAGAAGAGAGAAAGGAAGCAGTGGACTACTTAAGGTCATTTATGACATAAGGTTACCAATGGTCATGTAGCAATCACTTTTAGCTTTGGGTTTGGTGACGTCAGGATTCGACGCATGGAACCAATCAGTGAGATCAGAAGGCTGTTAGGGCCACAGTGACAAGATAACTAGTAGCATGTGGTCCAGAGGAGGATTTCGTTCAGAGATCGGGTGAGACGACTAAATATGGAGTCCTTTGGCTCCGCAGCCGGACTGGAACCGGGTATTTCAGATGACTGATGACCAATTTGAGACCATGGAGGTCTTAGTAGATTTTGGAAGGTAGCCAAGGCGCAGCATACTGCTTCAGACAGTTCAGTGTTTCAGGAATTTTAATGCTTCGGACAGTTCAATGTCTCAAGCAGTAATGGTATTCTGGGATTTCATGTATGGTTAGAGTCACATATAGCTTGGGATATGCTAAGTCACTTACAACAGGATTATCTGAGTTTCGGCCAATATAAGTGAATCACAATGATAAGTGGATCTGTGATTTTGTTTTTCTAGTGGGAGCTTTGAGTTATCAGGAGATGAGTAGGCAACTGAGAGACAAGTAGAATGGATTCCGCAATAATGATTCAATAAGAGTGGTCTGTCAGGGATTTAGACCATCTTGAGACAGCAGAATTAAGATGAAGTATATGTGATCTTGTTGCGAGGAATTAGTTCGCCTGCAGATGTTAGGCCTTTGTGATGATTGGTCACAGCTACCCTGAGAAGGCTAGGGTGTGCCCGGGATGGTGACCATGTTACTAGAGTGGTTTGGCGTAGAAGAAATGGTAAGGAATGATTTCGAGGACGAAATCTAATGTAAGTGGGGGAGAGTTGTAATGCCCCGTTTATTTAAATAAATTAATAAATGTAATTCCCGGATTAATTTGTGAAGAATTTTAATAATGGAGGGCTGTTTAGTAAATTACAGAGTTGATTTGAGAAGAATTTTAGAAGCAAGGGTATGTTCGGTAAATATTAGGACTTCATTTGAAGAGATTTTAAATGGCTGGGGTTAAAAGGGTAACTTATGGACTTATTTTGAAAGAAAATAAGGAAGGAGGGATCAATTATGTTAATAAGGGGATATGTTTTACGACACCGGGTATATAAGTTATATGAGAACCCTAACCCTAGCTTGTTGTAGCAGTCGCCGGGTAGCACCCCCTTCAGCCGACACCACCCGTTTCCTCCACCCTCCGGTCACTCATGGCTGCCAATCGACCGCCGACTTCAGGCCAACGTCGCTGTCGCCATTGGAAGCTGCCGGCAGTGAAGTTTCGCAGTGACTTATGTCGCCGGCATGGGCCGCGAATAACCAGCCACCACCGTTTTTCTTCTTCTCTTTTCCGTTGATGCCGCCGTCGATTTCTACGGTGGTTCTTTGCTACATCTTGGGTGCCGCCGCCACTGTGAGGGTTCACGGATCAACCATCGAGATGGTTGTAGCTGTTCTAGAGTGCTACCCTCCGTATCTCACTTCTTTTCATTCCGCCTCCTGCCACCGCAAGCGTGGAGATGGTTAGATGCATTCGGGCAGGGCACTCGTGTATGTTGTCCTGTTCCGGACTGATGCCCATGGGAAACCATCGCCACCACCGTGAGGTGGTGGCTGTTATCGTGAAAGTCGCCGCTGCCGCCGCCTCTCCGGGGTTATGCCGCCGTCAAGCGCCACCAGGTGGTGGTTGTGTTACTATTACGAGCATAGTAGTGAGTGTGTGTTATTTCAATGTTTTACGATTGAGTTTGTTTAGCCGGAAAATGAGAACAGCCACCACCACCACCGTGAGGTGGTGGCTACCGCCGAGCGCCACCGCCGGCCACCATGGTGTGGTTGTGTGTGTATATCTAGCATTATACTGTGTGTGTTTATTTTGGAGATTTACATTATAATTGTAAAAATTAATTAATTAAGGGAAAGAAATGGAAAACCACTACCTTAGGGTGTTGGCCGCCGCCGTGAGCCGCCATTGACCACCACTACCCGAGGTGGTAGTGGGTGGTGCCCCACAAGCAAAACCCTAATGGACCTAGCCAAAACCCTAATGGGCTTAAAGATTAATTTTGGGCCTATTGGGCCATGTTTGAGTGGAAACCCTAATTAGGGTTTAGAAAACCCTAATTGTGAGTAATTGGGCCTTAGACTTATTGGACCCACTTTTGGGCTATTGAGATTGGATTGTGTATTAAGCCCAATTTCTCCATATCATTGATCTAGTAGAGTAAAGGACTTAATGGATTAATTCCTTAATGGGTTAAGTAAGAAACACTTAACCCTAATCGTCATTTTATGTGAAACCCTAGTTTCACTTGGGCCTTGAGTTGGGCCTTTCGATTGGGTTTTGGTAATTGGTTTATTAATGGGCCATCCAAGAATAATCAAATGGACTAGAGTAATTAGTTGGGCTTTAAGGTAAGGCCCATATGAAGGATTGTGCCCAATTTGGAAAATTGGGCCATTGATGGGCCATATGTTGGGCCTTGATCCCTAGTTGACTTTGGGCCTATGGATTGGGCCTTGGGCTTGGGTAAGCCAAGCTAGGGGTAATGTAGCCATTATCCAAAGTATGTATTTATAGTTATGTAGTGAAACCTAATTATTAATTGGGTGTTATTTTGATATTGACAGATCGGGAATCTGTCATCCAGCAGCTATGGTTTTGTCAGCAAGACTTCAGCGGAGTGAGGTGAGTTTCCTTCCAATAGGAACGGTTCTACGGCCATAATGCCGACCCGTTGATGTCGGGGTTAGCCCGATGCAGTTTATATATTTCCGGACTTCGGTCCGATGCCCGGGTGGTCCCGAGAAGTAGTATGTATGCTTGATGTCTTTGTGATTCTTGCATGTTTATGTTATGTGCCTTATGTTCCGGACTTCGGTCCGATGAAGTAGTTATATGTTTATGTCACAAGTTTATGTATATGATATGTTCAGTTATTCCGGACTCCGGTCCGATGCAGTATGTAGTATATGTGTTTATGTTATATGTTATGATTATGTTATGCTATTTTCTGTTAGTTCCGGACTTCGGTCCGATGCAGTGGGCAAGGCCCTAGTTAGTTCCGGACTTCGGTCCGATGCAGTGGGCATGGCCCTAGTCAGTTCCGGACTTCGGTCCGATGCAGTGGGCAAGGCCCTAGCTAGTTCCGGACTTCGGTCCGATGCAGTGGGTATGGCCCTAGTCAGTTCCGGACTTTGGTCCGATGCAGTGGGTAAGGCCCTAGTTAGTTCCGGACTTCGGTCCGATGCAGTGGGCAAGGCCCAGTATGTGCTTTATATGTTACTGTATGGTATCTGGTAGTCTGGGGGAGCTCACTAAGCTTCGTGCTTACAGTTTCAGTTTTGGTTTTAGGTACTCAGTTTCCAAAAGAGGAGCTCGGGAAGATTGTCGTGCACACACCATCTGTTCAGCCTGGGATGTTTATACTCTGATATACATGGCAGTTGTTATATTATTTTGAGATACATTGTTATGATTTTTCTATGACGTATGATGACTATGGTTTTATTATTGATTTAAAACGAAATTTTCAGACTGTGTTTTAGGGATGTTACAATATATATATATATATATATATATATATATATATATATATATATATATATATATATATATATATATATATATATATATATAAATATATATATATATATATATATATATATATATATATTAAACTTGTAATATTATAAAGTATAAGGGTTGAATTTTAACTTTTAAAACTCTAGGGTTTGGAATTAAAGTTTCATTGATGAGACTCTACAAATTCCAAAACTTGACGGCAAGTTTTGAAACTTGTAAAAACTCTTCACATTCATAACTTATGAGTTTAATAGGATTTTAATATATTAGTCATTTCATTTTCCATAACTTGAGGACAAGTTATGGAGGTCATTAAACATCATTTAGATCATTTTTCTAACAACTAAATTATCACATAATTCATGATCTAACTAAACTCATAGGCAAGCTAAGTTTTCAAGTCAACAATTTGAAAGCAATTTTGTTTATCATATTAAAACAACAATTATTTAAAAACTTTGACAATTATCTTGTGTTTGGATGAATACAAGCACTACCATATCATAAAAAACATTTCCAGTGATCCAAAATAATTTGTGGTAGTGTTCAAAATCCAAACCAAGCCAAGAAACTCGAAATTCTGCAAATAGGGCCTTCAACTTGTCGAGTGTATGAACTGACTCACCGAGTTGCCTTGTTTTTTGAGTGGACTCGTCGAGTCTGTTCATGTACTCGGCGAGTTCATCAGTCAGAGGCCAAAATTTCGACCTTTTCAGCTTTGAAAAACTAGTAAGCATCAAATATAATAGAAAACAATCCAACGCTCTGATACCACTGTTGGGTTTTGAGTAGTATAATGCTTTGGATCTATGTTTTCTTTAATTATACATGAATTTTCTTTTTCCAAAGCATTCTCCCTAGCTAGCATACAATTGAAGCTAAATAATATAAAACTTCGTTTGAATGCTTACCTCTTGAGTAGGGTAGAGTTCTTGACCTTTGAAAGCTTGAGAACCTCAAGTGTGATGAATCTATTGGTTCACAAACACCAAAATGCAAGAGGAGGTTTTAGGAGCATAAGATACTTGACTCCAAAGAGTGTGTAGCCGATTTTGGCTTATGGGGCACTATTTATAATGTGGCAAGCACTAGGGTTACACTTTGTAAACCCTAATGTTCCATGACTTTTCACATTCTTATGCTCCATGGCTTAACCTCCATGAACTCTCCATGGATTATCTTATTGGTTTAGCCCAACCATTTAGTCATGGATCATTAGTCCACTTTACAAGAATGATTGATTTACATAATAAATGCCCATATATTTAATTAGTCTCTTTTGATCACAAAATTGATTCTTGATCAACACTAATTAAATAATATTAATATATTATACTTAAAATATATTAATAAATCACAAATAACCTTATTCTCAAAAATCCATCCTACCAAATTGAACTGGTGAAGGCAACCCAAAAAGGGACCATGCTACAATCGGGCCAAGTACATACCAGTTATAGTTATGGGCTTAGACACCAAATCCAACAAGGTGGCAGCCACCACCTCACGGTGGTGGTGGTGGCTTTTCTTGTGAAGTACGGCTAAAGCAAAACACGCCTACAAACTGAAACACGCACACAAAACACGTATTTTGCTCGGAAATGAACACGACCACCCACCTCACGGTGGTGTACGGAGGTGGCAGTAAGATAACCACAACCATGGTGGTTTGTCATGGCGGTTCCCCTGATGTTTCCGGTCAATAGAGAGCATCCACATACGTATTCGGCTAGCAGAAACCAAACGCCTAAACAAGGTCGCTGAACGTGCATCCACGCAGCCACAATTGGTGGAAGACAGCAACTGGAGCGCTGAAGAAGATTTTCGCTTGGAGCTGCGGTGGTGACGGGCGTGGCTGAGCGTAACGAGCGAGGAACGGAGAAGGGTCGGCGGTCACTCGGAGCTTCAACCGATCGGAGAACGAGAGAGAGTCGGATGGAGGTAGCGGAAGGTTTTGCATGTGGTGGTTCTCTCTCGGCTGTTAATGGAGTCCGGCAATGGTGGTGGCGACTCGACGGCGAAGAGGCGGAAGATCAGTATCAACAAGGCAGGTGGTGGCTGGAAACGTCTTCAATAATGGTGGCGGCTGAAAAGTCATACACGACGGCTGAGACAAGCTCCTTAGCGTTAGGGTTTGGACGGGGGTGACATGTTATATACCCCGATCCCCATAAACATTATCCCATAACGACATAAATGGATCCTCCTTCTCCCTTTTCTTTCAAAGCGAATCTATAATTTACCCTTTTAACCCCAGCCATCCAAAATCCCTTCAAATTAAGTCCTTATGTTACCAAATAGCCCCTCCTCTACATAACCTTTTCAACTTAGGTCCAAAATTTACTCTTTAGCACAAGGGAGTTTGTCGTTCCAGAGGTTTGGGATGCTACAAGTGTGGCAGGTTTGGTCATGTTAGCAGGGATTGTCCTTAGGGGGCAAGCCCGTTTATGTTTTCACTGCGATTGGGTGGGCCAGAAGAAGGCCGATTGTCCGACGACGAGGGGAGGATCAGTGAGTGCGCCTGCCCCAGATTCTTTAAGGATCACTGATGGATGAGAGGGTAGGGCAGGAGCCCCAACGGAGAGGAGTATGGCTTTGCAGTCACAGACAATGGAGATCAGGATTCTAGCAGGCTATGTTGCAGGTATGTTCTTTTGCTCTATTCGGTTCTATCAGTGTTCAGAGATTTTGTTTTCTCACATTGGTTGAGTGTAAGTATACATATGGGTTCACCTCTCTTCTTTTGTTTGGACTATATTTCAAGAAAGGTGATATGCCAATTGCATACCGTGAATTATTAGTGGTTAGTAAAAGGTTGTTTCCCTTTTAGCGGGCTGGGGGTGTTCAATGTTATCCTGATTTATGGTCGAGATCGGCTCAGGGGTATTATGTGGAAGATTTGTGCTTAGCTTCATCAAGCTAGTCCTCCTGTATTGATAGGGTATGGTGGTTTCATCATCTGTTTTGGTATGATCGACGGTAGTCTATGGGAGAACTTTTGGGTTCTAGCACTACCGTTGCTAGGAGAGGAGCGGTAGCAGAAATCTGTTGGTGTTAGTCACATGAGTGTTTGGTCATTGGATGTTTTAAGAGAATCATATTTTCGCATGGGTTGTGTTCGGTTAGAGTTCAGTGGTGCTCCGAGAATGGAAGTGGGAGCGAGGATTCGTCAGCCTGGGAAAGATTAAGGCCTCCAGTCGCTAGCATGGGAGGTGGATTGAAGTATCAGACTGGACCAGATTTGAATAGTACTCTTCAATATTTTTGAGGATGGGCGAACTTAGGGTTTGACTGGTAATTGATCGCTAGAATTGGTAAGCACAAGTTGTCAACAATGGATTATTAGAAAGTAAGAAGGATTGGGAATCCTTCAATTGTCACGTGTTGTGAAGACTTAGTCGAATCTAAGTGGGGGAGAATCGATCAGGTATTCACGAGCAGAAATATGTGTGAAACTTGGATGAGTTTCACATCCCCGTCAGGGAGGAAGAAGGTCTAGTGGCCGTGTAGGTTGAGGATTGTGTGAGTTCAGAAAACGTTCCAACATTTGGTCCATGCTTTTCCTTGGCATCGGATAGCAGGATTAAGGGACCAGGTTAGAGGTCCAGGTAGGACACGAGTTCAGTTGAGTGTTAGGTCGAGTGCGTGTTTGACTCAGGATGGATATAGTTGTTATTGGTGGTAGGACCAAGGTTGGAAGATAGTGGTAGAGTGTTGTAAGCATGAGGGTGTAGCTGTAGCATTCACAAGGTTGACAGATAATGCTAGAGTGTTATAAGCCTGCGGGTCTAGACGTATTGTTCACAAGGTTGGCAGATAGTGCTAGAGTGTTGTAAGCTTGCGGGTATATCCGTAGCATTCACAAGGTTGGCAGATAGTGCTAGAGTGTTGTAAGCCTGCAGGTGTAGCCATAGCATTTTAGGTTGGTAGATAGCCTGGCAGTGTTGTTAGATCGCGAAAGGAACAATAACACCCACCAGTTCGGGTCCAGCAGTGAGGGTGTGGCAAATCCACAGATTGTTTATAGGTTTCCCCAGATGAATTAGACCTGGTGTAGCCAGTGATGAGATAGTAGGAACCCACTGCAGACATGGGATGAAGGTGTTGGGTTTTGAGCATTCTAACACTCCTATGGTGTACATGCAACCCTATAAACCTTGGATCTATGTTTTCTCTATTATACATGCAAATATTAACTATTCCAAGGTTTCATCCTAACTAGCATATTATGAAGCACATATACTACAAAGTTCTAGTTAGATGACATACCTTTTGATGTAGCTTGATGTCTTCAAGCTTTAAGAGCTTAGCCCCAATAGTGTGAAGCCTCAAATGGAATCACAAATCACCAAAACACCTTGGAAGAACTTGAGAGAATATGTATGCACACTAAAATCGGCCCACTCTTATTTTCACACACTTGTTCCCATTTTGTGAGCCAAGGACCCCTTTATATATTATGGAGGATTAGAGTTACATCCATGTAAACCCTAATACCCATGACCTTTCATTTACATAGGATCCATGGGTTAAAAGCTCCATGGACCATCCATGAAAGCTTAGCCCAACCTAAATGAACTTGGCCCATTCCATATATATAAGAGTCCATATTTAATTAGTTCTTTTTGATCACTTAATTAATTCTAAATTAATTCTTGATCAATACTAATTAAATAATATGATTCCATATTAATATATTAGAACTTATAATATATTAATATAAATCATAAATATACTATTCTCAAAAGACTATCCATATAAATTGTGCCGGTGAAGTGCAACCCAAATGGACCATGCCGGGTCGGGTCAAGTACATACCAAATATAGTTATGGACTTAGACATTAATCCAACAGTCTCCCACTTGGATAAGTCTAAAACTATTATTGAGTATGACATCAAAAACCAACAGGCAACCGTAGCTCTTAAAGCCTCTGTCGAACTCTGATCTTGTCAACGAACTCTGACCTCTGTCAATGACTTGTCCATTAGATAAGGGATCATATATTCCTCCATTCTAGATATCATATGGACTGAGACATGGATTATAATCATTCTCTCTGTCCATTTGTTTTTTCCCGATTTTCGATTTATGATGATTGACTGATTGAACAAATCAAATCAGTCCTGGCTTGGCCAAGCACTCACATGTGTCATCGCTAAATCATTGAGGGGCCCACAGATATCGCTTTTATCCCGAAGGTAAAAGGAACGGATAAACTTCGACTCATATGGCTTGTTCTACTACTTGTTGAATCATATATAAATGCACGTTTTATAACATCGAGTTACCAATGCTTTTTCGTGCAATCAATATATAACCAACTCATAGTAACAACTCATATCTCTAGGTTTTAAGAATATAAGATATTATCGTCTCATGATCACTCGTGATAAAATCCATGAAGTGATTCAAATGAGCGTGGGTTGAATCCAATACTCAGAACTTATGAGCACTCATGAGTGTTGTAGCACCACTTTGTCCACCAACTTGGACCTCTACAAACCAACCCATGACAGTCTTGATTCATATCTACTTCCAACATATGACCGACTGTGGATGGTTTGAATAACTTAATCATTCAGGAAGAGCGACTTAGTTATTCTGGAAGTCAAAACATGCAAAGTGAAACACAAGAATAAATGAATCAAATATGGTATCAAACCCTATGAATATAAATAAACACTTTTATTTATCACCATACTGATTACTCATTATTCATTGTTTCGGTTTTATCAACTTTATACTTGAATTAAAAACACTAGTTGTCCCATGCTCCAAGCATGTACACTATGTTTTTCTTAAACAATAGCTTTGCCATACACCAAGTATGCACTCTATGTTTGTCTATGATCCTTACTGTGAAATAAACCAATTGAACATAATTTCAATGATTCTAATTTCACACTCCCAAATCCTTATCGAAAAATGTGAGAATTTCAAATTCCTATCATTTATCGAAATCTGTTTAGATTTTAAACTTATATGCACTGACCCTCCTGTAATGAATATGTACAAAGTCACAAAGACTTGTCAACAGTCATTATAAGGTATTCCAATGGAGATCAACTCCATGGAAACTAAATCTCATATTCAAAGTACATTGCTTTGGACATGCTTCTTGCATTAAGTTTTCTAATCTTACACAGATAACTTCCACCTATGGAGACAACTCCATATTCTCATTTTGACTATCACTTCTGAATAAGAGATGCCTCTTTTCAGAATATGTCAATATGGTCCTTCCAAAATTAGCACTATACTTCCAACTGTCCCTGAGAAACCAATCTTTGGTAAACCTCAGATTGTCCTCGACAATTGCTTAATCATTTTAGTCATAAATACATGATTCTAGACCAGTCTTTTGCTACAATATTTTTATTTCCCATGTTTTCAAAATTTGACTATGAAGAGGGATGCCGTAATCATAATCGAATTTTGAGAACGCAATATATAGAATTTCCTTAAGTTGAACCAATCCAACATGAAATTCATATATATATTCTTGACTAAAGATGATTAAGGTCTCAATCTAAGCCTTTAGAACTGAAATGAAGTATATCCTCTCCCTTAATTATAGCAAAACAACTTTTTCAATCCCTGCAACCTCACGAATTGAAACTTTTGTTTTCTATAATTAACATTGCTAACTTGCAACACTAACAATAATTATCATGCTCCCACTAACATGATGATTATTAGCATAACACTTATGCTCCCACTAGCTTTGACATGTATCCAGAAAACAGCTGGACCTCTAGAAGTCAATACTTTATTGACATTCTTACCAAACTTCATATTTCTGATTCTAGATTGCTTTGATAAGACTTTATCAAAATCATACACCTTATCTTAGATAGATCATAGGTGTGTCTAAACAATTTCAGAACTATGAAAAGGGATGCCATAATCATAGTCTCAATTGTTTAGACCTTTTGCCATTTCTCATAAGTCAATGTTAGTGTGCCGGTTAACCACGCGCGCTCCACTAACGACTTTGAGAACTGAAAATATCACAATTGCTACTTAAAATCTACTTAGTGAAAGAATTTTCTCACCATCATTTTCATGAATGGGAGAGAAACCTTATGACACTTAGATTTTATGGTGTATGTGTTCTTATCCATGTGAATTTGTCAAACCATAATCAGAAGACTAGGTTAGTGACAAATCCTAACTCATATGGATTGAACTTGTGCAATCTTAACCTCTTGCCACCTGGCAGCACAAGGGCCTGCCATTGCTTCCAAGTAGTTATGCAAACAATTGAGAACATGTAGAAATCAAATATATATAGCCAATTTAACTGGAATGGGCACAGAAATGTCAACACAATAGGTTATAAACCTCTAGTTGTGTGCTAGTGATGAAATACAGGTTTTATTCTTGATTAGTTCTTGAAACTCTATCAGGATCTTTTAGACTCCCACTGTCTTCTTGACCTATAAGACTTTCTTGTCAAATATTCAAGAGATAGTGTGGATTCTAATCAAGACAAACACTTTACACAATTGGCCTTAGTTGGTCTTTGTTTTATCCAAAACATCACAACTTACCAATTTCAAATGTACAAGAGTAGTACACTTTTACTCTTACATTTGACAAGTGTTTTAAACCTTTCTTTAATATATGTCACTCAAGTTACAATCTTGGAGTATGACTCTAAGAATTGTTTTGGAACGAAGTATGACTCATCTTCCTAACCATTTCAACAATTCATGACTCCTCTTCTTAGTCATAAGAATGCAATAAGATGACCTTTAGAGGACTAATTGTGATATGATTTCTAAATCATTAAGATGATCGCAAACATGATACTAAAGTACTCTCCCATCTTTTCAGATTTGAGAAACTTTTATCTTTCTGCCTAATTTGATTCTTCCCATTCGTTCTGCCATACATTGAGACTTTTCCAATGTTTCAGAATTATACTTAAACTTGTAAGTATAACCATATTTACTAAAGTTTAGTAAATCAAATAGTCTTAACGAGCTTTGTGGTGGACATGACCAGTGCACAAGAATGTGTACTCGATCCCTTTAGTCCTTCACTTGACTCACACATCCATGTGAACAAGTAATTAGTCTTGATTTTCCAATGCTTGAAAGTTCTCATTCATCATACTATTCAACTTGCATGATTCCAAGTTTCGGTCCAATTGAAACTTGGGTGATGAGGAACTTTCCTGATTTGGTAAATTTAGACACTACCACAATGAAAGAATTAAATCCATTTTCCAATATTGCTGTCAGTGGAATCATATAAGCAACAATTTTCCACAAATGTCATTGTAAGGATACTTCAAATAAATAAAATTAAACAATTTTCTTTTATTTTAAAACTTTGCGGAAAAACTTATCCTTACAATCGACATGGAAAATTGTTGTTATCTATTCCTTAGCAATATATCATAACTTCTTAAGCAACTGCTCAAAATTCTGATGCGATCGAAATCTACCTTCGCGATCAGAATCAGCATATACTTCCTTTAAGATTTCTCTCTATTCTTTGATTCTTAAAACATCAACATGTGACCCAGTCACATCATGTAATGAGGATCTCAGAATAGAACTTAACAGAGTTAGATAATGGGATCTACCTGATGTAGAGTCAAACTTATTGACTTTAACATCCTTAGGTAAATTTGGCAGCTTTGCAATCAACGCCCCTTCCTTTGGCAAAATAAACATATGGACCCTTTGGTAATGGGACTATCTCGGACTTAGCCTTTCTCTTTACCATTTGGTCAACTGGATTGACTATGGCCAATCCCTTTCCATTGGGAAGAGAATGTTTTTTCTGGATTTCCAGTGTCACCATTGTCATTGTCCATAAAGTTTTTGGGAAGTTGATCTTCTAATCAAATTTGCTTTACTATCGTTCCAAATCATTGCTGATTCAGCAGCACCAAGCAAATAGATATGACCATTAAGGTTCATGTCATAGTCTGTTTCATAGTAGTCCCAAAGGAACTCACTATGTGACTTAGAAAGTGATTGAACATCCAACTTTCTCAAGACTTTGACACCCAACTCTCTCGGCTTGTCAATATGTGACTTCATCTCTAAGATGTGATCACACATAGACCTTGCTTGCCATTAGGGCTTGAGTGACCTTGAACTTGTGGGTTAGGGAGAATAATTGGAGGAGGTGGAGGAAGAGAAGTATGACTTCCATAAGCCAAACTCGGGAAGTCATATTCATTAGGAAAGCTTGGTTTGGGAAGATCATTGTTGTCTAAACTAGACATCAACAATGGGAGAAATTCACGTAAAGTTGATTTAAGTCCTTAATATAACACCCAATATGATATATTAAGGCTAGGACCCAACAAACCATTTTATAACTTGGAAGAGGGATGTCGTAATCCAAGCTATAAAATATTTAAAGGTAGGTGAATGACGATTCACCAATTTCCACCAAGATAAACGAAATGTATTATTAGGTTTTAATTGGTTTTGAAACTCGTAGATTCTTTTGAGATTCATTGAAGTTTTCAATGGCATGTTTCAATCTCGAGTGTGCCCTTCAGGTTTTGTGACTGGGATGCCGAGGATCACAAAACAAGGTGTGAAGTAACCATGCAAATATACTTGGTACCCTTAATATTTACCCCTCAATCGATGTGCCGGTTAACCACACACGCTCCAACGATACTATGATAAACATTAAGTTACCCTTTGCATACCTTGTTAAGTCCAGGTTAGTGTGTCGGTTAACCACACACGCTCCACTAACAGCTTAAACAAAGTGCAAAGTGTAATTTCATGGATTAGCACCTTATTCACATTTTCCTAAGTAACTAAGATTGGGAATTTATAAGTGTTTAGTTACTTAGTATTTATCATTATACTTATAATGAAGGGAGAATTATAGTCCTTGTCCTACCTGTTCGGCTAACGACCCTCCACCGGTCAAGGAAGCGGTGAGTGAGAGTGGACACCCATTAAACTGCCATTTTATAGGCAGTAACCTTATACCCCCCTTATAAACCGGCTTCGTGAATGAGGCCTACTAATGGTAAGACGACTTGCTCTTATACATATAATATATTAAACTTTTAATATTATAATAGTATAAGGGTGTATTTTAGACATTTAAAATACTTGGTGGTTTAATCTATTAATTAAACTAGACTTTTAATTTAATTAAACTCAAACCATATCTTTATTTATGGATTTAATAATACTCTTTTAATTAAACGCTTTAATTAACTATTAATAAAGTCCATAAGAGTTAATTTGAACTATTCAACAAAACATCATAATTCCAATTATTAAATTCAAAATTAAAATCATTTAATTAATTGTTTAAGTTATAAACCCAAGAGTCTTAGAAATAAATTCTTTTTTTTTTCATAAAAAACGTTTTTGAAATTCCAAAACTTGAGGGTAAGTTTTGTAACTCTTGAAAACCTTTGGATTCCATAACTTATGGAATTAATGGTGTTTTATGATGAAACTTTCCATGTTCCATAACTTAAGAACAAGTTATGGAATTCTTTAAAACATTAACACCAAGTTTTGTAACTCCATAAAAACTTTGAATCAATTTTTTTTTATTAAAAAAAAACTTTCATATCCATAACTTATGGAAGTTTCAAAACTCTTAAGATCACAACTTTAAAAAAAGAAAAATTTTGAGCTCCAAAATTTTATGACAAATTTTGTAACTCCTTAAAACATTTAGATCAAACTTTTAAAACTAATAAAATAATCATATCATTTTATCTTTTACTAAATTTGACCTAATTCAACTCTTGTAGTAAAGTGACTCAAATTTTATAAATAATTAGTTTTTCATAAAATCAATTAATTATCATAAAATTTGACAAACTTCATGTTTTTTTTCTTTTTTTTTTCCTTCAACTTGAAAAAAAATACATTTGCATCAATATAACAGAAAACAACCCATGGCTCTGACACCACTGTTGGGTTTTGAGCATTCTAACACTCCTATGGTGTACATGCAACCCTATAAACCTTGGATCTATGTTTTCTCTATTATACATGCAAATATTAACTATTCCAAGGTTTCATCCTAACTAGCATATTATGAAGCACCTATACTACAAAGTTCTAGTTAGATGACATACATTTTGATGTAGCTTGATGTCTTCAAGCTTTAAGAGCTTAGCCCCAATAGTGTGGAAGCCTCAAATGGAATCACAAATCGCCAAAACACCTTGGAAGAACTTGAGAGAATATGTATGCACACTAAAATCGGTCCACTCTTATTTTCACACACTTGTTCCCATTTTGTGAGCCAAGGACCCCTTTATATATTATGGAGGATTAGGGTTACATCCATGTAAACCCTAATACCCATGACCTTTCATTTACATAGGATCTATAGGTTAAAAGCTCCATGGACCATCCATGAAAGCTTAGCCCAACCTAAATGAACTTGGCCCATTCCATATATATAAGAGTCCATATTTAATTAGTTCTTTTTGATCACTTAATTAACTCTAAATTAATTCTTGATCAATACTAATTAAATAATATGATTCCATATTAATATATTACAACTTATAATATATTAATATAAATCATAAATATACTATTCTCAAAAGACTATCCATATAAATTGTGCCGTTGAAGTGCAACCCAAATGGACCATGTCGGGTCGGGTCAAGTACATACCAAATATAGTTATGGACTTAGACATTAATCCAACAGAAGGAAGCAATGAATTGTGTAAGGTTGTTTGTGATATAACGTTACCTTTAGTTATGTAGCAATCAGTTTTAGTTTTGGATTTGGTGACGTCAGGATTCGACGTATGGAACCGATCGGTTGGATCAGATGGTCGTTAGAGCCACAATGGCAAGATAACTGATGGCAACTATTGATAAATTAGGATTTCATTCGGAAGTCTTGCGGGGTGACTGTGTGGGAGTCTTTTGGCTCAACAACCTGGCTGGGACTCGGTATTTCAGATGACTGGCAAACGGACTGAGACCAGCGAGTTCTCGGGTGATTTTGAAAAGCAGCGAGTTTCAATATTTCGAGTTGTATTAGCGTTATAGGATTTCATGTACGGACGAAGTAACTGATTGATTCGGGAAGTGATAAGTCACTCGCAGTGGGATTAAATAATCTCAGAGTAATTGATTTGACCCTGTTGCGTAGGTCTCATATGATTCTAACCGTTGCAGGGATGAATCTATTACTCGAAGGATTATCTACGCCTTCTCTCGATTATGAGTGTTCTGTAGCGGTATATGGTCGGTGATTTTGCTCTCTTCGAGATAGCAACGTGAGCAGGGATTGGAATCAATTTGTGTGGTGCGAGACTCTATTAGGATGGTTTGGTGGCAGATCTGACAGGGAGTCAGGCCATTGAGACTTCGGCTTCGAATTTCATGTGAAATAGGGTTGGTTTTATTCGAGAGATTGAGGATTCATTCTTCACCAGGTTTGAAGAATTATTCTAATGATTCGTTGTATGACCAGAGTTGGGAGGGTTATCGTTGGTTTGCCATCAGTTGGGAGAAGGCATGTAATGTATCAGCACGGGCGAGCTGTCCGGAAGTCAGGCTACTATAAATGTCATGTCCCAGAAGGTAGAAGTGGCTTACAAGGGTTGAAGGTTCAGGTGTTATTTTCGGGATAGAAGTTTCGGTTTCGGTTCCGGTTACCTTGTGGGAGGCTATTATATGCTCAGAATTTCCGATCATGATGATCAGGTTGATTGCCTTGATATGAGTGTTAGTAAGGAGTGATTTCGAGGACGAAATCTAATTTAAGTGGGGGAGAGTTGAAACACTCGGTTTCAGATTTGCCTTGTTGCTTGGGGTTGTGGCCCAAGCATCAGTTGTCATGGAGTTTGGGGCTTCGGGAAAGGAAGGATTTGGCCTAATTCGGATGTAGTTTTTATGGTACAAATGATCCAAGCATTCGATTGTGTATTCGGAAGCCAAGCGTATGACTGTAAATTTATATCTCCATCTATTAAGGAGTTTGGGTTTAATTCGGGAGGTTTTAAGGATTGTGGGTATTGCTAGGATCGTAGGGCTTCTCGCCACCTTTTCATGGATATAAGGTTCGTTGGAAACGGACTTAGGATGAGTGAGTATGGCATTTTGAAGTTATTGACAGAATTGGCCCTTGTAGGGAAAATCTTTCACATCAGTCCCATGCATGCAAGGATGCATGCAGGTGCTTGGCTGGGTACGCCCAACGTAATCTGGGGTACGACCAACATATAAAAGTGATTGGTCGTAGGTGGCTCATGAGTACGCCGGGCATACAAAGGGGTACGCGGGGCGTACTCCCTTCAGACCAAAACCCTAATTTCGGGGTTCCTACCCTATATAAGCAACATTATACCACTCCTTAGGTCATTTTAAGTCGGCCACCACCCCTTCTTATGACCATAACACCCTAGACTGGCTTGGATGAAGCTTGGAGCTTGAAATAAGACTTTTGGTGGTTTGTGCAAGAGGAGAAGGAGGTGAAAGACTCAACCTCTGGAAAAGAGCTTGGAGATCCAGAACAAACATCTCCATTTCAACACATTAAAGTTTGAGGAGTTGCCAGGGCAGCAGCTAAGGATTTTTTGTAGTGAACTCCAGCAGTGTGAAGTGAGTTACCTACCCGGTAGGAGTGGGTCTAAAGCACCAAGGCCGGCCCACTAGTAGGGGTAGTAGTTTGATGATTGTCTTTGTGATAATTGTTTCGTATGCCACTATCTGTTGTGATTTATGTGCTAGTATGCTAGGATATTATGTGGTTGTGGTAGGGGTGAAATAGACCATGTATGCGGTTGATAAGACGGAAGGGGCATGTCGGGCACCCAGATATACTTGACAGTATGTTTACGTATGATTTCGTATGCTGTTATGTGGTAGTGGTAGGGCTGAAATAGTCCTCGTGACCGGTTGAAAGAGGCCGAAGGGGTAGGCCAGTACCCAGATATGCTAGGCAGTTACCGGTTGAAAGAGACCAAAGGGGAAGGCCAACACCCATACATGCTAGGCAGTTACCGTTTGAAAGAGACTGAAGGGGTAGGCCAGCACCCTGATATGCTAGGCGGTTACCGGTTGAAAGAGACCGAAGGGTTAGGCCAATACCCGGATTTGCTAGGTAGTATGTTTGTTGTATGGTATGTGGTATGATGGGGGAACTCACTAACCTTCGTGCTTACGGTTTTCAGTTTTGGTTTCAGGTACTTCTTCTTCAAAAGGAAAGGAGTCGGCATGATCGCAGAGCATCACATAATGATTTTCCGCATTACGAGATCTTTGGGAGTTGTACTCTGATAATACTTTTCTATAACATGTTTCAATTATTTGAAATACTGGTTTTTTAAATATGAAATGAGTTGACACTATGGATGTTTTCAGACTATCGGTTTTATAATAACTTAATTCAAAAACGAAATTTTTGGTCATAAATTTTGTGATGTTACATTACGGTACATAGATTTCCCAAATCACAGAGTGCCAACCATAACTACGTATTTAAACGTAAACCTACATGTCTTCGAGGTGATAATATTTTCTTGACTTGATCTCTACTCCATCCTAGGAACATATGTTATTTTGACAACGTCAACTTGATGTTTGTGAGTTAGTAAATGTACGATAAACTCTTTTGAAAACTTTCTAGAAATTGTATGATTTTTAAGTTCCTGGTTTTCTATATTTTATTATATCACCTCTTGAATTATTATTTTTTTTGGACATTCTACTATTCCTAATTTACTATCTTTGCGGGATATCTAACGATCCCATCTTATTATCTTTTAGGATATTTTATTAATCCTGAATTACTACCTTTGTAGGATATCTAACGATCCTATCTTATTATCTTTTCAGATATTTTATTAATCTTAATCTATTATCTTTGCAAGATTTCGAACGATCTAATGTTGAGTCTATGGGTTGCGCCATTGGGCTTAGATAGTTCGGACCAATTTGTATTCACGGTTTGGGCCTGTCCAACCGTTTGTTTATTATTAGGGTTTAGTATTTATGGTGCATTCATGCATCACATTTGTAACGATTCTGAATATTTCCTTTGACAAGTATTGTATCCCTAGCACGCCTCTATAGTAG
The DNA here is from genome assembly GCF_052849685.1 of Lactuca virosa. Classification (NCBI taxonomy): domain Eukaryota; kingdom Viridiplantae; phylum Streptophyta; class Magnoliopsida; order Asterales; family Asteraceae; genus Lactuca; species Lactuca virosa. Next base: position 247,689,001 of record NC_136432.1, read on the forward strand.
AAGTTCTTCATCGAGCTCTTCTGAGGTGTTGCAGTTTTAATCATTCGACATATGTTTGATTCATAATTATGTACATTGTTTTCTATTGCTTATTATTATCTCATTGATATCTGTTTGAATCTATCGATCTAAGAGAACTTTATTCTCATCAATTGGTATCAGAGCAGGAGGCTGTGTAAATCATACGCATCTCTTCTGTTTGAAGAATTTTCTTAGGGTTTCCGCTTTTATTGGATCTGTTAAGCCGTCATTCATTCATTGACGTTGTTCATAGATCTCAATATTACCCTATTCAATCTTTACAAGTCTTATTCTTAGCAGATATCTGAAAAAGTTCATCATATCTCACAAAGATTCTCAAACCAATCCGATCAACATCTCCAACAACATTGGATCCACAACCAGAATCCCCATTCTGTACACTCAAGACTATGAAGTTTGGACGCACCACTTTGAGGACTATGACATTGGTTCTGAAGACAATGGCTATATTATCCGGGAAGCAATAACATTGGGTCCTTTTGTTCATTCTGGAAAAAATAGAACTATTAAGACTCAAAAGGAGTACAACCAACTCTTGATTGATGTGGAGAAGATTCCTCAAGATGAGAAAGACAAGTTGTTGTGCAATGTTAAATCCATGAGAATGATCAGATTTGCCTTACAGTCTGATACTTTTCGGTTGGTAAGCCCTTGCACCACGGCGAAAGAGATATGGGATAGACTCAAAGAGCTGTATTCCACCGATGAGGACCTAGAGCACTCTATCCAAACTCTATTGCTCTCTGAGTTCGGTGCTTTCCAACAAAAGCCAGATGAAAAACTTATTCAGACATTCGATCGCTTCAATCATCTTTTGAGCAAGATGATCAAGCACGGTATTGGAAGAGAAGTGATCGAACAGAAGGTCACATTTATGAATGGTTTAAGACCCGAATGGATGGCTGTGGTATCAACTGTGAAGGCTCACGAGCAGTTCAAAACCTATTTATTGGCGAAGATGGTGGGTATTCTCAAGTCTCATGAAGGCGTTATGACAAGGGAAGCGAAAGTGGTGTCAGGTATGGGATCCTTGGCCCTTCTCTCTATGGAGAAGAATGTGGCAAAAGATGAAGAAGAGTCTGAAATGTCAGAATGTGATCTGACAAGTGAGGAGTATGCAATGATGGTCTCTAACCCGAAGCGGTTTGCTTGCAAAAAGTTCCCCACCGCCAAGAAAAGAAACTGGCAGGGAAGCTATAGCTCAGAAAAGGTGAAATAGGAGATCAAAAATAATCCTCAAAAAGAACAAGAGAAGAAGGAGAGAAAACTAGTGGGAGACTCAGGATATGATTGCAACTTCTGCCATGGCAAGAACCACTTTGCCAAAGATTGCATGTTAAGAAAGCTATCGGAGAAGAAGGAGGGTGAAGATAATGAAGCATACTATATACGCAAGTTGGAGGAGATAAAGAAGAAGAAAGTCTCTAACAGTTCAATGAATGCTTTGATTGTGCAGGAGAACGTTGTGCATGATGAGTTCGGTGGCGTGGAGGTCTGGTGTACAGACTCTGAAGATGAAGAGGTACGCAGACCCACGCATGGCAAGGCATTTGTGGCGAACGAAGGTGATATTGAGTTTGCAGGGAGATGCTTGATGGTGACAGATGGAGTGTCACAAATGAGGGGTTATACAACTGAAGGTAAGCGTGAGGAGGCGAATCTGAAGGAAGACAAGTGTTTTGCAGCAAAACCAGTGAGTGAGAGGATCAACGAATGCGATCAGTTGATCAAGAAGGTACAATCTATTCTCGAATCACTTAAAATACCTGTAACAAACTATGAAAAGGAATTAAACGAATTAAAATTCAAATTTTCTAGTTTAAGCGGCAGTCTAATGCAAACACGCCTCACAAATGCTAACTTAACTGGTCAAATTAGCAGGGTGACATCCAAGAATGAGGAGCAAATGATGTGGATGGAGAAGACGGAGTTACAGTTAGTTAGGACGAGAGATGAAGATATTTATTTACAACATGATAATTTGAAACTTATGAAACAAAGAAACATTTTTTTGCTTAATTGCTAAACGTTTATATACAAACATCACTCAATTGCACTTAGATTGTGAAATTGGCAAAAATATTCACAAAATGATTTTGCCCTTCCTGGAATTAAAGGATGACAAAGTTGACATTGATGGTTATAACTATGAATCTATTGTTTCTTCTGATAATATCTCTAACACCTACAGGGTTGGTCTGGACAAAATCGAGTCCTTTATCAAGTCCAAAGACCATAAGGACATGCTCAAAAATCTTTTGGACGAGAATGATAAATTGAAAATCAAGATCGAAACCATGCAGAAATTTGACTCGTTGAATGCCAAGTTAAGCTCAGAAAATAAAATAAATGTTGAGAACACATCTGAATTTGACGAGGACAGTGACATGAGTCAAATTTCTGTAGAGGATGTGGCTGACTGTTCTGAATTTGTCAAAAACGAAACCGAACCTACCAAAGGTCTTATATCTGAGAATTCGGTTGAGTTCGCTCGGATGTCCCAAGATAAATCCAAAACTCTGAAACCCAAAAGCAGTGGTTTATCAAAAGGTACAAATTGTACCAAATCAGGTATACACCACGACAGGGGTTACTCAGAAACAAACAGCCGAACTTACAGCCATTGTAAACGAAGATAACGATGGTGGTTGTGATAATTATTTTTGGTCTGCCCCAATCGACAATGCAGATGACACTGTCGGTTTATCAGAGAGAACCACATGGAGGGTTAATGGCAGATATGTGGCAGAACCACTCAACAAGCCTGCAAGCTTTGATGTACCAAGCACAAGTGGTACCAAAGAAATCCCAAGCGAACCAATGACGACTGAAACGAAACCTCCTCATTGAAGAGCAAAACTCATGTTGAGAGATCAAAGACAAGGGCAAACATACACAAGTCTCAAGAGCAGCTTGCTGAACAAAAACGCCAGCGAAACAAAAGATATCAAAAGAATCTTAATGAAAGGAAGCAGTTTTGGAACTCTCAAAACTCCAATTATGTTCGCAAAGAAAAGGCGTCAAATCTCAAGGTGAAAGAAGGATCAAACGATAATTTTGATTCGTGCACTCACTTCCAATCCTCCAGTCAAGCGAACCGAAAGCATAGTTTCGGTCCCAGAACAAATGTTGACAAGAACCGAAAGCCCAGTTTTGGTCCCAATTCTTGCAGCAACAAGAACCAAAAGACTATTTTCGATTCCAAGACAAGTCTTGATAAGAACCAAAAGACAAGTTTCGGTCCTAAATCCCATCCTCCTCATTCTCGACCAAAGAAGAATCCTAACAAGGATGTCAAGGATAGCAAGGGAAAAGGGAAGCTCGTCTCTGAAGACAAAATACAAAAAAAAATGTCAGCTAACCCTAGGAATCACGAAAACAAGTTTGTTAAAGATCAAAACAAAAATCCTAAATCTGATTTAAACAAACTCAAGGTCTTTACCGTCAAAAGAAAAGATAAAACCACATTAATAAAAAGCACATTCTGACGAAAGTTGGCTATGGCACCGAAGGATCTCACATCTCAACTTCAAGGACATCAACAAGTTGGTTATTGGTGATCATGTACGAGGACTTCCACTTCTCAAATTCGACAAGGAGCACCTATGTGCAGCATGCGAGATGGGAAAGCAAATCCAAAAGAGTCATCCCACAATTGTCAACACAAAGATCATTGAACCTCTTGAGCTACTTCACGTCGATCTATGTGGTCCTTTGGCCATAGAAAGCATCGGTGGTAGTAAGTATATTTTAGTTGTTGTTGATGACTTTTCACGTTTCACCTGGGTTTTCTTTCTTAAACAGAAGTCAGAGGAAAGTCCAAAGCTCAAAGCATTTATAAAGCAAGTGGGACTTCAATTGCGAAAGGTGATTAGAAATGTCCGAAGTGACAATGGGCTGGAATTCAAAAACCAAGACTTTGAAGAATTTCTCGCTGAAAATGGAGTGTCTCACAACTTCTCTGCTCCCTATACTCCACAACAAAATGGCGTAGTTGAAAGACGAAACCGTTTGTTGTGTGAAGCAGCCCGAACCATGCTAAGTTTCGCTTCTTTACCTCTGTACTTCTGGGCTGATGCAATTGCTGCTGCATGCTATACCCAGAACCGAACCTTCCTCAACAAGAGATTTTCCATCACTCCATACGAAATCTTGAATAATCGTAAGCCAAATGTCAAGTTCTTCCATGTGTTCGGTTCAAGATGCTTCATTTTCAACTCCAAAGAGAGCCGAAACATGTTCGATGTCAAGGCAGATGAAGGGATTTTTCTTGGTTACTCGCTAACTTCAAAGGCATACAGGGTTCTGAATAAACATTCAAAGAAACTTGAAGAAATCTACTATGTCACCTTTGATGATAATTATGTGAAGAAACTGCAATCTAGTAATGTACCAACAGGTGAAATCTTTTCACAATCAGGTCAAGTATCGGTTCCTATTTCCAATCTATTTGAGGAATACATGTTGCTCTTTGATGAACCAGAGAAAGAAATTCATTCTGAGGCAAAGGCAGCTGACAACAAGATCGACAACTTGAAGAAAATTATCGATAAAGCAGCTAAAGAAATGGAAAGTGAACATCAAGGACCAACCGAACAGCCAGATCAAAGCGAACCTCGAGATCAAGAAGAACCCCAACGCTCAAGCGAACCTACTCATAAAGGTTCTACATTGCAGGGGAAGAGTTCATCTACACCAAAGCGACCAGACATACCATTACAGGGGTAGAGCCCATCTCCAACAATGACCCATGAAAGTCCAATCGAGGGGGAGAATTCTGAACCGGATGTTGAGCTTGTCTCTTCATTCGAGGGGGAGAAAAACAATAAAAATGACGAAGATTCTCAATCAGAATTTGAAGATGAAATAAATGCTGAATTGGATCCTGCCTATGATCCAAACTACCCTCCTCTCACAAAATGGACAAAAGATCATCCAAAAACTCAAGTAATCAGTGAAACATCTGAAGGTGTTATTACTCGGTCTCAAATAAAAGCGAAGCAAACTGCTCTGTTCTCTCAAGTAGAATTTTGCATGTTTAATTCGTTCGTCTCGAAAATAGAACCAAATACGGTTAATATTACACTCGATCACTCCGATTGGGTACAGGCAATGCAAGACGAACTCCACGAGTTTGAGCGAAATCGAGTCTGGAGACTGATTCCCACACCGAAGGATGCATCTGTGGTTGGATTAAAATGGGTTTTCAGAAACAAGATGTATAAAGAGGGGAATGTAATTCACAACAAGGCAAGGCTGGTAGTTAAGGGATATTGTCTGGAAGAAGGTATAGATTACGAAGAAACCTTCGATCATGTAGCAAGATTAGAATCAGTTCGGATCTTTCTGGCATACGCTGCTCACAAGAATTTTGAAGTCTTTCAAATGGACGTCAAATGTTAATTATTGAATGGAGAACTAGAGGAGACTGTATATGTTGAGAAACCACCGGGTTTCGTGAACGAAAAATACCCTGATCACTGCTATATTTTGGATAAAGTTGTCTATGGTTTGAAGCAAGCTCCTAGAGCATGGTATGAAACCCTTACTCGATTTCTAAAAATGTCCAGGTTTAAACAAGGTTCGGTTGACCCAACCTTCTTTCGCAAGAAAGAGGGTGACCACTTAATGATCGTCCAAATTTACGTCGATGATATCATCTTTGGTTCCACGAATCCTAGCCTCACAGCTGAATTCAGGAAGTTGATGGAGACTAAGTTTGAGATGAGCTCAATGGGTCCAATTAACTTTTTCCTTGGCTTGAACATTAGACAGGGACCCGAAGGCATATTTATCAATCAGGAGGCTTATACAAAGACCCTAGTGGATAAGTTTGGCATGATGGGAGATTCCAAAGTAAAGGTTGCCATGGCATTTGGAACGAAGTTAACACCATATTTGGAGAAACCGGCTGTTGATATGACACTCTATCGGCAAATGATAGGGTCTCTAATGTATCTAACAGCTAGTAGACCAGATATTCTGTTTTCTGTCTGTTATTGTGCCAGGTTCCAAGCTAATCCACATGAACCTCATATGGTGGCTGTTAAGAACATCTTTAGATATTTGAAGCGAACCTCATCTCTCGGTCTATGGTATCCTGCTAAATCAAGATTTTTCATTCAAGCATTCTCTGATGCTGATCTTGGAGGATGTGGTTTGGACTGAAAGAGCACTACAGGGGGATGTCAATTCCTCGATTGTAAACTTGTCAGCTGGCAGTCTAAGAAACAAACATGCGTTTCACTCTCTACAACCGAAGCTGAATATATTGATGCAGCATCTTGTACTTCCCAGGTCATTTGGATCCAAAGTCAATTAAGAGATTATGGCCTGAACATGAAGAATATTCCTCTTTATTGTGACTCAGAAAGTGCCATTCGAATATGTCACAATCCAGTGCAACACTCCAAAACGAAACATATAGCACTGAGATACCATTTCATCAAAGATCACGTTGAAGGTGGTAATGTGGAAATCCACTTTGTTAGATGAGCTGATCAACTAGCTGATATTTTCACAAAAGCCCTACCTGAAGTAAGTTTCAATAATATTCTCCATGGCTTAGGAATGATGGAAGCTGAATCAGTACCGAAACTACTTTCGCCTCATTAAAATTGATCAAGCGAAATAGAGCGAACGCTCGGTCTATTTCGGCTCCAGAATTTTCGGGAACCGAAATGGACCGAACGCGAAATAGAGCGAACGCTCAGTCTATTTCTGCTCCTGATTTTTCGGGAACCGAAATGAACCGAACGCTCTGTCTATTTCGCTTCTTTAATTTTAGGTGAAGTTTCGGTTGTATACTTTGTACACTATGTATATCTTTTCTCACTTCCTTTCTTTTCATAAAACCCAAAAATAGTTTCCTTTCTGTGTTTAATTCTTTTTCAGAAAATTCATAAAACCCAAAAATATTTTCATTTTTGTTTTTATTTCTTTTTCAGAAAATTCATAAAATCCAAAAAAAAATTTGCTTGTTGCTTTATTATAAAAATCAAAAATACCAAAAGTATCATTGAAAGGTATCTTCAGTCATTCAAATGATGGAGCTGGGACAGGTATAGACTTCTTTATCTTTGTACTAGCTAAGTGTCCCCAGAAGCATGATGCTGTATGTAGACCAAAGCCTCAAAGACTTCAAGTGAAGCCTTACTGATTTGATATACACCAATCAAATCTTCCCAATCAGGCTGATAAATTCACTTATGTCATGAGCTACCTTACTCGTCTCACATTGAGTTAAGATTTTTCTGCTCGATCCTTACTATATAGCAGAGGTACTTTCGGTTCTTTAACCTCCTTATAACTTTTCTTCATCTCATTTTGGTTCATAATCGTAACCCTTGAGACTCTCAGTCTTTACCACTGAGGTTTATGGTTACACAACATCTATGTTGATGATCTTAGCTTCGTTTCACCACGTGCTAAGTGAAACCCAAAATCCAACACCGATAACGAATTGACGGTGAACAATCAAATGTTCTAGTTTTCACCCACGTTTTAAAGAAACCACTTTAGTGCAAGGTACCAGGAAATCTCTTTTTAATCTTTGTGCGATCTTTATGAAATTGTCTGGCACCAAGGCGTTTCTTCCCATAAGATCCAGTTTATATTTTTGTTTTTGACATTTCTACATATATCACCAAGTCACTGAATATATTATCTAACCTACTTGCTTAATAGACTACACTGGTCTCACAAGTACTTCATCCCACTTTCGGTCTTATGTCAAGTACTGAAGTTCGGTTGAACCTAAGCCACCCATTATAGCTTAAATTTGAAAAGATGCCTTTCAATGTTTCTTAATAAATATTTGATCGTACTTCAACGGGAAACCACACAGACACTTTTTAAGTCTCTCTTGACTTTGAAGGAAGAGATTCGTGCCCGGGATCCACAGTTTCATGTCTAAAATAGACATCAATTAAATCCCACAAATGTTTTGCTTTATTTCTTTTCAATTGGCACACTCTTGCACGAAGATCATTATGATTTTCCCAATTCTTGTTCGTGGTACTAATGGCAATTTTTCAGATTTGATGTTTCGGTTGTAAATGCTATGGTGGTCTACAATGTAAAGGGAGAACATTGCAAGTCTTATTTGAAGCGAAAGAGTTTGTGACAGTTTGAAAAGGAATTTGAAAAGTTTTTGAAGTCCAAACGGCGGTAACAGGATAAGATTTGAAACGGGCGCGTGAATTTGAAACGGCTCCTAACATCACGCCTGATGACGTCTTTCTAGGGAAACACAACTGTCAAATCGTGCTTTTTCAGGCGTCGATTCAGAAGACTGTCGAATCATTATTGTGGATCTTTTCTCTCTCCTAGAGATGGTATAAAAGGTTTTCTCACACCTCTTCTATCACTTTACCAATTCTCTATTCTCTCAAGCACACACTGACGAATTTCTCCTGTTCATCTTCTTCTTCACACCTGCAACAATGGTTGAATCTTCATTTGTTTATGAACACTCCGCCCAGTCCTCTCTCCTCACCATCAAACCAAATCAAAACAACATCATTGATCTCTGACCTTTACAGTATGATCCTTACACGCTGAAAGTGGTTGAATGCCTCAAATATTCACTACTTGTAGTTGCCCTAACCAAGGTGGAGTGTGTTCCGATGTCGATGCTTTCTCAGGTCTACTCAACCGCTGTCTATGACAAAGCCAAGGAATGAATTTTCTTTGAGATCGTCAATCACAAGACGTCGATTTCAAAAGCTAGGTTTTGTCTGCAGCTAAGGATTGCTATCGACGACTCCATGATTAATCTTGATTCCATCACCTCCATTCAACTCTTCACCATGTTCTATGATATGGGGTACACGGAGGTTCTCACCACTCTCACAAAGTTCAAGAAATCGTGCCTTCCTCCTCAGTGGAATGGTCTATTTACCCTCCTCTCTAAGGGTTTGTTGGAGAGGGTTGCAGGCTCTGACGGCGCAAGCAAGGCATTCATGACCCTTCTCTACGGCATGTACCATGGGGTTAACATGGACTTTGGATCAATCTTATGGTCTCAGCTGGTTCAAAGTATTAGTTCTACTTCACGCTTCTCTGAAATTTCTTGTGCTAGGTTTTGGACCCTTGTTACTCAATGGGCAATGGAGAAGCTTCACGTTCCAACAATGGCAGACTCCCTGATGTCGTCTATTGCTACTTTCCGCACGACGAAGATCATTGTTTCTGATGCATCGAAATTTCTATTTATTGGTTTAGTTCCGGAATCTATGTACAGATGTGTTTCAAGCGAAAGTAAAGTGATCGCTGAGTACAAGAAGCTACCTCCTTCAGGGCCAATGCAGCTTACTCCTGAAATGCAAAACTCCCTAGACGCAACAGACAAACCATCAAAAAGAGGGAAGAAGCCTGAACGAAAAGGGGAGAAGGAAGGTCAATCCTCCAAAGTTTCAACTCCCAAGAAGCGAACGGCTGAACAAGCAGCCCCTACTGCTCCAAAGAAGCGAAAGGCTAAGAAGAAGGCCCACAAGCCAAAGGTTCCTTCTCCTTCTTCAAGTGACTCTGAGTATGTTCCATCAGACCATCAGACCATCAACCCGAACCAGAGTCCACCTCCCATCACATCTTCAACTACAACTTCAATTCCCATTCCTAACCCGTTATTCACCGAAGTTACCACCACAACTACTACCACAACCGAACCGACTGTTCGTGTCAACGTATCTGATACGGAGGAACCTACTTTCGAAACTGAAACCCCAATTACTTCAAAACCTCAATCCCCACCTCCCTCACATGAATCTGACACTGTTCTTGGAGGAGCAGAAATGAAGTTTGATTCTGTTTACTTTAGCCCATACCGAGTGCAGAGCGATGAGGATGATGATGCTCCTGTCACTAAGAGGCACATCAAATATTTGAATAACAAGATTGATTAAATGCTTTCTTCCTCTTCTTCTTCAACCAATGCATATTCTGAAACAGCTATCAAGGCTCTGTTGGCAACCTTTGTCAAAGTGCATGACACTTCTATTTCCAATGTTGTCAAAGCCATTGATGCTTCCACTTCCACCTGTCAGAAAGCTTCTAGTGCCATTGAAGAATCATCCAAAGATTGCAAGCAAGCGACCCCAAATGTCGAAAAACTAGTTTCTGACACTCACATTTTTCTTGACTCCCTTCAGGCTGCAGCTCAAAAGAATGCTCAATTGGTGAATGCTTCTCTTGATACTCTTACCAGCTCCCTCCAAGCTAAAAAGAAGCATTTTGAGGAAACGCGAAAAGCTCTTCAGTCTGCCAACACTGAGCTACACACATCTGTTGATGCACGTCTAACACAACTTGAAGCCAAAATCGCTGTGGAGAGCAAGATAATGGATGAGCTGGATAAACAAACTTCTCAGCTTAAAATTTAAAACTTGAAGCTCAGGACGACGACTAAGGAAATTGAAGAGCTTAAGTCTGAGCGAGCTGTTGTCAAAAGCTCTATTGGTGATGTACACTCCATTCTTCTACATCTTTTGGAAGCCCATGATTCGGTCCTTACCATCTCCATTCGACGCCACTTGGCTGAGAAATTGAGGCCTGCTCTCGACCTTCTGAGCAAAATTGAAGGTGTTCCGGAGTCAGTAGTCCCTCCGAAACAAGGGGGAGAAAATGTTACCTAGGGTCAGGGTCAATCAAAACCATCACCAGTAAACAAACCCATCAACCAACCGAAAGTCACTGCTGAACCGAAGGGTAATGAAGCTTCGGGCAGTATGAGGGACAAGCGAGAAAAAAACTTGGTGATGATGATGATGATGAAATTGAAGATGTGGTTGTTACAGAAGAAAAAGGTTCTAAAACCGAGAGCCTCAAAATAAAGCCAACTGATCAAGAGCTTATGGAGAGACTTTGTAAAGCGAAGGAAGAAGTCGATAAGGAGAGGAAAGAGAAAGAAGCGAACGACATATTAGAACAGAGGAAATCAATGTTCCCTCTGTGGACCATGGAAAATATCTTGAAGGAAGTCATTGAAGCTCCAAGCTCACATTGGCTCGAACCGGTCCTTTCGTTCGATCTTGAGAATTCCAAGGATTCTCAATTTGATATGCCAATCACCCGAAAGACATTCATCTTCCATTGTTTTGAGTTAAAAGTTGCCATCCCCTCTCCAGACCCAAAGGTTAATCGAGACCTAATTGAGTACTATCTTACGTTCTCTCAACCTCAATACCTGACTTGGAGCAAACAGAAAATCACAACAGTCAAGGTGTTGAAACCCACTTCAGCAGGGAAATTCATCAATGTCAAATTCAAAGTGGCCCGAGGCTCAGATAGTTCGTTTCACAAGATCTCCCTTGCTGGTCTCCCAAACTTGAATCCTCATGACTGGATTCTTCTGAACAATATTTTGCTGACTAGTCAACAAGAATATGAGCCTATCGTTGATCACATTAAGTGAATGCTTATGTGCTATATTCTTGAAGTTGCAAAAATGGATCAGGAAATCGCCTCTTCCTTGAGAAGGATGCCCAGTATCAAACCAATAGGAAAGGCAAGCGACATCAACTTAATGATGAAGAGTAAAATCGACCCTCAGTTTCATACAGTCATGTTCCTCGGGGGCGAAGGTCAGAAATGCCTGTTCGCTCTTATCGACAAACACCTGTTCTCCACTTCCTGCTTGGAGAATATTCTTGATATCATACACAGGTGCAATCAGAACAGTGAAGCGGATAAGAAGATGTTTACTGATATGCTTCGATGGTACATCAATTTTCGTCAAAATCTTCTTGCCATCATTCCAAAATTGTTCATGACTGTGAAGAAAGTTACCATTACTCAACAGAAGTGATCTCTCGCCTCAATAGGCGCAAAGGGGGAGATTGTTGAGTCTATGGGTTTCGCCATTGGGCTTAGATAGTTCGGTTCATTTTGTATTTGTCACACCCCCGAACCAGACGGCGGAAACGTCCGAGGGCTCGTGTGACTTAAATTGAAATATCATCACAATGAATATACATGAAACTAAACACATACATCGCCAACATTACATAGTAGAACTGTCATTGTTCACATCCAGTACATTGTATAAATATTTCTCTTCAACTTATCTGTTACCTGAGAATACAAGTTATTTTGAAAACGTTCAACATATATAATGTTGGTGAGTTCATAAGCATGTTTGATATAAAAATAGTTTGTATTGTTTGCAAAACCCAGAAAATCCGATATTTTCTGTAACAAAAACTGTTTACGAAAAAGATGTAATGATCCCATAAGTGTATATGTATGTGATTTGAAAACATGTAAAAGTAAATGCCTTTTGATAATTGTTCCTTGCATTGTAGTTGTTGTATGTAGAAGTGAGTAATGTCGTTCCCCGGAAAACCCGATGTTTTCCAATTTAAGTAGTATGATAGTTTTGTATTATTGAATGAATCACTTTGCATTGTCACAGTGTATGAATATGATTTCCCATGAATACTTAGATCGTGATGGATCTTTATGTGAGTCGTTATAACCATGCATAATAATGACTAATTCGCCTGTCTTGGCATTTTTCCAAATGCCGGTTTTGATCAAGATTTTGTCACCCTAGACTGGCAGAGTCTAACTGTAGCGAACAGCTCAGGTGTGGGGGAGTCATCCCCGTATAGATCTATACACAAACTCTCGCTCTCCCTCCAGGAGTCTCTGATTATAACTACAGGCTACGACCGACACTTATTGGTGTCACCCGTTATTTCTCACTAAATCCCAATGAAATTGAATAACATTGTTTTACAACCCGATTGATGTTTACGTTGATATAAAGTAAGCCTAACAGACACGAAAGAAGACAACGGGGTCCACTGATTGTGTGTGTTATTATAGACTGTCGAGTATGCTACGGGCACATTATAGCCCATTAAGCATATGATGAATGTTTAGGGCCATATTAGCAATGCAATTGGGCCACTAAGGCCCAATAGCATGTTAAAGCTGATAAATGCCCATTGGGCATGTAATTGGGTCACCAAGACCCAATAAACATGTTTGAATATATTGGGCCCAATAATCATGAAATTGGGCCACAAAGGCCCAATAGCACGAACAGAAGATTTTTGGGCCCAATCATTGTATCATTTAACCGTTTATCGATTTTAAGTTCGTAGTGTAGGTTTTGTTGTATGCCAAATGTTTATTCTTGATGTTAAAAATACTTTGACGTTTAATTCACAACGAAGCTTTGTTTATATATATATATATATATATATATATATATATATATATATATATATATATATATATATATATATATATATATATATATATATATATATATATATATATATTTAAACGTTTTAAAAACCATGCGTTATAAATTTTATATTCTTGGCCCAATAATTTAAATATTAGCATATTTGACCCAAAAATATTGATTTTGACCAATTCAACCACTTTATTAGTAAAAATGACAATTTTAGTCTCTTTTGATGAAAATTGACATTTTTGATCCTTAAACCATTTTTCTTGACATTTTCGGCCCAAACATAATTTAAATAATAATTTCAGCCCAAAACTATTGTATTTGCAATTTCCAGCCCTTATTTGTAAAAAGTTTACACTTTTGACCCAAATTCCGTATGCTTTACATTTTTGACCCCCAAAATCCAAAACTTTGCATTTTTAGTCAAATTTTTGCATCAAAGTCATTTTCAGCCCCCAAAATAATTTGTTTATGTTTTAGACTCATATTTTGATAAACTTACAACTTCAGCCTCCAAAACTCTTCATTTTTCGCAATTTTGGGCCCAAAAACCTGTGAGGCCCAAATGTAAGCCCACTAAGCTATAATTTATGTTCTAACCCATTGAGAAGTGTTATTTTTATAAGAGTCAGATTTTTATGTAAATAATACTATTTTATCCTTATAAAATCGAAAATGTCATTTCTTATCTAAATCTTTGTTATTTTTGCAAAAATGACACTTATAACAAATCTTTGGCTTTGTTTTTCACTTCTTAAACATAAAGACTCTTAGATCTTTGAAGTATGTTGTTTATTATGTATTTGTTTATGTATCCTTCACACTTTAGCCATAGATCTCGAAATATAACAAATAATATCACATTTTCACAACACAAACCAAAGAAATCACATATAACATGCACACATACATAGATCAACACATAACACTTGTATTCTCCCCCCAAAAACAAGTAAAAACAAAAAAAGTGGTATGAACTCACCTTGCTTAGTTGCTCACGGTTTTGAAGAAGAAATAGAAAAGGTTGATGTGATTTTCGGCCCTAGTAAGCTTCTTGAGAGGACTTTGGTTTAGATGGATTCTAAGGAGTATATCACGAATTTTGCATGAGTTAGGAGGAGATTTTTGATGTAATAAAGAAACTAAGCCATGGATCTAAGTAACAACTTACCAAGGATGATGATTTTTATGGAAAAACCTTCTTGAAATGCCCTAGATCTCGAAATTTTTGAGAGGAAATGAGGGGTTGTTGTTGTGAGTGTTTGAGAGAAAATTCAAGTGAGGTGTGTGTGTGTGTGTGTGATCCTCGGCCGAAGACAAGAAGAAGAGAGGGAGGAGAGAAGTAGTGAAGTGATAGATGCATGGGGAGGTGGGAACCTTGCATGGATATCCATGAGATAAATATTAGGTGTCTAGCTCTTATTAATCTACATCTTTTCTTTTTTTTTGTATTGGGCCGAAATGGGCTAAAGAAAGAGGAAAGGTATCACTTTGGCCCATTCTTGGTCTTGCTCGAAAGTGTGAAGTCTCTATACAAGTTTTCGGCCCATTGGGCATTTAGGGTAATTCACGGCCCAATGAAATCCAATTGGGAGAGGGTTTACGGTCCAATAAGGAATTTAATTCTCTTATGGCCCAATAAGGCTCATCAGTGTAAAATGATCCATTTTAGACCCATAAAGCCCAAAAGGTTAAGTTTCATGAAAGTGGGTCCAATTAGGGCCCATTTAAGTGCTCCTAGTCCAAAATAGTCAAATTGGAAACTTATTGGCCCATTAGGCCCAATAAAGAAATCCTAGTCCATAACGGAGTTAAACCAGGAATTTTAGGGTTTCCAATCTTTCGTTGACCATTTGAAGTGTTTGTATAGAGTTTTTGATGTAATTTTGTTGTCATTGAATAAACATCATGCATGCTTCCATATTTTGTTTACAATTTTGTCCTTGATAATGATTACGAAAGCATCGAATTTCCTGGTTGTGACATCATCCCCCCGTTAGAGGGAATTTCGTCCCGAAATTCTTTTTGATGCTAGATTTGAGAATACGAGAATAAGTGAGGGTACTTTTGCTTCATCCGGTCTTCGCGTTCCCATGTGAATTCTGGTCCACGCTTTGCGTTCCATCGAACTTTCACAATTGGAATGCGACTTTGCTTAGTACGCTTCACTTCCCTGTCCATGATTTCAACTAGTTCCTCGATGAATAGGAGATTCTCGTTGATTTTGATTTCTTCCAATGGGATGACAAGAGTTTCGTCGGATAAGCACTTTTTCAAATTGGAAACATGGAACACGGGGTGTACGCTGCTGAGCTCGGCAGGTAGCTGTAGCCTATAGGCCATTGGACCGATTCGGGCTAGAATCTCGAATGGTCCAATGTATCGTGGGTTTAGTTTCCCCCGTTTCCCAAAACGAATAACCCATTTCCAGGGAGAGACCTTCAATAACACCCGATCCCCGATTTGAAATTCTAGGGGCTTTCGCCGTTTATCAGCATAGCTCTTCTGTCGGTCTCGTGATGCTTGAATTCGAGCTCTGATTTGAACTATCTTTTTCTGTTGTTTCACGTATGATTTCTGGTTCTGTAAAAACATTGTTTGGTGTCTGTCCTCTTGCTAGCTGGGAGTCACCCACCTCAGCCCAGCATAGAGGTGACTTGCATTTACGACGGTATAACGCTTCGAAAGGAGCAATCTTGATGCTCGTGTGATAACTGTTATTGTATGAGAATTCAATCAGTGGCAAGTGGGTGTCCCAAGATTTGCCGAAGTCGATCACACAGGCTCTAAGCATGTCCTCAAGCGTCTGGATGGTGCGCTCGCTTTGTCCGTCCGTTTGAGGGTGGTAAGTAGTGCTAATGTCGAGTTGTGTTCCCATAGCCTTCTGAAGTGATTGCCAAAAGCGTGAAGTGAATCTACTATCTCTATCTGAGATGATAGATGTTGGCACTCCATGGAGTCTCACGATCTCCTTGATGTAGATTCGGGTCAATCTTTGCATCTTGTAAGATTCCTTTATTGGCAGGAAATGGGCGAATTTTGTTAATCTATCGACTATCACCCATATGGCATCCAATCCATCAGTTGTCTTGGGTAATTTGGTCACAAAGTCCATGGTAATCCTTTCACATTTCCACTCGGGTATTACCGGCTGTTGTAATGGTCCCGAGGGCTTTTGATATTCTACCTTCACTTTAGCGCAAATGAGGCACTTGCTAACGTAAGTGGCAATTTCTGCTTTCATGTTAGGCCACCAATAATGTTGTTTGATATCCAGGTACATTTTATCTGAACCCGGATGGATGGAGTATCGTGTCTTATGAGCCTCATTCATGACTACCTCTCTGAATCCCCCAAGTTTAGGGACCCAAATTCGGTTCATGAAATAATATGTTCCATTCTCCTTAACTTCGAAGTTCTTTTCCATTCCACGTAACGCTTAGCTGGTTTTGTTTTCTGTCTTCATGGCATCAAACTGAGCTTCTTTGATTTGTGAGAATAGATGGGATTGAATGGTTATCGAAAGAGTTTTCACACGACGATTCGAGTATTCTTTTCGACTCAAGGCATCAGCTACCACGTTAGCCTTGCCTGGGTGGTACTTGATTTCACACTCATAATCGTTTAGCAGCTCAACCCATCTTCGCTGCCTCATGTTTAACTCTTTTTGGTTTAAAATGTGTTGGAGGCTTTTGTGGTCAGGTGTACTATGTACCATAAAGGTAGTGCCTCCAAGTCTTCAAACCAAAGACCACAGCTCCCAATTCAAGATCATGGGTTGTATAATTCACCTCATGTGTCTTTAGTTATCCGGATGCATAGTGTGACATCCCCAAAATCTCAGCCAGAAAAGACCGGTTTCATTTATGCTTTTAAAATAATTTCAGAGTAATCCATTGATTAAAAAGGGTTGCGGAATTTGTTCCCAAAACAAAATATTATAAAATAAAGTTTATCAAAGCATTTCATCAAGAGATGCATTTTCATTATATAACAATATTCGGGATGTCATGTTCAGATAAACAGACCAAAAGCATAAACAACAAAAGATAGACCATACAACAGTTACATATAACAACTGGTCTAATATCAAAAGATCCTGATAAGTCATCCAACTTATGCTCTCGCGTCACTACCTGTAATACAACAAAACTGAGTGGGTCAGGCTTGGGAGCCTGGTGAGCATATAGGGTTTTCAACCCACAATAAATAATTATATTTAATTTCACCAACCAACAATAACCCGATTACCCATTCCTGTTATCCTCACTTTACGTCCGTAAAACAACATCTATCTCAAGGGACCTAATCTAGGATTTTTCATCGGGACGGACATTACTGCAAGGGGTTTCCTCAACAATAGATGTCCTAAAGGCAACCATGAGGGGGATAGAGTACACCGGTGAACACATCGTTCACAACACCTACAGGTTATGAGCCTGCTAGCGTTCCACTGGACTGTCTAGAAAGAGTCCATGGTCGTCATCCATACTCCGCTAGATGACTAGATCAACAACAACATCGAGGCCTCTCATCTGTTTATCACACATCAACTATCTACCCATGTTCTACCCAACATATTAGTAGATAAAAATATATATTTTTATACATAGTTTAAAACCTGTATAGCATGTTCATTCAATACATATTCCACATAACAGATGAGGCACACACACATAACACGTATTCCATAGAGAAGAAATCATATCTATGAGATAGAAGAAAGTGAATATATATTCACACATATAACAACAAAATATACACATAACACGTATTTCGTATAAAATACTTCATAATTATGCATTAGAAGAAAGTAACTACACACTCACTTGATCAGAAGATGATCGGACAGCACTACTGCTTGTAGAAGTAGTATTCTTCGGTAGATCTGGAAGATCTTCACAAAAATTGGCTTCTCGCTGGCAGAGCTTCGGCTCGGGAATTGCACTTCTCGGGATCTTCGGGGCTTCGGGACTCGCTTCGGGTCTCGGGAATGATACCGGGGCTTCGGGGGTTAAAATAGGGCTTAGAGAGAGCATCGGGAGTGGGAGAGTAAGAGATGAGCAACCAAACTCGGCTGACCCTCGATTTCTATTTATAGGGTGAATTTTCTGAGTTCACCTCGTGAGTTTCTAATATTCACCTCGTGAACTGACTCACCTCGTGAGTTTCTAATATTCACCTCGTGATCCCGATACGTCATTGCATTCGTCATGGCCACTTGCCCTGGAAGACGTCCATCATCTGTTCACCTCGTGAGTCACTAATGCTAACCTCGTGAACTGACACAACCTTGGGGTTCACGCCCCGAACTTAAAAAATTTATAACTTTCGCATACGAGCTCCGTTTTCGACGTTCTTTATATCCACGCGTAGGTGAGATTATGCTCTACAACTCTCGTTTAGACTCCGTCGGCTAATTTTGAATTTATTTTTATTATATTCTTATTATATTATTTTTAGTAGGTCGGGATAGGAAAACTCCGTTATAAATTCATAACTTCTTCATCCGACGTCCGTTTTCGTCTGTCTTTTTACCGTTGGACTACTATCGACGAGATCTTCGATTCTCGTTTAGATTGTTTTGGCTAAAAACCGCTCGATCTCAAATTGAGTATTCGGGTTGCACATTGCTAAGTCGAAACTTCGGAAAATCATAACTTCCTCATACGAAGTCGGATTTGGGCGTTCTTTTTATGAACGCTCTCGGTTTATCGTATTCTACGACTTTCGTTTAGATCACTAAGGTTAAATATCGATCTATCGTAAATTCATATTTTATGTCATTCAGCGTCGTGCCGGTTCTGTCGCGAAACTTCGACAGGTCATAACTTCTTCGTTATAACTCGGATTTCGACATTCTTTATATATTCGGAAACCTCGTCACGACCACTACGTCTTCATGTATCAATATTGGGTTATATAACATTTCATTTTGACGCTTATTCTTAACCTTAATTAGATTAAGACACACAATTAAGCACAAAACACACAATACTCAAATAATACACTTCTATTATTTCATAATGGGTTACAAAGGTTAACCTAGACTATCACATCATCATTAATGCCTGAACCAGAAACACGGGCGTTACACATAGGCTATATCCTTTCCTCGCTACATAAGTACACATCCCAAACCTTGATTTGAAGCGTCGCAGTAGACTATAAAGTCTTCGGTTCCTGCTGGTATGGATAGCACAGGTGCACTGTAGAGGGCTTTCTTCAGGGTTTGGAAGGCAACTTCCTACTTCTCTGTCCATTCGAATGGTACGACTGTTTGTGTAAGGGTGGTAAGAGGCTTGGCTATTCTGGAGAAGTTCTGGATGAATCTTCTGTAATAGCCTGCGAGACCCAAAAATTGACGAATTTCTGTGGGTGTCGTTGGGACTGCCCATCCTTCAATGGCTTTAACCTTGGAAGGGTCCACATGTATCCCTTCTCGGCTGACAACATGACCTAAAATGTTTACGCTACGGAGCCAGAACTCACACTTAGAGAGTTTTGTGTACAACCTTTCGGCTCGCAGGGTTTCCAAAATTTGTCGGAGGTGGCGACTATGTTCTTCTTTGCTACGAGAATAGACCAGGATATCGTCTATGAAAACGATTACAAAGTTGTCAAGGAATGGACGACAAACTCGATTCATCAGGTCCATAAACGCGGCAGGGGAATTCGTTAGACCGAAGGGCATTACAACAAATTCATAATGTCCATAACGAGTTTGGAAAGCGGTCTTGGAAATATCCTCCTCCCGGACCTTGAGTTGATGATAGCCGGATCGCAGATCTATCTTAGAGAAGTAATTTGCCCCTTGAAGTTGGTCGAATAGATTGTCGATTCGTGGAAGTGGGTAGCGATTTTTGATAGTGAGCTTATTCAGCTCTCTATAGTCGCTGCACATCCTAAAGGATCCGTCCTTCTTCTTAACAAAAAGGACCGGAGCTCCCCAAGGCGAGAAGTTGGGTCTGATGAATCCTTTGTTCAAGAGTTCGCTGAGTTGGTGTGACAACCGTCAATTTTGGCCAAGTCAAAGTCAACTAAAGTCAACAAGTCAAACCGGTCAACTCATCTAACCCTTGTATATTAGGGTTTCCATTATGTTTCTTATTGAACAACTCGCAATCTTAATACAAAGTATCACTTAGAGTTTTCACGTGTTCGGAAATTCTAAACCCTAATCAGGGCAAGTGATGAAACTACTCGATAAAACATTATTCCTTAACCCTCGGGGGCATATAACAATCATAACAAGACTTAACGAGGTTTACAAACCTTGCGATTCAAAGCCAAACACTCAAAAAGATCACAAAAGAAGTCTCTCCAAATCTCTTTCACTCTAACTCTCCCAAAACTCTCTAAGTAGAAGAAATCTCTCCAAGAATGTGAAATCTCTCCCAAATCTCTCTCTGTATGAGAAATCTCTCCAAGAATGTGAAATCTCTCCCAAATCTCTCTCCGTATGAGAAATCTCTCCAAGAATGTGAAATCTCTCCCAAATCTCTCCAAGTATGTCAAATCTCTCCCAAATCTCTCCAAGTATGTGAAATCTCTCCAAGTATGTCAAATCTCTCCCAAATCTCTCTCAAAACCTCTTTTGATCTTTTTGTAATCATTTGGGGCATCCCGACACTTGACTTGGTGAAAAACCATTCGAAACGGAATGATACCTTGAAAAATAGCCTTTTAGGGCCGAAGTCTCTCTATAGAGACCAAACCCTCCTTGAGCCGAAGCCCAAGAACCAAGACCGGATTCTCCTTGAGTAGCCGCAACCATCGAGCCGCAACCATCGGACCGCAACCATCGAACCGCAGCCATCGGACCTGGAGCACCGCATCCGAACTTCGCCTATGGTCCCTCCTGACGAGCCGCCTACGGTACTTGCTCGGACTGAAGTCCCCTCCCCCTCGGACCCAATTCAGCGACCAAGCCACTCCGGTTCTAAGGCTGCTAAGACCCGAAACCAAGCCCTGACTTCGGATTTGCCACTTTCCACCCGGTTTTCGACCACGACTCCGTTTTAAGCCCGTTTTTAATTATTTTAACGGGGGATTTTCACCCAAACTTATATTTTGACATATAAGACCCCATATATTCATAAATTCAACATATTTTTAGGGAAATCCTTAATTAAGAATAAAATCTATTAAGTAAGATCTTGAGGTGGAGTGTTGACTTTACTTTAGTTTATGACACAAGAAACCACTCACACCCACTCCATGACCAGCCCACACCCCCCCACCATACCTGGTCATTCATCGTCCTTTCCCATCATTTCCCAACCCCATTCCTTGTCTAAGGCTGAAATCTATCCTCTCTCCTAACACTCTCTCTCATTTTCTCATTCTTCCACCAAAGATTAAACACATTTTCTCTCTCAATTCTCTCACTAAAATTCGAGATTCAAGGGCCTTCTTCCAAGCTTTTCTTCCACTTTTGGTAATTATATTCATCCTCCATATAATTATTTCACTTCCTTCTACTCAAATCATAGATATCTTACACAAACATCATCACATTCATGTTAGATCTTCGAACCTTCAAGGCATCTTCTTAGTGTTCTTGAGTTGAACACTACCTTTCTCCATCATCCATCTACTGAAATCACTCAAGGTGAGTTCATACCCCTTCATTTTCATGTTTTCTTCAAGTTTTAGGGGGGGAATACAAGTTAAAACACCAAGAACACAACTAAACTCAAACAACAGCTTTCATCAGAAAAGTTGAGTCTTATTCAGGGACTCTTTTGACTATCTTAAGCTTAATATCTTTCCGAACTGTTTAATATGCAAATAGTTCAGCTTCATACGTTTAAAATGACTACTTGCACATCTACATACGATTTTTCTATGATTTATGGTGATTTTTACAAAACTGCCTATCATTTCAGAAACGAATTCGGACCAGTCTGTGAATATGAATATTTTAACACAAGTTAAAGACTTCTAAAAATCATAATAAAAATTATGAATAAACTAGACACATTTTGTGAACTCTCAGAATTTATGGATTCAGTTTTTGACTTCGTATGATTTTTCTATAACTTTTATAAAACAGTGTAGAAAGGTCAAAATCTAGATAACAGCTTATAATTTTCAACACACTTTGTAACATGTTGAGCAAAGTGTTAATCTTTAATGCCTTAATATTTTACATGTGTTTCTTGTTGTGGGATAATTGTATAACAGAAAATACTCACTGAATTGTAAGAATCCTCCATCATTACCAATAGTACAAAACAAGGCATGATAAACATATTTATATTTTGCTATACATTCGACGTACATAGAAAAGGGTGCTTATACACCACAAACAAACATACTAAACTATAATAGGTATAGTTAGGTTGCATATACATTATAAACATTTTGTTAGACTATAATAGGTATAGTTTATGTTCATTTACATTACAAACTCATTACAAAAGGTTTTCAAACAAAAAGGGGTACAAATACAAAGTATCGGATTCATACAAAGAGGGGTACAAATACAAAGTACCGGATTCATATAAAAAAGGGGTACAAATACAAAGTACCGGGTTTATACAAAAAGGGGTACAAATACAAAGTACCAGGTTTTCATACGAAAAGGGGTACTAATACAAAGTACCGGTTTCGTACCAAAAAGGGGTACAAATACAAAGTACCAGGTTCACACAAAATGGTTTTTATGATATTAATACTATTTCATCTAGAATTGTTAGACTTCAGCTATAATTGCTAAGTGTATATGCTAGAGTTATATAAGAATCTAGTCATAATCGACTTAGAATTGGTGGGCCCGCCTTATTTCCTGTTCCTTGTTTGGTTGTGGACCTAAGGCAGACCCATTATATTCAACGGTTTATTTAACTTAAATTTTATATAACTTATATACATTGGACGAATATATAAGGAATCTATGGGTCCTTCTAGGGTTCCTTATCGCATAACATAGGAGCATTCATTCCACACTTAACTAAGAAAATATTGGATTTTCTGGAAATCATACTCTATCGCTTTTACAAGGAAAACGGTTTCTTCCTCAAACAAAATTCTTATGAACTCACCAACTTAATTGTTGACACTTTTCAAAACTACTTGTATTCTCAGGAAATCAGTGAAACAGGAAAACATCAGCACTTTGAGGATGGGACGTTAAATCGTCAAACAGTTTATTTTGTCATCATAATGTAATTGATTTTGAAACATGTAAGCATATACTATGGTGTAACCTTTTCAATTATATTTATGATGGTTGTATTTACTTTGAGCATAATTATACTCGTTGTTGTGATACTTTACAAGAAGTCCTCCACCCCCGGACGTTTCCGCCATCCTTGGTTTGGGGGTGTGACGGTTGGCTTGACAATTCCTGTGTTTCGGCAGGAGCCAACCTATTGGGAGATCTGGCGATGGGAGTAGCTCCTGGCACAAGGTCGATTCGTAACTCGACCTGCCTATCGGGGGGTATTCCCGGAAGATCCTCGAGAAATACGTCAGGGAAATTGCAAGCCACTAGGATGTCTTGAATGTTAACCTGTTCCTTGGATTTATCCACAATGTGAGCCAGAAACGCAGAATCCTTCTTTTGTAGACACATTTGTGCCTTAATACATGAGATAAGACGAAGGTTCGTACCGGGTTTGTCTCCGTATATGATTAGGGTTTCGTGGTTAGGGAGATGAAAGAGAACGGCCTTCTCGCGGCACATAATATCGGCATGATGGGGACTCAACCAATCCATGCCGATGATCACATCAAAACTCCTAATATTCACCGGCATCAAGTTTATTTGGAAAATGTGGTGGTTAAATGTTAACGTGCACCCTACTTAGATATCTCTAGTTGACTTTATTTTCCCATTAGCCTTTTCCACCGTGAAGGCTTCATTGAGCTTCTGGGGTTGTTGATTTAGTAAGTGTTTAAACTTGTTACTAACGAAGCTTCGCTCCGCTCTACTATCGAATAAGATGCATGCATATGTGTTGTTAAGTAGAAACGTACCGGTGACAACAGTAGGGTCTTGGACTACTTCGCCTTGTCCCAGAGTCAAAACCCTTCCTGATCCTCCATTTCCTTGATTGTTGACATTGGGGCAGTTTCGCCGGAAATGCCCAGTTCGTCCACATCCATCACAAGTGTGGCTAGCCCCAGCGTTGTTGCCATTGTTGTTGTTGGTGTTGGTGTTGTTGTTATTGTTGTGATTGTTGTTGTTGCGGTTGTTGTTGTTGTTGTTTCCCTATTGCTGGTTCTGGGGATGATAGGTCCTACAGTATCTTGCCGTATGACCCTTTCGGTTGTACCTGGTACAATGCATCTCCATGCATTCACCATTGTGATGGAGATTGCATTTGTTGCACTTTGGGAGATTTCCAGAATACTGCTTAGGGGAACTTGGGGTGGATGAGGCTGGAGCATGTGGTGTGGAGGGGACTTGGGTGGTTGCAGCATGAACTGTCATTGTTTGTTGTTTCTTTGACGACTCTGAGCCTTGTCGTCCCTTCCGTTTGCTATTCTTTCCCTTCTTGTTATCGCTCTCCTTCTTGTTTTTGGTTTCCCCTGCTTTTTCGCCCTTCTTGTTGTTGTGGTCGTACAACTTCTTGGCCAACCTTTTGGCGCTGTCAAAGGTTCCAGGGTTTGCGGCTATCACGTTTACTTGAATTGTGGGGTTTAATCCCCAAATGAATCGTTAGATCTTCTTTCCTTCCGAGGTAATCATGCCAAGGCACAACAGAGACAGTTCACTAAACCTTGATATGTAGGCGTCGATGTCGGATTTTCGGACTGTGAGGTTCCATAACTCTTGCTCGATTTTCTGAACTTCGCCACGCGGGCAGTATTTAGCCATCAGCATTTCTTTCAATCCCGCCCATGGCATGACATTAGCCACCGGAAGAGTGATAGCCTCCACATGTCCCATCCACCAGGTGAGAGCTTGATCAACAAATGTACATGCTGCAAACTTCACCTTGAATTCCTTGGGGCATCTGCATATCTCAAACACCAATTCCACCTTTTCCATCCATCTTTTCAGGGTTATTACTCCCCCTGTGCCATTAAAGGTTCGCGGTTTGGCGTTGGTGAAATCTTTGTAGGAGCATGTCTTGGTAGGCCCCTGGTTCATTCCGTTGTTTGAACTTCCGGCCCCCTACCCGTTGCCTCCACCATTGTTTCCATTATGAAACTGCGCCAGCGCTGCTGTGAGTGCAGCTGATACAACCGCTTGAAATGCAACTGAGTTGATTTCTGGTGGCGGCGGTGGTTGATTGTTTCCACGGTTTGGTCTCTGCGGCATCTTGCTATCATGGAACAGAAAGATGTTGAGTACGCATCGTTTTTAAGTTGGGAATTCCATGAATTGATTGTGTATCTAAGTGGTTCCATAGATTTACACCAAATAATAAGAATATAAAACACATAGCAGATAACAACATCACGATAAAACACATAATATTTTCCACTAATAATATCCGCCTTTGATACATGAAAATTTGCCCGAAAGGGCATACATAAGGGTACAAAGTTTGGCAGCATAACGACTCTATGAGTAGTGTAATCACTTAAACATAGAGTCGGCAATACATAATGTAGTGCGCATAAAAGAAACATAACAATAGCAGGGAGATCTACTGATCCGAGGTGCTTCGAGACGTGTCGGGTGGTAGGGCTGATGACGTGGATGCGCCCTGAAGACGCGCCACCTGTCGTTCTGTGGCTCGTAGTCGATCCTCCCAAATTGCTTGACGTACACAAAAGTTATGGATTACTTCCTGAGTTTCTCTTTCCGCTCTTGCCACTCCGGCTCGCATCTGATTCAGTTGCTCGGCTGTGTCCTAGGCTAGGTCGCTAGTGTTCCGTAACCGTCTCACCATGACAGGAAGTGCTCGGTCAGCCGGTCCTCCATCCCTCAAGTAATAGAACTCACGGGCCATGCCAAACAGGGGTCGCTGTCCCTGTTGTCTGCTCCATCTCCAGATGTCGATACCCCAGGGAGGGGTAGGGCCGTTTGCGCCCATTCGGTGAGCTGGCACCCTCACTGGGTATGGGGGGTTGATGACTACAGACTCAGTGTCTGAATCATCGTTGCTGTCATCACCAGACTCTTCTTCTTCAATATCTGCCACAGGTTCTGCAGGTCCCTCTTCGATTTCTTCTTCCGGTTCCTCTTCTTCCACGGGGTCCTCTTCGGGTTCCTCGTCGGATTCCTCTAGCCATCCGTTATTTCCCTGATTGGGAAGGTAGAGATCTCCAGGGTGATGGACACCAGCCATACTGACTGCACGAGGGTGCGTAAATAAATCACGTTTTGAATATTTCCCATAGTATATTTTTAGTTGTTTAAGTTTTGGGTTCCCTATAGTTTTGGAGAGTAAGGTAGGCTTTTGGATTCATTTTCCGCTATGATTACTCCGAACACATGTTGGTCATATTCTAAATAGATATAGTTGATCAGGCTATATTTATCCCTAATATGACTACATAACTGCCCAGCTTTAATCATAGTGTTCGATTTCCTTCAGAAGCTTTTAAATGTTGTTATATTGTTGTTTTTAATATAAGCACATAAGTATGAAATTTTATTTTTGTTCAGAGTTAGTTATTCCCATTATGTTTATAGTTGCATATCATGTATGGTTAGATATGCTAGTTCACTATAAACAAAGATTTGATACCAACCTGTCACACCCCCGAACCAGATGGCGGAAACGTCCGAGGGCTCGTGTGATTTAAATTGAAATATCATCACAATGAATATACATGAAACTAAACACATACATCACCAACATTACATAGTACAACTGCCATTGTTCACATCCAATACATTGTATAAATATTACATATTCATAACATGAATTGTTTGAGAGTCACAAAAACATAATATTCTAGCACACTAGATGATTTTTCTTCAGCTTATCTGTTACCTGAGAATACAAGTTATTTTGAAAACGGTCAACATATATAATGTTGGTGAGTTCATAAGCATGTTTGATATAAAAATAGTTTGTATTGTTTGTAAAACCCAGAAAATCCGATATTTTTTGTAACAAAAACTGTTTACGAAAAAGATGTGATGATCCCATAAGTGTATATGTATGTGATTTCAAAACATGTAAAAGTGAATTCATTTCATAATTGTTCCTTGGATTGTAGTTGTTGTATGTAGAAGTGAGTAATGTCGTTCCCCGGAAAACCCGATGTTTTCCAATTTAAGTAGTATGATAGTTTTGTATTATTGAATGAATCACTTTGCATTGTCACAATGTATGAATATGATTTCCCATGAATACTTAGATGGTAATGGATCTTTATGTGAGTCGTTATAACCATGCATAATAATGACTAATTCGCCTGTATTGGCATTTTTCCAAATGCTGGTTTTGATCAAGATTTTGTCACCCTAGACTGGCAGAGTCTAACTGTAGCGAACAACTCAGGTGTGGGGGAGTCATCCACATATAGATCTATACACAAACTCTCACTCTCCCTCCAGGAGTCTCTGATTATAACTACAGGCTACGGCCGACACTTATTGGTGTCACCCGTTATTTCTCACTAAATCCCAATGAAATTAAATAACATTGTTTTACAACCCGATTGATGTTTACGTTGATATAAAGTAAGCCTAACAGCCACGAAAGAAGACAACGGGGTCTACTGATTGTGTGTGTTATTATAGACTGTCGAGTATGCTACGGACACGTTATAGCCCATTAAGCATATGATGAACGTTTAGGGCCATATTAGCAATGCAATTGGGCCACTAAGGCCCAATAGCATGTTAAAGCTGATAAATGCCCATTGGGCAAGTAATTGGGTCACCATGACCCAATAAACATGTTTGAATATATTGGGCCCAATAATCATGAAATTGGGCCACAAAGGCCCAATAGCACGAACAAAAGATTTTTGGGCCCAATCATTGTATCATTTAACTGTTTATCGATTTTAAGTTCGTAGTGTAGGTTATGTTGTATGCCAAATGTTTATTCTTGATGTTAAAAATACTTTGACGTTTGATTTACAACGAAGCTTTGGTTATATATATATATATATATATATATATATATATATATATATATATATATATATATATATATATATATATATAAACATTTTAAAAACCATGTGTTATAAATTTTATATTCTTGGCCCAATAATTTAAATATTAGCCTATTTGACCCAAAAAATATTGATTTTGACCAATTCAGCCACTTTATTAGTAAAAATGACACTTTTACTCCCTTTTGATGAAAATTGACATTTTTGATCCTTAAACCATTTTTCTTGACATTTTCGGCCCAAACATAATTTAAATAATAATTTCAGCCCAAAACTATTGTATTTGCCATTTCCAGCCCTTATTTGTAAAAAGTTTACACCTTTGAACCAAATTTCGTAAGTTTTACATTTTTGACCCCCAAAATCCAAAACTTTGCATTTTTAGTCAAAATTTTGCATCAAAGTCATTTCCAGCCCCCAAAATAATTTATTTATGTTTTAGACTCATATTTTGATAAACTTACAACTTCAGCCCCCAAAACTCTTCATTTTTCGCAATTTTGGGCCCAAAAACCCGTGAGGCCCAAATGTAAGCCCGATAAGCTATAACTTATGTTTTTGGCCCCTTGAGAAGTGTTATTTTTATAAAAGTCAGATTTTTTGTAAATAATACTATTTTATCCTTATAAAATCGAAAATGTCATTTCTTATCCACATCTTTGTTATTTTTGCAAAAATGACACTTATAACAAATCTTTCGCTTTGTTTTTCACTTCTTAAACATAAAGACTCTTAGATCTTTGAAGTATGTTGTTTATTATGTATTTGTTTATGTATCCTTCACAATTTAGCCATAGATCTCGAAATATAACAAATAATATCACATTTTCACAACACAAACCAAAGAAATCACATATAACATGCAAACATACATAGATCAATACATAACACTTGTATTCTCCCCCTAAAAACAAGTAAAAACCGAAAACAAGGGGGTATGAACTCACCTTGCTTAGTTGCTCACGGTTTTGAAGAAGAAATGGAAGAGGTTGATGTGATTTTCGGCCCTAGTAAGCTTCTTGAGAGGACTTTGATTTAGATGGAATCTAAGGAGTAGATCACGAATTTTGCATGAGTTAGGAGGAGATTTTAGATGTAATAAAGAAACTAAGCCATGGATCTAAGTAACAACTTACCAAGGATGATGATTTTTATGGAAAAACCTTCTTGAAATGCCCTAGATCTCGAAATTTTTGAGAGGAAATGAGGGGTTGTTGTTGTGAGTGTTTGAGAGAAAATTCAAGTGAGGTGTGTGTGTGTGTGATCCTCGGCCGAAGACAAGAAGAAGAGAGGGATGAGAGAACTAGTGAGGTGATAGATACATGGGGAGGTGGGAACCTTGCATGGATATCCATGAGATAAATATTAGGTGTCTAGCTCTTATTAATCTACATCTTTTCTCTTTTTTTTTGTATTGGGCCGAAATGGGCTAAAGAAAGAGGAAAGGAATCACTTTGGCCCATTCTTGGTCTTGCTCGAAAGTGTGAAGTCTCTATACAAGTTTTCGGCCCATTGGGCCTTTAGGGTAGTTCACGGCCCAATGAAATCCAATTGGGAGAGGGTTTACGGTCCAATAAGGAATTTAATTCTTTTATGGCCCAATAAGGCCCATCAGTGTAAAATGATCCATTGTAGACCCATAAAGCCCAAAAGGTTAAGTTTCATGAAAATGGGTCCAATTAGGGCCCATTTAAGGGTTCCAAGACCAAAATAGTCAAATTGGAAGCTTATTGGCTCATTAGGCCCAATAAAGAAATCCTAGTCCATAACGGAGTTAAACCAGAATTTTTAGGCTTTCCAATCTTTCGTTGACCATTTGAAGTGTTTGTATAGAGTTTTTGATGTAATTTTGTTGTCATTGAATAAACATCATGCATGCTTCCAGATTTTGTTTACAATTTTGTCCTTGATAATGATTACGAAAGCATAGAATTTCCTGGTTGTGACAGTATTCACGGTTTGGGCTTGTCCATCCGTTTGTTTATTATTAGGGTTTAGTATTTATGGTGCATGCATGCATCACATTTGTAACGATTCTGAATATTTCCTTTGACAAGTATTGTAACCCTAGCACGCCTCTAAAGTAGAAGTTCTTAATCGAGCTCTTTTGAGGCGTTGCAGTTTTAATCATTCGACATCTGTTTGATTCATAATTGTGTTCATTGTTTTCTGTTGCTTATTATTATCTCATTGATATCTGTTTGAATCTATCGATCTAAGAGAACTTTATTCTCATCATCTAATATTATTATCTTTTAGGATATTTTATTAATCCTAAATTACTATCTTTGTAGGATATGTAAATAATCCTAACATATTTTATCTACCATTATAAGGCGTCCTTAATCGTATTCGGATCTCTAAGGTGGTTGTAATGTATTACCATGCGCCCCCATAATCGACGCTGTTTGACTAGTGATTTCCCTGCCACGACGCTTCATCGAACGTCGAATAGTGATTAATAAGAAAGTTATCCTGCCAGGATTGTAGCTAGCAATCGCAGGTGGGGTGTGTATCCCTATATAGATTCGGAAATCCAGACAACATTAAAGTCACTCATCAAAACACACTCCCCATGAAAAGAAACAATTAAATGAGAGATATTGCTCCATATATGTCTTTTACAATCCGCCCCTTAGAGAGCATAAACTATAGTAAATAACACATCCAAACCCGAAGACATCCAAACATTCTCAATAGCAAGAAAATTATCTGAAACTGTGAATCTTTTTTTAAGTAATACGATCAAAGTCCCAAATAACAAGAATACCCCCCGAAACCCCACGGGAAGGAGAGACGGCATGAGAAAACGAATTATTACCCCAAAAATTCCTCACCGTAAGTAAATTAATAACTTCTATCTTCGTTTCTTGAATAGATAAAAAAATTAACTTTATGTTTATGACATAAAGTTCTAATCCAACTCCGCCTATCTTTACAACTCACTCCTTGAATGTTGATAGGCAAACAATTCATTTGAAATCCGTTTTATTCTCGCTCCCTTTCACTATTTTTTTAACACGTTCAAAACATGCGTCCAAATTATAAAAGAATACCAACTTTTTAATTAGTAATAAACTCTTATGTAAAAATGTTCCTAATTATAGCTGTAGATTACATAATCTCTCTCTCTCTCTCTCTCTATATATATATATATATGTTCGATCGCGCGGGCACGAGTGCTTTACAATCTTAAGTCAAACACAAATACCAACTCTTCAAATGCCCACAACTTCCTCATATCCCTTTTAGCTATTTCTTTCACTCACTCGTATTGTCATGGTTGCATATCAAGATCAAAAAAGCTCTTGCTTTGACTTTTCAGGTCCGATTATTACAGCCTCAAACAACGAGTAGGACAAGTTCATTGAAACAAATAACAAGTTCTTTCAAAGCAATACGACTTTCTCATTACATTAATTTTCCAATATTCACAATAATTTTCACTATACAATCAACTCTTTTCAAAGCCCTATTCTACCACTGCTATTTTACAATTTTACAAGAACGGGGTGTTACAGTCTGTTGGTTAGGAGCTTTAGCCGGCCGATGCCTTTTTCATCCGATCCGAAGTTAGGTTTATTGCCCCTCTTCTTGTTCTTTGGTTTGTCCATGAATGACTTTGTTATTAGTTGAATATGCTCCTTATCGAGTGCCAGTTAGTCAATATATTAATAGAAATGGTTGGTGATTTTACAAGTCAATTCGAGAGGTAGGAAAATAAACATAGGGTGATAGTCTGGAGAATATTAGTGGGAACATAAAGCCGCGTTAGGAGGGTAATAATTTCAGCACACAATTAAAGTTGGTGTTTCCTCGTTCCAACTTTTTATGGGAAGCGCTTAAGACGTGGACTGCCGACTGCCTTGAAATGTGGTTTCCGATTAATTGAGAAAAAGTTGTCCCATGAATCCAAGATGCATGAATAAGCACAGCCTTGAAACGTGGTTCCTGATTACTTCAGAAGAAAGTTGTACCATGATGCATGAACAAGGTTTCTTGAGGTGGGTAATGGAATTATGGAATGGTTTGTGGTGCACTGCTGATCTGTTTTTTTTTTTTTTTTTTTTTTCAATGTATAATTTCAGTGGCTTTTGTTTCTTTATGATAATATGTCTGTTGGAGGAAAGGTTTCTGTCAATTTATATCTTACAAAAAAAATCTATGCTGTAATTGTTATTTAGTTATTACAATAACATGTTTAAAAGTATAATTTATTAAATATATTTTTCTTTTTCATTTAGTTAGACATTTTTGAGAGCTGTGATTGAATATATCATGTAAACCAACTGTTAACCGATGAGGAGATGCAAAATTTTTAAGTTGGTATTATATTAATAACAATGTTCAGGGAATTAATAATATTATATTTGTCGTAATACCATCAATTTGAATATGAGTATGTGATGTCATTGTGTGTTTATTAAACAAATTATTATAAGGTCAGCTTCTCTACGAACAAAATTATATTTACCTATGGATTTTGCAATTAAAGTGATTAACAAAAATTAAAGATCTTTAAATCTTTATCTTTATATATTTGTTATTATTTTTATCTTTATCTATTCTATACTATAAAACTATAAAGGAAGTTATCAAAAAAAAAATTTTGGAACCGGCAATTTTATTAAAAAGGCACTCACTAGCAAAGAACTAGTGAGAGCCGAATTACTATCTAAATTACATAGAAGAGATCGGAGAAATTTTCCAGTTCTCCGATACAAAATTTCCTTTCCCATGCCTATATTTAATCCAAGTATAGACCATGTATCTAACACCTTCAAACACCAATTCCGAAGTGATAAACTTTGAGTTGAAAATTCTATCATTTCTTGTTTTCCACATTCCCCATAGTGTTCTGAAGATGATTAAATTTATTGTTTTCTTCTTTTTTGGGGATTTTCCACACGTGGCTACGAAATTTAAAATCTCCTTGATACTAGACAGTTGCGGGGGTATGATTTCACACCAATTCCATATCCGGTTCCAAATTGCAGTTGCAAAATGACAAGTAACCAGCATATGATCTGCTGTTTCACTTCCTGAAATACATGCACCACATGTTTCGCCTTGAATCTGAACTCCACGCCGCATAAGAGCACTCGCTGATGGGACACGATCTATCCTTGCTCACCATACAAAACAGTTCACCTTGTTGGGAATCCATTTACTCCACGTGATAGCTCCATCAGGAGTCAAGTGACCTGCCCGATTTATCCTTCCTCGTAACGCTACAACATGAAATTTCTCATCTATAGCAAAATCAGAGTCCCATCTCGACTCCTCTTGGTTTCTGGGAATAATATCTGAATCTGCAATGTTTATTGTACTAAGGGAATTTTTGCATTTGTCTATATTTTTCCATACCCCACATAGATACATGTATGACAACCGGGTTGGAGGGAAGGATCCCAGGTTATGAATACCATTTATAACCCTCGCCCACAACGAGTTATGCTCGTGAAAAAAATTTCCATATCCATTTCGCAAGCAATGCTAAGTTCATTGCCTTTATGGATCCCAGACCTAGACCACCAACCTCCTTAGGAGCAAGAATTCTTTCCCAAGCCACCCATCGGATTTTTTGTTCTTTATTTGGGCCTCCCCAGATGAAATTTCTCCTAATTTTCTCCAATGTCTCAATAACCCCTGAGGGGGCAGCAAAGAGTGAAAAATAGAATGTGAGGAGGTTCCCGAGAACTGACTTTGCAAGTGTCACCCTCCCACCAAAACTCAAGGTCTTTGATTTCCAACTAGAAAGTTTGTTTCTGAAATTTTCAATTATCGGGTTCCAAGAGTTTTTTCTATTCATGTTTTCCCCCACAGGCATCCCAAGGAATGTGAATGGCAATGTGCTCGGTTCACATCCTAGTGGTGGTGCCTAGTTTTCAACCTCCTGCGAATTAACACATATGCCAAAGACTTTGGATTTTCTGAAATTGACACTTAAACCGGAAGATACGTAGAAACGTTTGAGTAACCTTGCAAGGTTTTTTATGTTTTGGTGGGACCATTCCCCTAATGAAGAGGGCATCATCTGCGTAAAATAGGTACGATAATTTAATATTGGAGTTCGGAATGGATATACCTTGAAATATACCTTTTGTAGTTGCCTCCTTTAATGCAATATTTAAACCTTCCATGGCTAAAATGAGTAGGAAAGGCGATAGAGGGTCTCTTTGCCTAACTCCTTTTTTCCAATTGGAATTCCTCCGTTGGGCATCCATTCACCAAAACCGAAGCTCTAGCCGACTCCAAGCATCCCTTCATCCAAAACCTCCATTTTATACCGAAGTTCATCTGTCTCATCATAGAATCTAAAAAATTCCAATTCACCGAGTCGAATGCTTTATTGAAATCTGCCTTGAAAAGTAAGATCTTCTTGTTAGCCTTCTCCCCCCATGAACATAGCTCATTAACGATAAGGGGTCCTTCTAAAATGTTGCGACCTTCAACGAATGCAATTTGTACTTCTACAATACATTCCCCAATCACCACCCGGATTCTTAAAGCTAGGATCTTTGCAATTATTTTATACAAAGATACGATAAGGCTAATGGGCCTGTAGTATCCGAGGGCTAGCGTATCCTTGGTCTTGGCCGCCAATGTTATAAATGAAGAATTGCATCCATGGGAGAGCCTGCCCCACTGTTCAAAATGTTTTACATAAGCCATAATATCATCTTTTAAAAATTCCCAATATTTTTTCAAGAACTTGAAGGTGAATCCATCTGGTCCTGGAGCCTTATCATTTCCGCAATCCCACACGGCCCTCTTCACTTCTTCTATCGAAATAGCGCCTTCAAGAAACTCACTGCTAGCCTGGGAAAGTTTTTTGAATTTTTCACTCCTAAATTCTGGTCTTTGCTTCCATTTCTCTTTGAATTTTGAAGAGAAGAAACTAAGGACTTCCTTCTTAATCTCGCCTGGTTGATTTGACCAAATACCATTTATCAATAGGCCATTCATATGATTTTTCCGGTTTCTATTATTAACAAACCCGTGAAAGAATCGAGTATTTTCATCCCCGTTTTACCAGCCATTTTATTCTTGATTTTTGTCTTAGATCCATACTCGCCCGTTTTTCCAATTTAGTGAGTTTGCTAGAAATTTTAGACCATTCGCTGACTTCTTCCACCTGTAAACAATTTCCTTTAGCCTTTTTGTCTAATTCCACCATCCTTTCTTTGGTCTTTTCTATCTCCATGCTCTCTTTTGGATATGCCATCGCACACCAACTTCTAATTCTGCCTTTAAGAAATTTTAATTTGCTAAGAAAAAAAATGTCTGGTGATCCATATCCTTTGAATTCAGAAATCACCTGCAACACAACCTCGTTAAATCCAGGTCGAAGGATCCATGAGTTAAATAGCTTGAATGGGATAGGTCCAAAATCCAAAGAACTTAATTCTAGGAGGATCGGAGAGTGATCGGATTGCTCCCTGGGAAGAGCAGTACGTGCAGCTTATGGAAATTGTTTAATAAATTCTGGGCATACAAGGATCCTATCTAATTTACTTGGTTTTGCTCCAAAGTTTTTGAAGTAGGTGTACTTGAATCCACCCATTTTCAAATCATCTAGCCCACCCTATTGAATAAAATTATTGAAGTCTTGGGCGGAGGTTATGCAGAAACTAGAATTTATTCTTTCCTATTGTCTTCTTACTACATTGAAGTCCCCCATGAATATCCATGTCATGTCCCTTGACCTTCTTAGTTGTAACAAGCTCTCCCATAAATTCCTCTTCTCAGTAATAGATTCTGGGGCATATACGTTTACAATTGCCATTCTCAGACCCGAAGAATCGAAGTTTAAATTGTGCAAGGTAAGATCAAGCCAATTTGGGTCAAAGGGGATTTCCTACATCAACATATACGATGGAAGAACAATCTGTTACCCTGACCCTCTAATCAAATTCCAAAATGATGTGATTCAAGATAATTTCTATTTTCAAACCACATTCATTGGAAAGCGAATGACCTTTCATGTTCCTTATATTAATTGAATTTACTAAATATTTTTTCTATTTTTCTAATATATACATATGTTATAAGTATCTTTAAAACCTAAATACTTTTCATATTTCTTAAATTTATAGTAATTAGTAATGACCATTCTTTAAAAAAAACATCAAACCATTATATAAAAAAAGAATTAGCAAGAATCTAGGAAAACATTAAAAAAAGTTCAAATGGTTTTTTAACCACATAATCGAATCTAACAAAACCTTATGATTTCTACTAACGAACCACAAAAAAGAAACATCTTTTATGTAATCCATAATATCTCTTTATAAATCATCCCCAGTTTGAACACCATAGTATTTCTGAATTTCCAAATGTACCAAATTATAGTACACACGATGGCATCAGCGATCACTTTCTTTTTGGAAATGCATGGAAGATTGTTAATCATAGTAAAAAGATCCTGGATAGAATTAAGATCCATAC
The DNA here is from genome assembly GCF_052849685.1 of Lactuca virosa. Lineage (NCBI taxonomy): Eukaryota > Viridiplantae > Streptophyta > Magnoliopsida > Asterales > Asteraceae > Lactuca > Lactuca virosa. The sequence goes on from NC_136432.1 coordinate 247,725,740, forward strand.
GATCCAACTCTAGGAAAAGAAACACTTCATCCCAAATTATAGAAGCAACTTCACAATTAACAAAAAGATATGAAAGTTGTTCAAAATGCTTATCACATATAGGACATAGAATGCATTGGACGTCAATACCCTTTGACGAGAAATTAAATCTAGTAGGAATTTTATCCCAGATAACCCGCCAAATCAAGATGTTGACCTTCTGAGGCACGTAAGGGTTCCATCTAGTTTCTCTATCCATGGAAGGAATAATCTAATCACCAATCCTTCTTCTAGTATCTCCCACTGTAAGCATGCCATCTTTTCCAATATCCCACCATCAAAAGTCATACTTATCATTACGGATAACATTTTGAAGGCTCTTCAGAAAATCCGAAAGTTGATTGAGTTCTTCACCACGATGGATATTATGATGCCACTTCCAAATCCATTCTTCAATCTTATGTCTATTAGCCGCCGAACAATCTTTATCATTATTGAGCTTAAATAACCTCGAGAATCTAAAGTACATAAATCTGCATTCCATCTTTCTTTCCAAAATCTAGTTGATCTCCCATTACCGGTTTTAACAAGAACCGAATCCACCTCTATACCTCGCTTCCTAAGTTTGCAATAAGAAGCAAAAATTTGATCCCAAGGACATAACCCGAGATTACCCACTTTATCAAAACCACCATCAATACCATATAAGTTTTTTATAACTTTAACTCAAGTAGCTTGATGAACATGAAGAAATCTCCAACGTCATTTATAGAGAATAGCAAAGTTTAATGTCACCAAACCTCCGGTATAGAGGGCACCATTATTTTTACCCGCAAGCAGAACATCCCAATCGATAAAGTGAAACGAGTATAAGAAAAATAGAGAATAAATAAGTGCCCAACGAACCAAGAACAGATTTTAGTAACATCGATCTGCCGCCAATCGATAAAGTAGTAACTTTCCACTTGGATAGATTTTTCTCAAATCTATCTATTTCGATTTCCAACCAACAATCCTTGTCATATTATGACCCACAGGAAGATCGAGATAGTTAAACGGAAATGTATTTGGATGACACCCGACAATCAGAGCAAAGTCTTCCACCTTACCCCAATTCGTGCACACCCCATAAAGATTAGACTTGTTCATGTTAATTTTTAAACTAGAAACAAGAAAGAGGCAATGGATAATTCGAGAAATATTAATAAGATTCAATCTAAACCAATCTCTAAGAAGAATCACATTATCTGCATAAAAATATATGAAATTTGCAAGTTTCTTTTTACTAACATGAACCCGTTTTATAAGATTACACCCTTTAGAATCTTCCAAGGCAACGTGAACGCCTTTCATGACTATAATAAACATGAGTGGAGATAAGAGATCTCTTGTATCAATCCCATTTGAATATGGAATTCCTTAGTAGCACTCCCATTATTAAGAATGGAAGCTCTAGCTGAAACGAAGCAAGCACAAATCCAAGATCTCCAACAAGGACCAAAGTTCAAAAACTGCATCATAGTTCATTCACAATAAGACTACAATCACATCGTAAGCCTTTTCAAAATCAATTTTTAGAAGCATCATCTTTTTTCTTTTTCTCTTATACCACTCCACTAGTTCATTCATAATAAGAGGTGCATCTAAAATCTGACAGTTCTTCACAAAAGGCGATTGTTCATGAATAACAATCTCATCAATAACCTTTGCCAACCGAATAGCCAACTTCTTTGGAATGATTTTGTATACAATTCCAATAAGACTAATTGGCTGAACATTAACTGCCATAGGGATATCATTATTAGGGATCAACATAATGAAGGAGGAATTACAGCACGTATAAGAAATTCAAAAACAAAAGATAAGATATAATTCTTCAAAAGCTCCCAATATTTTTTTAATAAAAGCAAAAGTAAATCTATCTGAGCCAGGAGCTTTGTCACTACCACAAGACCAAACCACATCTTTAAGTTCCTCCATCGTAACCATGTATCTAATACCGAGAGCATCTTCCTCATAAAGGTGACCAAACTGAGGATTTCGAGAAACAACCTCAATGGTAGGAATTTTCTTGAACTTCTCTTGAAACTGAGAAAAGAAAATCTTTTTATCCTAATCAGGATTAAAGATCTACTAGCCTTCCATTTTAATTCCTCCAATAGCCATTTGTCTTCTTCTTTTATTTATAATACCAAGAACATAACTACTATTTTCGTCACCTTCAATCAGCCATTTTATCTTAGCTTTTTCAGATTTATCAAACATCTCATTTTGCTCAATGGTATTAAGTAAGGATTTCACCTTTATTCTTTCTCCTTTAGATGCTTTTTCTCCACTTCCTTCCACTAGTTTTTAAGAACAACTTTAAGACCTTTCAGTTTGATCTTAAAATTAATACTAACACACTCTCCATCTTGATTTTTAAAACCGATCCAAAAAGAAGTAACAAGTTGATCAAAATCATCTTCCAACATCCAAGAATTAAAACTTTTAAATGGGAACGGTCTATAATCGGTAACAATAGAAGATAGCCAGATAGGCCTGTGATCAGACATAAGCAAGTCAAGAGCACACGTTTGAAGATCCGAGAATTTATAAGGAATTTCATGAGATAAAAGAAATCTATCCAATTTACTAGACTTAGCACCATTGCTACTAACTCTAGTAAAATAAAACCCTCCTATAGGAATATCCAGAACACCAGCTACATTAATAAAATAATTAAAATCGTCCGCAACCTGTTGGGAAAAAATAGAACCAAATCTTTCATTCGAACTTCTAACTGCATTAAAATCGCTGAAGAATAGAAATTTCCCTTTGTTTCTATTCATAAAATTCCGAAGAAAATTCCAAAGATCCCTATTTTTAGATTCTTCCTGAGGAGCATACACATTAACCATATAACATTGGAATTTAAAAAACACCCATTCCCTTTGAACGATTACCACATTGTTAGTTCATGTTATTTTCTTTTTAATAAAGACGGCCATATCCCACATAGAAAGAATCCCACCTAAACAACATCGAGCCGAAATAGTAGCCAAATCAAAAGAAAAATTACCCTAAACACTTCTAAGAAGAAATAAGTCAACCTCCTTCATCTTAATTTTCTAAAGACCAAGGAAAGACACAACCAATTTACTACACAACGCTGAAATACTTCTCCTTCTCACTTTATTCGACATACTACAAACATTAATAGAAAAAATCTTCATTCACCATCATGAGTAGAATGATCAAAGGATGGAGTCCAGTTATCCGTTTCAGAAACTGAAACAATAAATTTCATCCCATTTACGTCCACCTAAACCATACCATCTATCTTAACCATGTCTTTCGTTTTGATACAGACTCTACCAATAGTCGCAGGTTCATCTTCATCATCATCAATAAAGAGAACCTCACCAAATATAGTTGCGACTTTCTTAAAAGATGAATCATTCCATGCACAAAGTGGTAACCCCAAAATCTCTACCCAAATCACATGACAATTGATAACAATTTTATATTGTAACTTTTGCAGCTCAGTAAAATACACCTTCATACCATCACACTGTTTGAATTTGATACATGCATTATCTTTTTGGAATTCAATCCAAACCCAATCCCCTCCCACATATGAAATATTCAAATTATGAAACCATTCATTGTAATAAATTTTATAGAGATTATCAATTGAATTAATGTCTCTAACCTTTACAAGAAGAACCGATGATGAATCAAGGTCCACCAAAAAATCCTTATTATGAAGTTTCACTTCTACCAATGCTTTCACTTTAAATTGTTCACACTCCCCCAACCACTGAAGCATATGATTTCAAAGGAACTCCTTTTTAACATATGGAACACTTTGAGTTTTTGCTTGATCCTTTACGTTCATGTTAACATCTTCTCATATGTTCCTGTTAACATATTCTCCTCTGTTGAATCTAGCCCAAGATGCGAATAAATGATGATTACAATTTCAAACCCTATTAAGATCCTCCACAACATGTTTGTGCTCCTTGGACAAAAGGAACCGCATAAACGCAAATATCCTTCCAAGTTTTGATAATTTTCTTGCAATATATACATCCACCATTGTATCACGTCACACAATTTCCAGAGATCACTCGTTAACATGGAATCCATGAAATTGGAAACATACACATTCACTGAAATCTCGTCTAGATTGTTGTACATAGAGTGGAAGTCACCATTACCGTAATTTTTTACGTGCGGATCTTCAATATGAATTTGGTGTTTTCCTATGCACCACTTCCATCCCGATTCTTTCTGCGACACTCCTGTTCCAATCACATAAAATCCTAAACAAATATTACTAGGAAAGAACTGCCGACGGCTAGCCGGAAATTGCTAGGGTTACAAAAAATTGAAATAATACAAAATGAATTAGTATGTTTTTCAAAAAATAAAAAACCAAAATCATTCATTCAAGTGATTGATAAAATTTACCAAATTGTATCAATTCCGATAATACATAGCACTTTATGAGGTAAATGACCTTTCTTTTTCTTCTCATTAATTATATATACATATATATATATATATATATATATATATATATATATATATATATATATATATATATATATATATATATATTTGTTATGCTAGTAGTATATAAATAAGACTTTGTCACAAAAACATCAATTTAGTTGAAAGTTTTTGTGATTCAAATATAAAGAGTTGAAGAAATCGATTTAGCCACATCAATTGTTATTACACTAGGGATTCATATGTTTACTTCTATGTATTCTTGAAATTATTTTAAAGTTTTTTTTCTTTTATGATTTAGTAGTATTTATATTTGAATAAAATTGTTAAAATATGTGTTAGTGTTTTTATATTAATATAAGTTGTAGTATTTTTTGTAATATTTGTTATTTGTTATGTGTGGTTGAAAAAAAAACTTTTTCTAAAAAGACATTAGAGTATTTTTAGTAATAATAGTTTAATGTTGAATAACTTTTAGTAGGAACTTCTTTACATCAACCTTTTGATTTTGAATAGAAAAATTGTTATGACATAGTTAATAACAATAACTTAGATATTTTCAATGAATATTTTTATTTTTTTAACTATATAAATATATTCATGCGCAACACGCGGGGATTAGCCTTGTAAATCTTATAAATGAGGTCATCCAAATCAATATAGTTCAAGATAAGTCATCTATCTTTAACCATATCCATTTGAAACTCTCATAACTGTTCATCTTATGACATTTAATAGGTTGATTAATTTTAATAATTTTACTACATAACTCTTATAACTTTCCAACTTATGTTAATTAATTCATTATGTAATTCAAATATTTTTCCTATATAAGAATAGTATTTTAATGATAGGCTTGTTACAGTTGTTTCTCTATTATTTTTCATTTCGTTATATAGAGTCTATTAAAATAGACAATATCACAACCCTAGTCGACGACAGAAACTTTGAGACGACATCATGGATCATAGTAATATGCATACATTGAAGATACGACAATACAGTTGAAGAAATATTTTATTCATTGAACGTGTAGATTACAATATCCCATTGTCTAAGGTACAACAAATCAAATGGTACAAAACAAGCCTTAACAGATAGGCAACAAAGGAAATACTTAAATATTAAAGAAGACCGTGATCTCATGATCCTTCTTGAGACATATCTTCCAATAGCCTAACCTCATAAGAATACATGCGTTTTGAAAGGGTTTCAACTAAAAAGTTGGGGAGCGCACAAGTTTGTAACAGCCAAATCAAAACATACGTTCTATCTATATATACTTAATGTATTTTTATTATCATGACTTCTATAACTAAGTTCTTGATAAAAATATATTCCTTATTGGGAATTTCAAGTTTCCTATATTCCTTTATATGTTATAGGTATTTTATGTTTCCTACACACATTCCATCCGGTGTGAGTGCCATAACCGAGCTAGTTCAGACTGATATGCCTCTCCCGATGCTTCATCAGAGCGTAAAATATTAGAAAAGAAAATTATCACCCAATGTGACTTGACCGTCAAGGTTCTAGCAAGCAACCGTAGGTGGGGATGTCAACCTGTATAAATCTATGCATAATTCTCCCGCTCTTGCAATTAACGGTTATAAGCAAAAGTTCTTTCTAAGTATAGTGATACTTAGGTTGATGTATGGCAGGCTCACATGAATTTAAAGTAAGTTAATAAGCCTAACTTTAATATCAAGTTTTTGGTTATTATTCTAGTAGAAATAAATAATACTACACATATGCCTTAATTCAAGGTTCCATAATAAGATTACGACCTTGGGTATTGAAAAAGATTTATTTACAATACAACTAAGTACATAATAGTTTTAATGGATTCACGATATAGATTTAATAACATTTGTATAAACTTATATAGATAAAAAGTTATTTCATGTTTTCCAACCCTGCACCCCCCCCCCCCCCCCCCGCGGAAAACGATAAAAAACTTTGAATGGTACCGTGACACTCACTTGTGAGGTTAGTAGTCGAGAAACAGAAGAGGTTATAAAAATATGTAAATTAGCAGTTTCAGACTTCAATGGATAGTAACTTTGACCGATGAATAGTGTTTTTGACCGGTGTGAATAGTGACTGAATCAGAGCTTGATCGGAAAACCACTCAATTTCGGCCGGAAAACTACTTTGCAGAGGACGCACAACGGCGACTGGAGTCGGCTGTCGATGTTCTTTTGATCGAAGGAAGCTGCTAGATCGAAGGTTACTAGTCGGAGGGTGACTCGTCGATGATTAGAATGGAAAAAGGGGTGACAGCCGGTTGCTCTGACATTTCTTGGTTTTCAGGCGAGCCGGAATAGGGCGGCACACGATGGCCGGTGGTGGCTCGCGGTGGTCGACAACCGAGAGGTAGAGAAAGACGGTGGAAGTGAGAGAGAGAGAGAGAGAGAGAGAGAGAGAGATAATGAATTGGAAAGAAATAAGGAACCCCTCCTCTCTTTTTATAGTTTTTGTAACTATGATCCAAGGGTCGAGAATGAAAGTGATCTGGCAGTCTGAATCAATCCAAGCTTTTCAAGCTTATCCGAAATAGGCGACAAGCTTTTGGGAAATTTCCGGACGCGACATTTTTGATAATTAAATCAAATACTAGATTTTTTCCTAAGAAAAACAATTCCATTTCTAGTCGTGAAAAAATAGCATATATATCCTTACTAAGCGTTTGAAGGTGTTTTTCGGATGTTATTCGTTACAGCCGCGGACTATCACTTCGTAAAACGGTCGATATGAGGCATGACAGAAAAGTTCGCTCTTGAATCAAATACTACATAAAAACCTGATTCGGAATATATAAGTAATTTTTCGATACGAGACCCCGAAAATGATTCTATAGGTCGTACAAATATTACTTGGGGAAGAAGGTGGACCTTAGCCGTTCAACCCTATCCTCAACAGCTCGGCGTATTTTCGGGCATAAAAAGTTAGGAAAATGATAAATTCCTAAACTAAATGAGACTCATAGGAAAATTGACCGGGTATAAAAATTTATTTCCTAAGACGTCTCATTTTTCATTTGAAATCGGGATTTGACACCTATATGGTGGTGAGCTATTACCCGGTTGTACGTATTCTTAAAATAGTCGTATATTTTGCATACATAATCTATTTTCGACGTGATTTGTTTCCAAATTTTCCTTTTTTTTTACATACTAGGTGATGAGCCTATTGATGCCACATAATAATGTGAATGCGATGATTTGCACAAATAAGATTTGAAAACTCAAACCTTGAATTAACTTAAGATCAATGATTGCTTGTAGTAAAGTTCCCATCAAGTTTGGTAAACCAGTCTTGTCTTGAAACTGGTTAACTCAACAGAGTGCTCAATATAGAATAATATTAAGTATGAACAATGTAAAGGAAATAAGAAAAAGAAGAACAAAAGAGAGAATGATTGACTGAATGATTCTTTGAATTTACGGAAGTGAAAAATGTGCACACTTGTAGTTGTTACAAAGGTTGACAACTCCTTATATAGCTAATGAGTCACTAAAAGAAAACCATAGAGAAAAATGCGCATGGTCTAATGAGGATTATAGATCAGATGGTCCTCTTGCCATATATTATGCAGTCTCCTAATACTAATAAAAACCCCAACTCCTAAGTTGATCAATCCATGGTCGTGGTAATGAGGGTTATGCAGGAAATCCTGGTGGCAGAGAGTTCCTTGGTACAGGAATGTTCATTGGAGGGGTCCTCCTGCGGTAAGTTCCTGACTCAGTTCGATAGATCATGATGGGTGGGATGTGTGGAATTGGTTATTCCTTAGTAGCTTCACTATCCTCCTCAGTAGGCTCCTCCTCTTCTTTTTCCATTGTCTATTCATCTAAAATTTAATGGTTTGGCGGTATTGGGATCTTTGGGAAGTAAGGATCCTCTTGTTTAGGAGTGTGTAGAGCCATTTGATGCTCCTTTGGTGTAGGTCTATCCATTCAAAATCCATAGTTCTTTATTCTAGAGTTAAGATTCTACATAAAACATCAAACAAACAAATGTTTAGAAGTATTAGTGTTTTATTAGAATCTTTTAAATCAACAAAATATAAGCATTTAAATCAGTTTATCAAATTCCCCGATGATCTAAAAATATGTATTTTGTTATAAAAACTTCCTTCTTTGACGAACACTCAAGAATTTAGTTTAGAAAAATACAGTATTCAAAGTGTAGTTGTTCATTAGTCAGGCCATAATAAAACTTAGCTGCATAAATAGGTTTAGTTGTGGATCGACTTATGTATCAAACCAACTTTAGATCATGTATTACACCTAAAATCGTGATTTGTGTTCTCATCGAGGGACTAAATGTTTATATAACTCTATATCTAAAGTTTCTGTATTTTAATTATTTTTTTAGTACTTCAAAACTAATTTGGTATTAGCTTAATTTGTACTATCATTAATATTTCTACTTTTTGACTTTAGGTTTTTAAGGGTAAAACCTTTCTCGAGTCAGTTAGGTTAAATTCAGGTTTACAAATAAACCTTTCTAGATTTTAGGAGTAGAGACTCAAGCATTATATTAAACCCTTCTTGAGTCGGAGAGTTGAGACTCGGGTTTAAGAATAAACCCTTCTCGATTCAGAGAGACCTAAGCTATAGATCTATTCTTCCGAGAAGATACTAATTCATTATAACATACAACAATACGGTAGTAGAATAAATAGTTTTATTCATTGAAAGTGTAGATTACAATATCCCCTAGTCTAAGGTGCAGTAAATCAAAAGGTAGAAAACAACCCTTAACAGATAGGCGACAAAGGAAATATTGAAATATAAAAGAAGATTGTGATCCCATGAACCTTCTTGAGACTTATCTTCCAGTAGCCTAACTTCTTGAGAATACATGTATTTTGAAAGAGTGTCAACTAGAAAGTTGCTAAGTTCATAGGTTTGTAATAGCTGAATCAAAATATACTTTAACCCTAAAGTATAGCTATATTAGAGTTAGTAAGTACTTTTTCATACCGAAAAGCCTTATTTGGATATATAGATAATTCTCTATCTCTATACTTAATGTATCTTTATTATCCTGACTTCTATTACAATGTTCTTATAGGGATTTCAAGTTTCCTATATTCCTTTATATGTTATCACTATTTGAAGTTTCATATACATATTCCATTCAATGTGAGTGCCATAATCGAGCTAGTTCAGACTGATATGCCTCTCCGGACGCTTCATCACGACGTCAAATAGTAGAAAAGACATTTATCACCCAGTGTGACTCGACCGTCAAGGTTGTAGCTATCAACCGTAGGTGGGGGTGTAAACTTGTGTAGATCTATACATAATTCTTCTACTCTCTTGCAATTAACGGTTATAAGCCAGAGGACTCTCTAGGTATAGTGATACTTAGCTTGATGCATAGAAGTCTCACATGAATTTAAAGTAAATTAATAAACGTAATTTTAATATCAAACTTTTTGTTATTATTCCTGTATCAATACATAGTACCAAAAATATGCCTTAATTGAAGGTTCCATAGTAAGATTACTACATTGGGTATTGAGATAAATTTATTTACAATACAAACCTACTATATAATTTTTTTAACGGATTTCCGTATAGATTTAATAACATTTCTATAATCCTAACATAAATAAAAAGTTATTTCATGTATCCCCCCCCCACTACCCCAAAACCGATAAAAGACATTAAATGGGCCACGACACTCACTTGTGAGGTTAGTAGTCGAGAAACCGAGGAAATTACAAAAATCTGGAAATTAGCAGTTTCACACTCCGATGAATAGTAAATTTGGCTGGTGAATAGTGTTTTTGACTGCCATGATAGTGACTAGATTGGAGCTTGATTGGAAACCACTTAATTCTGGCCGGAAAACTACTCCATCGACGACGGACGGTGGCGGCAGACAACGATGTCTGTCGACGTTCTTTTGATCAACGAATGATGCTGGATCGAAGCCTGCTGGTCGGAGGGTAAATCGTTGATGATTGGATCCGTAAAAGGGGTGGCAGCCGGTCGCTTTCGGTGTTTCTCGGTTTTTGGTGAGGCGAAAGTGGGCGGTGCACGACTGTGACAACCCGAAATTTTTATCTTGTACAGTCATTCAATTCAATTACAGTCAAACTTGTTTCTGTTATCTTTTAGCATTTTTAAGGGTATGTTTGAGTGTTCTAAGCCTAGTACATTCAAGGTTTGGGTTTAGGGATGAGTTAACTTAAGTTCATTTTGTTGCTTTCAAGCCAAGAACTCCATCAAGAGGAGTTTACGGTCGTAAACATGAGTGTACGGTCGTAAACTCAAGGTGGCCGTGAACCCATGCCCACATATATATATATGATATTCATTCATTTTCCTTCATTTCTCACACATCCAAGTCAAGAAAGTCAATTATCTCTCAAGTATCATCAAGATTTTTCATCCTAATCTTTCAAAGTGTAAGCGATTCTTCCATTTGTTAGTTTATAACCTTCTTAAGCTTGTAAAACTCTATGATTTCATCCATGAAATTATCTCTTTTGGATAGATCTTAAAATCTTCATCACTTACACCAAGAACACCAGGAACACATACTAGTTCTTGGACCGTGAACACCCCCTTCAAGCTTCAAAACGTAGGTAATGTTCCATATACTAGTTATCCTATAGAAGCTCTTAACATACACTCTTGAAAACAACCATTTCCCAAGAACAACAAGCGTTTACGGCCATGAGCATCTCCCTTGGCCGTAAACCCTCCTCAAGATCTTCATTGACCGTCCACTCCTTGACCGTATACTCCACGACTGTAAACACCTTGGCCGTAAACATCAAGGCCGTGAACACACTTGTGTGGCCGTAAACCCCTTTAGTACAATCACATGTGATTGTAACACTTCAATTGAAGTGTTTCCTAGTCCCTAAAGTGATTCCCTATCATAATTAGTTGTTATACACACTAATTATATCTGCATATGTGTCATTATATGCTTAATAGGATCCGTTTGTGCTCAAGACTTCATTTGACACTTTGCATCCTATATCGATCTTTCATTCGAATCACTCACTACAGGTGACTTCATACCCCCGTATTTTCATAGTTTTTACTGTTTTAAGGGGGGGGGGGGAATACAAGTCTAACACAAGGATTTTGTGTTATAAAAAAATGGTTTCAAATATCTTATCAAAATGGATTTCAGTTATCATCAAATCAAATAGTTTTCAATGATTGTCTCAAAATGACATCAAGTCACCAAAATGTATTTCAAATTATTAAACCTCTTTTAAATGTTTTTATAAACTTATATTTCTCCCAGAAATGATATTTGTATATATATATTTATATAAATAAGATTCAAAAGGCTTAGGACTGATAACCCACTTTGGTTCCTTTTCCTTGTTTGGATGTGGGATTATAAGTATCAGTTATTTGTCCGAGTGTCATTTAAATTTTACTTATATATATATTTGTATATGTATACAAGTATAAAAGTTAGTTCATTAAGTTCATTTACCCTTGTAACATGTTGAGCAAGGGGTTGCATTCATGAATACTTGATAGGCTATGATTTAGTGGTTTGTGCTAGGCATTTATCTTGTCATGATCTTGTTTAGGTCTTAGGGTTGTCTATGGTGTGTGTGTAACTTTTGTATATTTGTGTGCGGCCGGACTCGTGTGTGTGGCCGTACACCCCGTGTGCGGCCGCACACGCGTGTGTGGTTGTGTACTCGTGTGCTGCTGGGGTGATATAAATAGTATGTGTCTGTGTCAGTGTTAGGTGACGTAACTGTGTGTTTCCCAAGGTGTACTTGACATTTATGTGATATAGATGTGTGCATGCTTGGATTAATTCTTCTTCTACTCATTCTATACTCTGTTTCAACTTGCATTTCAATTGATCACTGATTTGAATCTATTAGATTGGGACTTACAACTGATATCAGAGCCTCATTCAGTGTCAATTCGAAGATTCATAGAGTGTGCGGTTGAAGATATTCATCGTTTTTTAGGCTTATTCACATTTCATTGGTTGAGAAATCACTACTGATCATATTTTTCACCAGTTTGAAATCAAAATTCGTTCAAAAATCTCAAAACTGTTGGGTGTGCGGTTGGACTTTGAAGGTGTGCGGTTGAGCTCTTGAAGGTGTACGGTTGAACGTGTGCGGTCACATGTACGGTTGAACGTGTGCGGTCAAGTGTACGGTTGAACGTGTGCGGTCACGTGTGCGGTTGAGTGTGCGGTTAGGTGTGCGGTTGGCGTGTGCGGTTGGCGTGTGCGGCTGGCGTGTACGGCTGCATTTTTCTTGGTTGACAAACTTTTAATTTTAATCTTCTTGTTGAGTTGTTCCTTCTAGAAAAAGCCAAAATGGATTCTCAAAGTCAAACACATCTTCATGAACTGAATACTGTCATGGACACAACCACACGTATTCCAAGACTGCTGTCTGCAGATGGTTTTCCTGAATGGAAATACCAGATTGAGAAGTACATTAAGATGAAAGACTTCAAAGTTTGGAAAAGCATCATCAAGGGTCCTATTCGAATTACTATGACGGTTGGAGGACAAGTGATTGACAAAGCAGTTGAGAACTATACAAATGATGAATTTGAGAAAGTCGAAGAACAGGAAAGGGCTTTGGCCACTCTAACCATAGCCTTATCTCCTGATATAGCTCAAGGTTTCAAAGAGTATACTTCAGCTAAAGCTTTATGGGAAGCCTTGATTGAGGTGTATGAAGGAAATGAAGACATGAAGGAAAGCCGCCAGGATATGTTGCAACAAAAATTCAATATGTTTAACTACATTCCTGGAGAAACCCTGGAGGCACAGCTACAGCGATTCACAACTCTCACAACTGAGATGAGCATATCTGGGATTTTCTTGACCAAGTCCGAGATAAATAAAAAGCTACTGAATGCTCTTCCAAAGTCATGGGACATGAATGTAGCTGTTATTAAGAAAACCAAGGATCTGAATCGCCTTACTCTTGCTGAAACAATGGAGATCATCAAAGCTTGTGATATTGATGATAAACAGCGAGAGATTAACCATGTGAGCTCGTATTCGACTGCAAATCTCGGAATTTCCTCTAACAATGCTCTTTCATCAATCATCTCTTCCTCAGGTCAAGCATTTTCTGTTCAACAACCTCAGATTCAAACCTTTACTACTGCGTCATCCATGCCTAATTCTCAAAGCCAACCATTTTTCACTTCACAAGTTGTTCCCTCTTCCAATGTGCCAGTTGTAGCCTCTTCCTCAAACATAAAGGAAAGTGATGAAAATCTTTCTCTCGCCATAGGACTTGTTAACTGCTATAATGCTTTTGTTGCTGGAGAGCTTCCACCTCAGTTTTCATTTGCTGATCTGGACCAGATTCATCCAGAAGATGTGGAAGAGATGGATATTACGTGGCAAATTGCTATGGCAGTATTCAGGGTGAAGCAGTTTGCTAAAAAAACAGGGAAGAATAATTGGGGGATGAATGCTGATAAAAAGGTAGGGTTCAACAAGGGAAAGCTGCGATGTTTCAACTGTCACGAGCCAGGTCATTTTGCTCGCGACTGCCCGAAACCGGATCGAAGGTTGAACAATGATAGGACGATGGTTGCGGTGGGAAACAATCGTGGAGGTGCTGTGGCCAATGGTGAGACTGCTATGGTTGCTTAGTGATTTGACTGGGAGGACCAGATTCAGGCTCTGAACATTTCAAAACCTGAAAATGCTCACCTAGATCAAATCAATGATGATGCTCCCTTGAAGAATGATGCAGCTGATCCTGAAGAGCAGATGATGGAGATGCAGTTTGCATTGATGGTATCTTCTACTTCCGAGCCCAAGAAAAGCGAGGTAAGTTTACCTTCTTGTTCTCAAGCATGTACTGATTATTTTAAACTTCTTCATGACGAAATAGCATTATTATGTAGAGAAGTAGAGGATCTTAGATATGATGGCTACCAAGTTAGAAAAGGACAAAAACCCCTAAAGGCCCAATTAGAAACAAAAATAAAGGACTTTAAGAGAATTCAGCAGGACTACAGTGAAAAATGTGAAAATTATGATTACATCAAGAGACAGAATGATGAGTTAATTACTGAACTTGATACATTAAAGAGACAATTTGAAACTGCAAATTTTGATTTTAGAAGATTTGATGTATCAAGCGATGTAGTTGTCAACATGATTGACCATTGCCTGCAGTTCAAACGAAACCAGCAAAAGGGTTTAGGATACGATAATGTACCTCCTCCTTTTAATCATACATATCAGTATCAACCCTTGTCTAAAGAGGAGATTGCCAACGAACCATTCATGGTTTATGGCAAGCCATCTGGTTTTGTTTCAGGAGGATTTATTAATGTTGAAAATACTAACGTTTCTACTTCCCCTGCAGATCAATCCTTAGATCAGTCAAAGCACGAAGTTAAAGGATCTGTTTCAGATAATAAAACTGAGTCTGAACCTGATGTTTTTGTTTCCCATGAAAAATCTTGTGTTTCTGATGTTAAAAATGACAATGGTTTTTGTGATACTTCCGAATCTGATTCAGCTGAATTAAATTTCTTTGACATATTTGATGAATTATTCGTTGATCCTGATGTTTGTGATGCTTCTAGTGAAAACACATCAATTCCACAAGTGACACCATCTGATGCACCCTCACTTATCTCACAACCTGTTTCTCATACATGTTCTTGTGAGAAGAGTAAGAGAGTCATTAAAGAAAATAAATCTGAGAAATGCAGTACCAGTTCCAATAATAATAAACAGATTTGTTTTAATTGTGGTATTGGTGGTCATATAGCTAGGACTTGTCAAAATAGGATTTTTGTGAACTATATGTCGCCAAGAGGGGAGAACGAATCTAGAGGAAGGTCTTTAACTAGAAAATCCTCAAGAACTCGTTCTCGGGATGATGATTGGAAGGATGATCGAAGTAGAAAATGGGCGGTCTTTCAAAAGAATAAAGAGGTTTTTCAGAACAAAGTTCCAAATAGTTTGCCAAAACCGAACAAGGCTCCGCCAAGATCGGTTGCGTCAAAGAGCAATTCTGGATCTTCAACCACTTCTGGTAGAACATCCAGATGCTCAGTGTAAACTGATAAGAAACATATTTCAAAACCACCTGTTACTGTTAGAAAACCTAAATATCATTGGATGCCCAAATCAACTTCCAATCAATCATCAGCATCCTCTGAAAAGATTAGAAATAACGATTCAAAATTGAAGACTTTGAAAGATCAATCAGACAAAGTGAAAAGGCAACCCAGGACAGTGATGACCTGGGTTCCCAAATCTAAATGATCCCGCTCATTTTGTAGGGACAGTTGCGGAGGAATGTCGTCAGACCTTGGTACGTCGACAGCGACTGCTCCCGGCATATGACAGGAGACCTCTCCCAATTGAGCAACATTCAATCTTTTAATGGGGGATATGTTTCCTTTGCGGGCGGAGAAGGTGGCAAGATCACTCAAAGAGGAACCGTAACAAATGGAGTGCTATGTTTTGAGAATGTCAACTTTGCTCCCGAGTTAAAACACAGCCTATTGAGTGTTTCCCAGATGTGTGACAATGGTTATTCTACCCATTTCACTGACAAGGAGTGCATGATTCTCAATCCAGGCATTGTCATCCCGGAAGACTGGATTCTTGTCAAATCTAAGCGGGATGGGAATGCTTATATTATTGATATGAACAGCAACATTCCTGAACAAGTCACTCGCCTCTTTTCGAAGGTCTCAGAACAGAACACAATGCTGTGGCACCGAAGACTCGGTCATGCTAACGCTAAAAACCTAAATCGTCTTGCAAAGAATGAGATGGTCCGAGGGTTGCATGTCAGAGACTTTATCACTTTTGAGAAGTGTACATCATGTGCCCAGCGAAAACATCATAGAAAACCACACCTACCAAAACAAGTTAACTCAATCAGTCAGGTGCTCTAGTTATTACATATGGACTTATTTGGTCCGGTCAATGTCCTGAGTATCAACAGAAGCTCGTACTGTCCAGTTGTGATCGATGACTTCTCTCGTTTTACGTGGGTCTTCTTCTTATCCAACAAAGCTGGGGTTGCTGATCTGATAAAGAAGTTCATTGTGATGATTGAGAACCAAACCAACAACCGGGTGAAGGCGCTTCGTACTGATAATGGAACAGAATTCAAGAATGCTGTTCTTGATCATTTTTGCGCAGAAAAGGGAATTGGGCGTCAATACAGCTCTACTCACATGCCTCAACAAAACGGTGTTGCTGAGAGGAGAAATAGAACATTAAAAGACGCTGCAAGGACGATGCTGTGTGATTCCAAGTTACCTGTTTTCTTTTGGGCTGAGGCGATTAACACTACTTGCTACGTGCAGAATCGTGTTTTAATCAACAAAGCTCAGATGAAGACATTGTACGAGATTCTATATGGTCACAAGCCTTCAGTCAGTCATTCCCGTGTATTTGCCTGCCCTTGCACCCTTCTTCACCTGGACTCCAACCCAAAGTTTAATGCCAAAGCCGATGATTGTTATTTCATAGGATATGCTGCGCGCACCGCGTATAGGGTTTACAACAAGAAGACTAAGCAGACTGTCGAATCCTATGACATGCGTTGGTTGGAGGAGAATGAAACGGACGCTCGAGTGGGTCCTGACTGGTTGTTTGATTACACATCGCTTTTCAAATCCATAAATGTGTCTTCAGATGGTTCATATGGGTCCTCCTCTGGTTCGAAGATTGTTTCTGAAGACGAAAACGAAGAAGTTGTTTACAGACCTCCAACGGTACCCTCTTCACCACTTGAGGGGGAGTCATCTGCTCTACCTGAGGGGGAGTCACCTGTTCGACTTGGTAGTCCAGAGTCTCAAGTTCAAAATGATACTCCAGATGCTGATGTTATGCCTCTTACTCCTGTTGAAAGAGAGTTCATGTCTAGAGATGCTTCCGCTGTCACTCTAACTTTTATGGAACTACTCTTTCCTGAAGAAATTGCTAATGAGTTTGTAGCAGATTCATCTAATGTGGATCAATCAGCAAATGATGGAGGTTTCAACATTCACACTCTTCCCGTTTCACTCAATGATATAAGCCAAGACATATCTTCAAGAATTCAACGCGATCATCCGATCGAAAACATCATTGGTTAGCTGGGTGATGGAGTTAAAACCAGAAGTCAGAGTGGAGATGTCAATACATGTCTCTATTCTTGTTTTATCTCTCAAATAGAGCCCAAGAATGTTGAAATGGCTTTGAATGAGCCCAGTTGGGTAGATGCTATGCATGAATAGCTAAATCAATTTGAAAAGCTCGGGGTTTGGAAATTGGTTGAGTTACCAAAGGGCAAAAAGTCTCTTGACACACGCTGGATCTATCGAAACAAGCAGGATGATTCTGGTGTTATAGTGCGCAATAAAGCAAGATTGGTGGTTCGCGGGTTTCGACAAGTCGAGGGTCTTGATTATACTGGGGTTTATGCTCCAGTGGCTCGCTTGGAGGCTATCCGTATCTTCCTTGCATATGCTACCTACATGAACTTCACGGTTTACCAAATGGATGTCAAGACAACCTTCTTGTATGGCAAGGTGAAGGAAGAAATCTACGTTGATTAGCCGCCTGGGTTCGTTAACTCAAAGTTTCCTAATCATGTCTAAAAGTTAGACAAGGCGTTGTATGGGTTACATCAAGCTCCTCGAGCGTGGTATGCGACTCTCACAAAGCACTTGCTCGAGCATGGATACTCTCGTGGCACTATCGATCAAACTTTATTCATCAAGCATGTTGGTAATGATCAGATTCTAGTCCAGATCTACGTTGACGACATTATCTTCGGGTCCACCAGTCCACAGCTATGCAAAGAGTTTGAAGGCGTGATGAAAAAGAGGTTTGAGATGAGTTCGTTAGGAGAAATGACCATGTTTCTGGGGCATCAGGTCAAACAAAATTCAACCGGAATCCTGATCCATCAAGCTAAGTATAAGGAGGATATTCTTAAGAAGTTCGGGTTTCAGGACGCAAAAGCTGCATCGACACCAATGGCCGAAAGACCCCTGCTGAATCCAGATACTGATGGCGAATCCGTAGATCAGACATACTACAGATCGATGATCGGATCGTTGATGTATCTTACTGCAAGTCGTCCCGACATCATGTTTGCAGTTTTTCAATGCGCACGTTATCAGGCCAATCCTAAACTTTCACATCTTATTGCTGTCAAAAGGATTTTCTGGTATATCAAAGACAGCCCAAAATTGGGTCTTTGGTATCCGATAAATTCCGAATTTGATTTATATGCTTTTGCTGACAGTAATTATGGAGGCTGTGAGCTTGACAGGAAATCTACATCAGGAGGGTGTCAATTCCTTGGAGACAGGCTGGTGTCATGGCAGTGCAAGAAACAGCATACCGTCTCAACCTCAACAGCAGAAGCGGAATATGTTGTTGCATCTGCTTGTTGTTCTCAAGTTATCTGGATCCAACATCAGCTGTTGGATTACGGTTTGAATTATCTAGAAACCCCCATTTACTGTGATAATGAGGCTGCGATTCAAATTACTAAAAATCTTGTCCGACATTCCAAAACCAAGCACATTGATATCAAAATTCATTTTATCAGAGACTGTTATGAGCGCTCGCTCATTCGGCTGGAACAGGTTCCATCTGCTAATAATGTAGCGGATCTGTTCACCAAGCCTTTTAACAAAGCTCGATTCGATGTGCTTGTGGGATTTTTGAAAATGATTCGTTTTGAGGATTAAATTTTTGTTATAAGTTAGGTTAGTTAAAATTTGCGCATTTTAGTGATTTCATTCTCACCCATTCACAAATTTACGGGGAGAAATAAACAAAAATTGAAAAATTAAAAACAAAAATTAAAAAATTAAAAAATCCAAAAACATTTTCTTTCTGTTTTATTTTTTTCAGAAAATATTCAAAAATCCAAAAACATTAAAAAATCAGAAAAATTAAAAAATATTGTTGCTAACAGCTTTGCTTGTAGGTGTTGTGATGGGAAGTGAAATAATAATGTGATAACAGACAATCTGAATCTATGTAAGGTACCAAAGTCGATTTGTCTTTGATCTGTGTTCGATGTGCTGGTAGACATGAAAGTTTTCTTTCAAAATGGACTTGACTAGGATCAGATGAACTTAAGAAGTTTAGAGACTTGACAAATCTTGACCTAGATAGTTCTATACAGTCTGACAATACAACGCTTGGGTAGATTGAGCAGAGAGATATACATGGGAATCTGCGGATGCATTAAATGATCTGTATTTAGAACTGTGGATTGACTTTTTCTCGATGTGCGGACTTTGTCCTTAATTCCGGTATTGACGGGGTGACTAGGGAATTCCGATAAATTAGGTCTGTAGAAAGTTATTTTCTTTCTTTCTTAATGTCAGTCATATGTTACTTCCTCTATGTGATTGAAAGATCCGACCTGGACTGTAACATATACAACTCTGTCTCTCTGCATCTTCTTCTATGCTATTCTTCCTATATGTTAGTCATATGTTGTCTCCTTTGTGTGATTAACAATCCGACCTGGTACACAACATATGTAATCTTCTACCTCTCAATCCCTCTAATCTCTAGTTAGTCATATGTTTCACTCTCTGCGTGATTGGAAAAGATCCGACCTGAGTGTACAACATATGCATTCTAAATATGACTTCTTTCTCAATAACTGTCTGCTCATCCGATGTAAGGAGTATTCTGGAAGTCCTTGATTATTGGGGTATATCAGGAAGCGGGAAACACGTTCTAATACAATTAAAATTGAACACTTATAGGTTGTCTGTAGATCTCACTGTTCAATTTAGGTGGACAACAATACCCTTGGTCGTCGTCAGCTGAATGGTCTCTAAGAATATTATCTAATTTCATAAGATCAAATGACTTGTCACAGTAAATACAAAATTTATCAAAAACTTTCGTGTTTAAGTGGACCACAATACCGACAATCGATCAGACGTAAACATGAAGACAAAAGTATCGATAAGTGAATTATGATTGTCTAACATATTTGATCCCTATATCACAAAAAAAATTTATTGGTTGTGGTTAATGAGAAATTATTGTTGATTCATTTCAATTTCAAATTTTATTTTTATTATTTTGCTAAGAAAACCAGAAATATTAAGTTTTTTTTATTATATTATTTTATTTTATTTTATTTTTAGCTTAGTTTAAAAGTCTTAGTATTTTTTATTTTTTATTTTTTATTTTATTTTTCATGTCCTTGAAATGCATCATGATCAAAAACCTTTTGGGCTTGAGTTGGACCGGGTTTTTAGAAGAGAGTATAAGGTGTGTGTGTGGCCAAACAATCCTTTCCTTTCATTTCTCTAAGAACGGCCGCACACTCCCTTCAAACTCTCTCTCTCTAAAAATCTTCAAAAACTCGTTTTTTTTCAGAAATTGATCACACAATCGCGAAGGTATGATCATATCGACTCTCGAAACAGTGTTCTAAGGCTTAATTGACTGTAAATCAATGACTAATTGAAGGAAAACGGAATGTCGGGACGTGTACGGCTGGGCAGCACACAGGGTGTACGGCTGGGCAGCACACACGTTTGGCCGCACACTCCGTGTACGACCGCACACTCCGTGTATGGTTGAACTTCGGTGTGCGGCTGTACACTCCCAATTTCCCTTAAAATATTGAGATTAAGCCTGTAAATGTTTAATATAGCTTATTAATGGGATATACTAGATGATCATTGATAAATCTCTTTTCTTTTCAGTTCAGCATGTCAGGGCTTGAAGTCGCAAAGGTTCACAACTTGGCCATTTTCCTTGATGATCCTCCAACGGCTCACTCGGAATTTCAATTGATAGTCAATGGATTACAAAGATGTTGCATGCTGACTGCTTTCACTACATGCCCAGTCATTTACCAACGATTGATTAAAGACTTCTGGAACAACGCGGCTGTAAAGAAGGATAACCGAGGAGCAAAGTATCTTGAAGCTTATATACAAGGAAAGAAAGTGTTGGTTACTGAAGATATCATTCGAGAAGCTCTGCAGATTTGTGATAAGCGTGAATTTCCAAAGGAAATTGAACTTGACCAGACACAAGGAGTTATAGATCAAATGGGTTATGAAGGAACTTTTCCACCCACTCACAAGAAGCTGTTGCCGTCGTGTTGGAATGAAATATCTTTGGTCAACACTGGTGCTATTGCTGCCTCGACTTCTGGAGTAGACTTCAACTTTTCAAAATTTATCTTGCATGAGATGATTTTGAATGTTGAAGGAAACAAAAGGGACAAGTTTCTTATGTATCCAAGATTTATTCAGCTGATCCTAAATGTCAAGCATCATGAGATTAAAAGAAGAGGAGAGACCCTGGACATCAAGTCTGTTGGCTCAAGTGCTTTTGGATTAATGAAACAAAACCGATCGGGAAAGCTTAATTTTGAAGGAAAATATCCATTGATCAGATTTGGAATATTTGCTGAAGAGAGTGATCAGTTTGAATCCGATGACCTTTCTTGTCCTACGGAAACCGATGATGTAATTATCTCTCCTTCTGAACATGAACCCGAGGAAGGTCGTGTCTCTCCTGTGGTAATTGTAGCAGAGGAGCATGACCAACTACAAAATGTGGAAGTTGAGAGTAATGTTGATCAAGAGGGAGATAATGGAGAGAATGATGGAAATGATGAGTTTCTCCATGATATGGATTTCACAGGACTCAACAATGTAGACCTTCCCCTTAACTTCGAACTTGAAGGAGAAGGTGAATTTGACACAGGTCTGGATTTCACTGACAGGTTCTTTGATAAAGTCGATGAAGTTGTTCAATCTGCAACTGAGACTAGGGCTGCAAAGGAGACTCTTGAAACTATGTCTCGTTTATCTAATTCAATGGAAGAAACTTCATGCCAACGGGATGCAGCATCAGGGATTCCTCCCCTTGATTCTGCTATTCCTACATCAATACCATTTTCAAGTAAACCGACTCAGGCACAGACCTCTCTGCCCCTTATAAAAAGAAGGCGTCAAAATTCGAGGCAGGGAGTGTCTACTCAAAGCCAAACACCACCAGTTTCAGCTACAGTCACCACCACAACTATTACTACACCACCACTACAAACTGAAGAAGGTCCAAGCACCATGTTTGAGACAGGCAAATCGTCTGTTGTTCCAGAATACTCCCCCACAAGGCCTTTGCTAGATGAAGCTTCTATTAGACTAGCTAAGCACTTGGCTCAGCATAGCCCAGAACCTTCCTCCCGTGGAAAGGGAATATCTTTGGAGGAAGGTCGCTCAGGGGATGATAAGACTTTGGTGTCTAAACTTCAAGAAGAAATTGGTATTCTGAAACAACAAAACATTGAAAAGGACATCATGCTTGAACAACATGGTAACTTTATCGCTGAGCTTCAAGCAGAAAATGCTTTAAAGACAAAACAGATTACTGATCTACAAACCAATCTTGGATCAATAACTGCCTTTTATTTCAGTTTGAAGAACAAGTTATTTGCAGCCTCATGGTATAGAAGACCCTCCCACTGCTTCCGACCAGCCTTCCGAAAATGAAGTTTCTTTTGACCAACCTCCTCCTAGAAAAACCAAAATCGTCGATCGATTTGAAAAGGAGCCTGTGAATGCCATTCCTCGGATAAAAATCAAACATGGCAAAAGAACAGTCACTGTTGAGCAAAAGGAAGGCTTGCTTTTCTTAAAAAACTCAAATGAAAATCGTAGAGCAGATGAACCTAATCTCACAGTGACTGATCTTAAAAAGAGAAAATTTGGTGATCAATATGGTGATTGTACCGGGATCAAGATGTGGGGTTATGATCCTGAGTCTAAATTGTGGGTGGTTAATAGGAATTCTGGGAACTCAGAATACTGCAAAAACATGCATGATTTTAACTCCTGGACGAAGGTCGATCTCTCTGAGCTCTCAAGAGCTCCATTCCACAATCCTTCTCAAGATCCTAGAGCTACCAATTTCAAGCAGTTCTTGGACAGACAGGTCAGGGATAACTTCCCAATAATGAAGACTGCAAAAGCGTTGGTTAGAAAGGACAAAGGTATTCTTGATCCTGAAACTAACCAACCAATGAAGATCATGTTGTGGCCTGCTACAAGTCACGTAAAGGAGATTCCAATTCCACAACACTTACGTTATGGACATCTTGACGATATGGAATTTTGGGCATATGATGATGAAACGGAAACTGCTGCTATAAAGTTCAAAAATAGCGAAACCGTTCTGAGGCTCATTAGCGCTAAGGATCTTCTGAGATTCAGAGAAAGAGATATTCATACCTTGGCCCGTCATCAGATCATTTGTAGAAGGGATGTCATGGAAGCTGCTGCAAAAGAATTCACTGGAATGGTTCCCACGATCATAAATGAAAAACTTTGGATGGAATCCATGGGAAAATCTGATCTGAGGCTGTTCAAGAAACCAAGTGCTTGAAGACCGTGCTAGCCACAAACCAAGGGGGATATTGATAGGCTATGATTTAGTGGTTTGTGCTAGGCATTTATCTTGTAATGATCTTGTTTGGGTCTTAGGGTTGTCTATGGTGTGTGTGTAACTTTTGTATATCTGTGTGTGGCCGGACTCGTGTGTGTGGTCGTACACCCCGTGTGCGGCCGCACACGTGTGTGTGGTTGTGCACTCGTGTGCTGCTGGGGTGATATAAATAGTATGTGTCTGTGTCAGTGTTAGGTGACGTAACTATGTGTTTCCCAAGGTGTACTTGACATTTATGTGATATAGATGTGAGCATGCTTGGATTAATTCTTCTTCTACTCATTCTATACTCTGTTTGAACTTGCATTCAGTTGATCACTGATTTGAATCTATTAGATTGGGACTTACAATACTCGGTATCAATTCAGAAAGTACATATAAATTATAATAGGTATAATTTATGAATCACAGAACATTAACTCATAATTCAAGCATACTAAAGTACATTATTTTACAAAAACAAAGGGTTTGATTCAAAACTAATCAAGGATATACATCTTTCAGATACATGTTAAGAATACTAATTCAAGAACATACTGTCAATCATTTATTTCAGAATGACTGGGTTTTCATAACTATTATACATGTAACGTTTATATGCTTTTTATAAGTCATTTGATACAGGTTGTTTAATACATTTAAACAATATAGTTAAAGTTCTGACATTATAACCAGAATCTCCAGCCGGGGATCGAAACAATGTGTGTATAGATCTATATTGGGATTGACAACCCCGCACTCAGACTGGTAGCTACAGTCAGACATACACGCCTACGAGTGACAGTTGTTATCAACAGCTTTCAACGCATTCATAGCGTTGGGTCAGGCCATCTAGTCAGTATGATTATAATAACTCATTAAAAAGATATTAACAATACGTTAATGTATAATTAACTAAACGTAAGTACATTTTCAAAGTACTTGTTTACAAGATACAATTAACAAGATTATATTTCGTATTACAATAACAGCTGGTGGAACCAGGCACACACACAGTTACAAGTTTTACATAAAGGAATACAAATACAGAATATTGGTTTTACAAACAGAACGGTTTTATGAGATTAAAACTACTTTTCATATTCATCAAAAAATATAGGATTTTCTGGAACAATTTACATATTCAAGAAATAGAAAACATGCTTTCAAACATAAATACTTATGCACTCACTCAACTTTATGTTGATACTCTCTTTTCAAATTACTTGTATTCTCAATGAATCAGTAGACAAGTACTCCCCGAGCTTTTGAGAAGATGGAGCTATTTTGAGTCTTACCTTCTTCTTTTGTATAACTATTTGCTTTCAGTATACAATGATGAAACACATGTAAATACTTATACTTTTTAAATACAATGGTTGTTTGTACTATGATTACTATATTACATGTGTTGTGATACTACAAATGAATTCATCCACCCCCGGACGTTTCAGCCGTCTGGTTTGGGGGTGTGAAAGATTGGTATCAAAGCATTGTTTATAGTGAACTCAGTATATCAATCCATAAAAGATATACGAACTATAAATACATTTGGGGCTAAGAGCTCTGACTACAAGTATACTTTTTAAAAATTTAAGTATTTTTAGAAGAAGTATACTAAGACTCATACCTACAAGTACAGTATCACAATCATAAGAACTTAAAAGTATTTGGATGTTGGACATTACAGTCAAACCTGGACAGTTATGTAATCGTATCTGGGGGTAATATATCCTGATCAAGTATATTGATTTGAGATATGACCAACATGTGTTTGGGAGTAATAGTGGTGTTGCGGCATGTCTAAAACTTACCAATCATACATATTCAGAAAAAATCTAGAACAGAACATAAAGATTAAAATACTATAGGGGTATTTTAGGCACTATATATTAATAACAATTATGTGAAAACAAAAGAACCATTGAGGGTAGAATTATAAATATTAAGGGTATCTTACAGTTATATATAATTAAAGTTATATAGACTTAGAATATGTGGTCTAGCTTCATTTCTTGTTCCTTGTTTCGTTGTGGATTTAGAGCCGGGTCATTTAATTGAAGGTCGATTATACCCGAGTTATATATAATTAGTATACACTTTATAGTTATAGTAATACCTAGAACAAGTCATACATACTACAATTCTTGTTAACTGTAAGTCTCTCTCATAACGTACCCTTAATCTATCATTACTAACTATACTCTATATCTCTTATCCCTATTCTCGCTTAGATATCAATGGCTAGATTTCATCTACCTGGAGACCCTTATTTACCCAATCAAGGGCTTGATGCAGCGCCAGAGGAGAATCAGGAAATTCCATTAGACGATGACTCTACAGAAGACTTTCCAGAGGATTCTGACCCAGAGCCAGAAGTCAATGATCAACCCCTGGTAGCTCCAATCCCAAATCCTAACCTTCGTCCGACTTTTCAAGGCCCGACGCCTCTGTGGGCAGGATACTTAGGCACATGGAGTCAAGAGCAGGGTTAACCCATGCCATACAATGGAGACAGAATCTTCTACAACATAAGTGAGGGAGGCTCAGCAGACAGAGTCCTGCCTATTCTGGTCCGCAGGGTTGCTCGAAATGAAGAGCAGGGTAGGACAACCATCAACCGAGTTATGGAGGTTGATGCCAATGCAGGAGTTAATACAGTCCGCATTCACCGTCTTGAAGATGCTCGTGAGAGAACTACGAGAGACAACGAGGCACTGCTGGAAGAACTAGCTGTAACTCGAGCTGAAGTCATAGAGGTCCGAGTACACCAAAGAGTGTATGAGAGACACCTACTTGATGTGGAGCGTCAACTGGCTGAGTTAAAGGTTCGTCCGAGTGATGCCCGTCGCCAGTAGGAGATACTCTACTTATCCTTTCTTTTTTTTAAGAAATGGATGATACTCTACTCGTTTCATGTTCACTCTTTTGGTTATAGTTAAGTCTTCGGATATGTTCTAGCGTTATTTTTCATATTTTCAGTACGACCGTGAAAATTTCATTTTTGGTAGGTCGGTTTGATGTCGATGATTTTCCAGTAATTTGGTGTATTGTAGAACTGTTTAAGGTCAAGTTTTCCAGACTCCATGTATTTAATATGCTAATTTAATCGACATGCATTTTCATACTCTTTGAAAAATAACCACTCAATTTCATATCATCCTGTTGCAAGTTGTACTTGTTGTAGACTTCTATTTCCAATTCATTACCAGATTATTGTTGAACTAAATATTTTAGTTCAGAGATATCAAATTCATATTCACTCTTGATATCTTACCATCTTTTTATCTTTTAACTTTTATAGAAAAAGATACCTCCTCGTAGAAATCCAAGATGTAACAATGTCAATGAAACACTGACACCACCTCCGCCACCAACTCCTCAATTTGACGCTCCTATGTTTCAAGCAGCGGTCACGGCAGCTGTAGCGGCTGCCATGTCTCATATGAATACTCCTGGTGCTAGTGGGTCGGGAGATGGTGCACATCCTTCTAACCACGGCGAGATTCATGGGCACTCGCGAGAGTGTACTTATAAAGATTTTTGAACGCCAAACCCAGGACCTTTAATGGGACTGGAGAGTTATGGGATTAAGACAGTGGATTGAGAAGACAGAAGCAATTTTCAAAATCTGCTCCTGTCCAGAGAGCAGCAAAGTCAAATTCGTTGTTTGTACCTTTTCCGATAGAGATTTAAGATGGTGGAATGGCCATGTTAAGTCACTAACTCTGGTAGTGGCTAACTCTATAAGCTGGGAGAGCTTAAAAACTATGCTGATGCTGGAATACTTTCCGCGAGGGGAAATTCAGAAACTCAAGCAAGAGCTCTGGGGTCTTACAATGGTTGGTTCAGACATAACAACCTATACCAGTAGATTCTATGACTTGGCAATTCTTTGTCCAGATATGGTTGCTCTGGAGAGCAAAAAGATTAAAAGATATATTTGGGGACTGTCACCCCAAATTTAGTCAAGTGTCTTAGCTTCAAGGCCTGTTACTTTTGACAGTACCAAAGAGCTGGCACAAGCTCTTATTGACCACGGAGCCCGTCAAAACTCAGTGATTACTACACCAGAACAACCGAAAGGAAACAACAACAACAACAACAATAATAACAACAACAACAACAGCAAGAAGAAAAGTGAGAAAAAGAGGAAGGGCAAGTCTTCACAGGGATCCTCAAAGAAGCAACAATTAGTAGCAGTCAATGCTGCTACTATACCTGCTGCTGTTCCTGCTAACCCTGCACCAGCTAAGCCTTAAGCTGGTAATCTACCCAAGTGCAACAAGTGTAATTTTCACCATAGTGGAAATTACCGGGAAATGCAGTGTCGTAACTGCAACAGAAAAGGGCATATTGCCCGATTCTGAAGAACACCACCCCAACCGATTAACCAAGTACTTGCCGCTGGAGTAGGTCAAGCATGCTATGGATGCAGTGATGTGGGGCATTTCAACAGAGATTTTCCAAAATCTTGAAATGCTGGTGGAGTTAGGAGAATTTTAGCTTTGGGTCACGAAGAAGCGGTAGCAGACCCTACAGTGGTCACGGGTACGTTTCTTCTCAACAACACTTATGCATTCATTCTATTTGATTGTGGTGCTAAGAAGAGCTTTGTGAGCCATAAGTTCAAACATTTGCTAAATCAAAACTCCCAACCACTAAAAGAAACATTCATAGTCAAAATGGATAACGGGAAATACGAATCCACCCACGATATATACATAGGATGTACTCTTACCTTGAATAACTTTTTGTTCACAATAGACCTTATGTCGGTCTCTATCAAAAGTTTCGACGTCATAATAGGTATGGATTGGTTGTGCTCTAACCATGCTGACATCCTGTGTTATGAAAGAGCCATTCATCTGAACTTGCCAACTAACGAAACTATTATTATTTACGGCGACAAACCCGGAACAAACCTTCAGATCATTTCTTGCATTAAGGCACATAAGTACCATTGCAAAGAGTATTGTGCTTTCTTAGCTCACGTGGTAGACAAAAAGGAAGAAGTGAAAGACATCGCAAGCATTCCTGAGGTCTGTAACTTTCCTGACATTTTTCTCGATGATCTTCCAGGAGTGCCTCCCGAACGAAAAGTCGAATTCAGAATCGACTTAATCCCTGGGGCCACCCATGTAGCCAAATCCCCATATCGTCTTGCACCTTCTAAAATGCAGGAATTATCCAGCCAGCTTAACGAACTCTTTAGCAAAGGTTTCATAAGACCAAGCTTCTCACCCTGGGGAGCACCAGTTTTGTTCGTAAAGAAGAAGGATGGATCATTCCGTATGTGCATAGACTAACGTGAGCTGAATAAACTTACCATCAAGAATCGATATCCTCTGCCTCGCATTGACGATTTGTTCGACCAACTTCAAGGTGCGAGTTACTTCTCAAAAATAGACTTAAGATCTGGGTATCATAAGTTACGGATTTTGGACGATGACATTCCCAAAACCACGTTCAGAACTCGTTATGGTCATTAGGAGTTTGTAGTGATGCCATTCGGATTGATGAATGCACCTGCTGTATTCATGGATCTAATGAACATAGTGTGTCGTCCATTCCTGGAAAACTTCGTTATAGTCTTTATTGATGACATTCTTATTTATTCAAGAAGTGAAGAAGAACATGTCCAACATCTTCATCAAGTATTGCAAACTGTTAGATCAGAGAAACTCTATGCGAAGTTCTCGAAGTGTGAATTTTGGATAAGGAAAGTTGATTTCCTAGGTTATGTGGTCAGTTAAGAAGGAATACACGTCGACCCTTCCAAAATAAAGGCAATTGAGAACTGGTCAGCACCCAAAACACCTACAGAAATCCATCAATTCTTAGGTGTTGCTGGCTACTATCGTAGATTCATCCAGAATTTCTCTCGGATAACTAAACCTCTTACCACCCTGACGCAAAAGGGTGTAAGTTTTAGTTGGGGGAAAAGCAAGAAACATCGTTCCAAACGCTGAAGCGAGCTTTGTGTAGTACACCAATTCTGTCTCTTCCTGAAGGGACAGAGGATTTCGTAGTGTACTGTGATGTTTCTAATCAAGGACTTGGATGTGTTCTTATGCAAAGAGGAAAGGTTATATCCTATGCCTCAAGACAAATAAAGACACATGAAGTCAACTATACAACATATGACCTTGAACTAGGAGCAGTGGTATTTGCTCTGAAGATCTAGAGATTGTTGAAAAATGTTTTTATATGTGATCATCACTGAAATAAGACGAATTGGTTTTATATTATCTAACAAATATTATCAGTTATTTCAGGTTGCGTGGATTCGTGCTTAATTATGAAATAGAAAAATATGCAAAAGACGAAATACGCAAAGACGGAAAAATAAACGTAATATTTGGTCGTTTGAAGACAAAACAAATCAACACTAAAATTGTCAATAATTTAAAAACCTCAAGGGTCAAAAATGGAAATTCAATTCACAATTGGATATATATATATATATATATATATATATATATATATATATATATATATATATATATATATATATTATATAAATATATATGTATATATATTATATTGTATATATATATATATATATATATATATACATGAATCATGCATATATATATATATATATATATATATATATATATATATATATATTGGAAAGAAATCTTCACAAAAGCAAAAGTACCAAACATCATGTGTGCTTCCACCCTTTACAATCAATCACTTCATTACTTTTCCTTAAACAAACAATAGTTGCTTGATTCCTTTGCATATATATAGATGCATGTTTACATGAGTTTTTGTGTGTGTTTTGTGTTTCCTTGTAATATATCTCTTATTACTCTCTCATCTCCAGAAGAATAAACACATAGCCAACCTCAAAATACTCTCCAAACACCCTCCAAATACCCTCCTTAAACCTCCTCCAAAAACCCTTTCAAATCGCCACAATCATCATCACCTTGCTGATTTTCGACATCAGAATTTGCATGTTAAGAAAAAATTCACCAAGCACAACTCAACAAGATAATACGGGAGAGATTTGCACCGCAAATTATTCAGGACCTTACCTACATCCAGGAATTTTCCTCGATTTTTTTGACCACTGCAAACCCCAGAGAGACGCGAGAGAGTATTGGCTATCCAGAGAGATTTACTACGAAAATCTATATTCATAACCACCCAAAGCTCTTTCAACATCACCCTCTTTGTTACATTATACCACCAAAACTACAACCTTATTCCACCTTCTACCACCCTCCAAATACCCACTTCAACCTCATCAAATCACCTTAAAAAACCCCATACCCACATACAAAAAACATTACCCGTGTATTTTGTATCGTTTTGTAAACAATTCATTGTTACATAAAAAGAACTTATTGTTACTTACCGGATTGAACTTTGAACAAATAGAGATACAGTCTATTAAGATCCAGTCCAATTCTAAACCAGTTCAGTCAATTTATTGACGAACCGACTTTATATATATTTATATATTTATATATTTTATTACAGCTTTACGTCATTTAAATACTGTCATTTATTTCATTTATAGCTTTCAGTCATTTATAGCTTTCCAGTTTATATTTATTCCGCACTTCTTATTTTTTGTCGCATCTTATCTCCTTAAATATATATATCTGTCACCCAGTAACTGGTATCCGAGCCTTTATTCGTGGTAATCAGATCGTATATTTTCAACAATTGGTATCAGAGCTTGTGTGATTTACCTTGAAATTTTTGTCGAAAACTTTTTGTTAGCGTTTATAAACCTTCCATAAGCTTTTCTTTAAAAATTTCATTTTAATATCACTTGTTCAAAATCCTTAAAAAAAAATTAAAAAATTAAAAAAAAAAAAAAAATCTTAAACAAAAAAATTCAGAGCTTGTGTGATTTACTTTGAAATTTTTGTCGAAAACTTTTGGTTAGCGTTTATAAACCTTCCATAAGTTTTTCTTTAAAAATTTCATTTTAATACCACTTGTTCAAAATCCTTTCAAAACAAAAAAATGTCTTCTGCTAATTACTCCAACATGAACTCTGTTTCTATTGCTAACAGTTTGGGATCTGGTTCACGGGCACCCATACTTATTCCTGAAGAGTATAATTCGTGGGTTGGCCGTATGAATCTTCATCTTAACACCATAAGTGAAGATGTCTGGAATTGTGTAGAAGGAACATATATTACTCCAGAAGACATGACTACTCTTGTTACAAATCAAGCCACTCTTACTGAAACCGAAAAAAGGCTGCACCTCCAAGCCAAAAAGGAGCTTGTGTCTGGAATTCCCCACAGTATTCTAAGTCAAATAGATGACATAATACTGTTGACTGCAAATCAAATCTGGGAAAATTTAAAAAAATCGTTTTTGTGGAAATCAAAGAATTATTGGAAACAAAAGAACATCTGTTTTAAATGAATTCGATAATTTCAAGATGCTTTCATCAGAAACCATCCATGATGCTCATGATAGGTTCAATTTTATCATGGTAAAAATGAATAATTTGGGCATTAAAAAGACACAACACGAGATAAATCTCAAGTTTCTAAACAATCTTTACGAAAGCTGGAAGATGGTTAAACTCATCATTCAGGGAAATCCAGCCATTCATACTGAAACTTTATACAATTTGTATGGAGAACTTCAATCGTATGAATCCTCAATTGACCCACCAACCACTACAGCTTTTGGAGGACCACTTGCTCTCGTTTCCACATCTTCTCAAAACCAAACACCTTTTAATGAACAAAACTTCAATCATTTTAATCAGACATCTTTTCAAAACCAACCCTTTTTGAACAATTCTTTTGATCAATCTGATTTAAATGATGAAGCAGACTACCAACAACTGTGTGCTTTGGTAGCAAACACAAACCTCCAGAGATTTATTCCAAATCACGGTCAATCGAATTTTAAACCAAATTTTCAAAACCGACCATCATTTAGACAAAATAATTCTGGATTTCAACCAAGACCTCAACCTGTTCAAAACAACTCAGGTTTTCAACCAAGACCTTCTTTTGGACAAAATTTTCAAAGACCTTCCTTCCAAAACAATTCAAACCAAGGTTTTCAAAACCAGGGATTTCAAAACAATCCCAACTCAAGTCATCATAACAATAACCAAAACAACAGTTTTCAAAACCAAAACAGAGGATTCCAAAATCAAGGTTACACTAATCAAAACAATGGCTTTCAAAACAACCAAAATTTTGGATTCCAACAGAACCCTTCCCAATCTTCCCAACAAATCCAAACTCAAGCTCCTGAAAGACTTCCGATTAAAAGTCAAAAGGATGACAGTGATGAAGAAGTGATCATTTGTCACAACTGCAAAGGAACTAATCACTATGCCAGAGAATGTCGAGCCAAAAACAAAACCAAAGTCAAAGACTCAGCATACTACGCTCAAAAAGCCGATGAATTAAAGAAACAGGAAAATCAAGATAAGCAAAGAGCATTGATGGCAATCCATGAACCAAACGTGGAATAATGGCCAACTTCTGAAGACGAAGCTGACAATGAACCAACACAATCAAACTTCTGTTTCGTAGTTGGTGTTGATAGACCTTCAAGAGCTCCAAACGTCATAGAACAGGTATGGTCTATGATCTCTGAACTTGGTCTTTCGAAATCAATTTTTGAGTCCCATATAACCAAGATTGAGAAAAGTCTAGAAGCTGATCTCAAAAAATATCATGACACAATGATCAATTCCGATATCTGCAAATCTGAGTTACAAACCTTGCAACTTAAATTTGGAGAATCAACAAGGATAAAGAACAAATTGGAAAGAGACGTTGAAAGAAAATCAGAAGATTATAATCACGTCTTGGAACAATTAAATCAAACCCTAATTCAGAAAAAGGATTTGGAACAAAAAAATCAGTCAGTCATTTCCTCTGAAACAAAAGATGTTTTAGAAAAGGAAATCCTTCAGTTGAAACAAAACTTTCAAGAATCAACTGAAAAATACAAAACTTTAAATGAAAAACTGACTGATTCTTTAAACCAAACCAATTTTCTTGAATCTGAAAACAAAAGATTGATATGGAATATGAATTCTATCAAAATTGCTAGAAAACTAAGTGATGATGTTTTCACCAAAGCAAACACCTTAGGAACTGGCAAAATTGATACGAATTACAGACCAGGAATTGGAAGAGAATCCTTTGAAAATGAACTAGCTAAACAAGAAAACATGACAATTTGTGAAAACTCTGAATCCACTCTTCCAGATCTTTTCACATCTGCTAATGAGGAAGATTCAGATGACGAAACAGTTATCAACTGTAGCCCAGATGATACTGCTTTCACTGTTTCCAAAAACTCTATAAAAAGAGTTGTAAAATCTGAAACAGACTCTGCTAGTTCTTCAACTCACCAAATCAAACATACCAATGAAACCACCAAAACCCCACTTAACAAACCAAAAGTTTTTGAAAACAAACCAAAGAAACCAGTTCAACCTGACCTCATACCTCAAAAACAGGTTTCCAAACAAAAACCAAAACCTTTTCAAAAACCTTTTGAAAACCGCTTTCAAGAGATCACCTTTAACCATTCAAGGAACTTTAAAAAACGACCAAATCAGAAAGTTCCAAACCATCATCTTCAAAAAGCTTTTCATAACCGCCAATCACATCCCAGATATGAAGAGAACTTTTCAAACAAATCTTCACATCTAGGATATCGTTCACCAAATCACAGATTTTATAAACCCACAGGTTTTCAAAAACAAATCACATTTTGGGAAAACTTGATAAATAAAATCAAACCTCAACCATTCCATCCTAATAAACCAAACTCTTATAGAAACGTGAAGTCAAATGCTATAAGAAATTCATTAAGCAAAACACCCAAAATAACAACAACTAACAAACCAGGACCCATTCAGATTTGGGTACCTAAACCTTCTGTCTAATTGTAGGTATTTAATGTTGGAGAACCCAATGATGATACATGGTATATTGATAGTGGCTGCTCCAAGCATATGACAGGAAACCGAAACTACCTGCGTGACTTCAAACCCACCCAAACAAATCAAGATGTTACCTTCGGCAACAACATGACGGCGAAAATCACAGGTTATGGAAACATAACAAATGGTAATTTCACCATAAAGAAAGTTGCCTATGTCGACGACTTGAAACACAACCTTATCAGTGTTTCTCAACTGTGTGATAACGATCTTGAAGTTCTATTCACCAAACAACGAAGCTTGATCATGGACGCCAAAACCAAAGAGGTCATCGTTGATTCTTACCGTGCCGGAAATATGTATCCACTTGACATGGATCTTATCTATGGTAAACCCGATATATGTCTGCTATCTAAAGCCCCAGCAGATATTAGTTGGTTATGGCACCGTCGCCTTTCCCATCTAAACTTTGGGTACATCAACAAACTAATCGGCGATGATCTTGTTCGAGGGCTACCACTTCTGAAGCTCGATAACGAAACTCTTTGTGCCGCATGTGAAAAAGGAAAACTTTCCAAATCAACTCACAAAAGCATCTCAGAATCTAGTGTATCCGAACCACTAGAATTGTTGCACATAGACCTTTGTGGCCCTGCTAAAACCCAAACCATACAAGGGAAGAAGTATATTCTTGTTGTCGTTGATGGTTTCTCGCGCTTTACTTGGGTCTTTTTCTTAAGACTAAAATCAGAAGCACCTGAAGAGATGATCAACTTCATCAAACAAATTGAACTGAAGCTCAAACGACCTGTTCGAAGAATCCGAAGTGATAATGGTTTAGAGTTCAAAAACAAGACTCTAGATTCATTTCTCAAAGACAAAGGAATTGAACATAACTTCTCAGCCCCATACACTCCACAACAGAACGGAGTTGTCGAAAGAAGGAACAGAACTCTATGTGAAGCTGCAAGATCAATGCTTATCTTCGCTGATCTGCCACAATACTTCTGGGCAGAAGCAATAGCCACAGCTTGCTACACTCAAAATCGTTCCTTAATCCATAAACATCTTCATAAAACACTATATGAAGTCATTAACAACCGAAAACCAAACATCAAATTTTTCCATATTTTTGGTTGTAGATGCTTCATAAAGAACAATAAAGACCACCTCTCAAAATTTGAATCAAGGTCGGACGAAGGAATTTTCCTTGGTTACTCATTTTCTTCAGCTGCTTATCGAGTACTGAACAAACGTACCAGAGTAATTGAAGAAAGTACCGATGTTCATTTCGATGAATATTATGTCAGGAAATTGGATCGTGAACATTTTGGTTCAAAAATGATCGATAATATTTTTCAAAATCCAATTCAACAAACACCTTCTCCTGACAGAGATATTGAAATCGATCTTGATTTACTTTTTGAACAACCCAAAACCGCTTACAATTCTGAACTTCTAACTACTTCTATTGATTCTACAGGAACAACCACTGAAGGAACTCCACAAACAAACCGAAATGATGCAGATCAATTCGAGGGGGAACCACCTACACATACTTCTTCATTGGAACAAACACCAAATCCTCCTTTAAATACCCCATCCCCAAATATCCAAAACAATCCCGATGCATCATTTATGAGGAAACCTTCAAACCTATTCCAAGATGAAACTCCCGGAGAAGAACAATGGGATACTGAAATTCCAATTATTATAGCGGAAGAGAATCGCTTAATAAAATGGACCAGAAACCACCCAACTGACCAAATCATCGGAGATCCAAACTCAGGCATCCAAACTAGAGCCGCAACTTCTAATGATTGTTTATTTGGAGCCTTCTTATCCATGACTGAACCCAAAACCATACATTCTGCTCTCAAAGATCCAGACTGGGTAAAAGCTATGCAAGAAGAGCTAGAAGAATTTGAAAGAAATGACGTATGGAATCTTGTCCCTACCCCACCCGATGTTTCTGTTATAGGTTCAAGATGGGTATTCAGAAACAAAACTGACGATCAAGGAATCGTTTGTCGAAACAAGGCACGTCTCGTAGTCAAAGGATATTCACAACAAGAAGGAATCGACTACGATGAAACATATGCTCCAGTTGCCAGAATTGAAGCAATTCGCATCTTTCTTGCATATGCTGCACATAAGAACTTCAAAGTATTCCAAATGGATGTTAAATGTGCATTCCTACATGGATAGTTAGATCGCGATGTATACATCCAACAACCACCAGGTTTCGAAGATCCCAAATTTCCTGATCACAGCTTCAAATTGCAGAAAGCTGTCTATGGCTTGAAACAAGCACCCTGAGCCTGGTATGCCACATTGACAACCTTTCTCGAAGAATCAGGTTTTAAAAGAGGTTCAATCGATCAAACCCTCTTTCGTAAAATCTAATAAACATCTTTTAATCGTACAAATATATGTTGATGACATTATTTTCGGTTTTACTGATGAATCTTTGAGTATTAAGTTTGCAGATCTAATGAAGAGCAAATTTGAAATGAGCATGATTGGGGAGATGACTACTTTTCTCGGACTTCAAATCAAACAGTCAACTGATGGCATTTTCATCAACCAAGAGAATTATGTCAAAAACCTACTCACTCGCTTTTCAATGGACAAATCCAATACCGCAAAAACCGCAATGGCTTTTGGATACAAAATCGATGCAGACTTAAATGGCAAACCTGTTGATCAGAAAAGATATCGTGGAATGATCGGATCACTCTTATACCTCACTGCCAGCAGACCTGACATCATGTTTTCTACATGTGTCTGTGCCAGATACCAAGCAAATCCTATGGAATCCCATGTAGTCGCTGTGAAACGCATCTTCAAATACCTAAAAGGCACTCCCAAACTTGGCCTTTGGTATCCAGCTAAATCCGATTTTCAGCTGAACGCTTTCACCGACTCAGACTATGGAGGATGCAAGTTAGATAGAAAGAGTACATCTGGTAGCTGTCAATTCCTAGGAGGTAGACTAGTGAGTTGGACTTCAAAGAAACAGACTTGTGTATCCACATCAACAGCAGAAGCTGAATACGTCGCTGCCGCCAGCTGTTGTTCGCAAGTCATATGGATGCAAACTCAACTGCGAGACTATGGCTTCAAAATTTCACAAATTCCCATATTTTGTGACTCAACCAGTGCAATTGCCATTTCTCACAATCCCGTTCACCATTCCATGACAAAGCACATCGACATTCGATATCATTTCATCAAAGACAACATTCAAAAGGGTCATATCGAATTGCACTTCATCAACACCGAAGATCAAATTGCCGATGTCTTCACTAAGGCTCTCGATGAAACAAAGTTTCAATACTTCCTAGGCCGTCTAGGAATGTTAAATCCAGATAACATCCATCCTTAAACTTTTACTTTTTGTTTGTACAAAAGTGTGTTTACTTTCATTCAAAAGGAAAATTGAAAAACAATTGAAAATTGCTTTCCTTTCAAAAATACCAAAAACATTCAAATAACCAATATTTCCAAAAGCATTCAGAAAAACAAATCTTCAAAAAAAAATTAATAAAAGACTTGCCATAATAAGCTTTTATAGAACCTTGTGATTAATCTTCTCTTGACTTAATTTTCAGATGCTTATGCTCGATGAAGATTTTAAGTCATATTGATTCTCAATTGGAGTGAAGGTTCAAATATCCTACTTTTCATAATGTATATAACTTTATTTCCTTCGATTTTATTTCATTATTGACGATTTTAAACAATCAAGGGACATAAGGTTAGGAGGTTCAGATGAAAACAAAAACCCATGTGAGAATTTGTGCCTCGTCGATCTAAATCATTGTGGAATTCATTTCTTGTGAGCTTAGGTGTGTCACTATTGCTTATAAGGTATACCCAATTATACCTTGTCACGGTCTCATTTTTGCTTAGATATCAAAATGACCAGGGACGATACATTCATTTCTTACATACTAGACAAACTGTCTTTTATGCCACCTATCCCTACCTAGATAAAAGCCAACCAAAAATGAAGACTTGCGATCCCATGATCCATCAAGCAAACAACGACATATCCTTACAAGAAAACAAAAGGAGAAACAAATATCTATCAACATCTAATCCTCAAAGACAAATCAACAAGAAAACAAATGGATTCAATAAAGATATACCAAACAAAACAAAAAAATATTCTATATTTGGTATTTTCAAACAAACTTTCAACCAAATGGTTATTTCAAAACAAAAATCATAAAATCCCGCGATTTGTTTTAACCATTTTTCACAAAAGAAGATATCTCAATCACTCAAGTCAAATACTCTTAAAAAGGTCTCAAATGTAGCAAATTCTCAATGCTAAAACAAAATATCTTTTTACAATAAATCGATATTGATCAACAAACAGGATACTATCAAAGAAGAAGCTGCAACAACAATGGATTTCCCGGGATACTATAGCCTTCATCACTGAAGAATCTTAGTTGCAAACTGCACTATGAAAATTGCTAAACCCCTCTACATGTATTTCCCGACGGAGAGAGAGTGAACTTTAATGGCATGAATGAAGAAACCCACTGAGTAATGCCGAAACCAGTCTTATGTGATTGATTATCTAATAATGAGACTAAGTGACATTACAGGAAAAGCATAGCTGAACACCTCCAATATGAGTGTGAGTCGTCAGAGAGAGATATCACTCATTTTTAGTGATCATTAACTTGTTCTGCTGCCAGAACAACCAAACACCCAAGTGAAGTGTGAGCTATACCTATGAGCGTTCATCTGAATCGACCTGTTAGACCACTTGTCGTCATTAATAATGCTATAAAATCTAAGGAAATTTCTTTAGATACATATATGACTACCCTTTGATAACCGAACCCGAGACTTTGATTCGGAAACAAATTTCTGAAAATCTTTTACATAAGATATGTTAAACCAAGTCACAAACTTTCAAAACGATTACAATGGTTTTATATATATCTTCTCATTGACAAAACTTTTATCCCAAATCTTCAAGATTAAAACTGTTAATGTGATTATATCTATCCTTATTTCATCAATGATCACATAGGGGGAAATTGTTGAAAAATGTTTTTATATGTGATCATCACTGAAATAAGACGAATTGGTTTTATATTATCTAACAAATATTATCAGTTATTTCAGGTTGCGTGGATTCGTGCTTAATTATGAAATAGAAAAATATGCAAAAGACGAAATACGCAAAGACGGAAAAATAGACGCAATATTTGGTCGTTTGAAGACAAAAAAATCAACACTAAAATTGTCAAGAATTTAAAAACCTCAAGGGTCAAAAATGGAAATTCAATTCACAATTGGATATATATATATATATATATATATTATATAAATATATATGTATATATATTATATTGTATATATATATATATATATATATACATGAATCATGCATATATATATATTGGAAAGAAATCTTCACAAAAGCAAAAGTACCAAACATCATGTGTGCTTCCAACCTTTACAATCAATCACTTCATTACTTTTCCTTAAACAAACAAGAGTTGCTTGATTCCTTTGCATATATATAGATGCATGTTTACATGAGTTTTTGTGTGTGTTTTGTGTTTCCTTGTAATATATCTCTTATTACTCTCTCATCTCCAGAAGAATAAACACATAGCCAACCTCAAAATACTCTCCAAACACCCTCCAAATACCCTCCTTAAACCTCCTCCAAAAACCCTTTCAAATCATCACAATCATCATCACCTTGCTGATTTTCGACATCAGAATTTGCAAGTTAAGAAAAAATTCACCGAGCACAACTCAACAAGATAATATAGGAGAGATTTGCACCACAAATTATTCAGGACCTTACCTACATCCAGGAATTTTCCTCGAGTTTTTTGACCACTGCAAACCCCAGAGAGACGGGAGAGAGTATTGGCTATCCAGAGAGATTTACTACGAAAATCTATATTCATAACCACCCAAAGCTCTTTCAACATCACCCTCTTTGTTACATTATACCACCAAAACTACAACCTTATTCCACCTTCTACTACCCTCCAAATACCCACTTCAACCTCATCAAATCACCTTAAAAAACCCCATACCCACATACAAAAAACATTACCCGTGTATTTTGTATCGTTTTCTAAACAATTCATTGTTACATAAAAAGAACTTATTGTTACTTACCGGATTGAACTTTGAACAAATAGAGACACAGTCTATTAAGATCCAGTCCAATTCTAAACCAGTTCAGTCAATTTATTGACGAACCGACTTTATATATATTTATATATTTATATATTTTATTACAGCTTTACGTCATTTAAATACTGTCATTTATTTCATTTATAGCTTTCAGTCATTTATAGCTTTCCAGTTTATATTTATTCCGCACTTCTTATTCTTTTTCGCATCTTATCTCCTTAAATATATATATCTGTCACCCAGTAACTGGTATCCGAGCCTTTATTCGTGGTAATCAGATCGTATATTTTCAACAGAGATGTTACTTATATGGCAAGAAATGCACAATATTCACGGACCATAAAAGTCTCCAGCATATCTTCGAACAGAATAAGCTGAACATGAGACAACGACTATGGGTGGAGATACTAAACGACTACGATTGTGAGATTCTCTATCACTCTGGTAAAGCTAACGTAGTAGTTGACGCCCTTAGTAGAAAAGAATACTTGAGACGCCGAGTAAAGTCGTTGACCATGACAATCCATTCACATCTGTCGACACATATCAGAGAGGCTCAACTCGAGGCCTTAAAACCTGAAAACGTGGCAGGTGAAACCCTGAGAGGAATGGATAAAAACTTCAAAGTCAGGGATGATGGAGTATATTATTCATGAACCGGATCTTAATACCAAACTTTGGTGGGTACAGAGACGTGGTTATAAACGAAGCACACAAAACCCGATACTCCATTCATCCAGGTTCAGATAAGATGTACCTGAACCTCAAGAAACTATACTGGTGGCCTAACATGAAGGCCGGAATCGCTACCTTTGTGGGCAAGTGCCTTACTTGTGCCAAAGTCAAGGTGGAATACCAGAAACCTTCAGGTTTATTGCAACAACCTGAAATCCCTGAATGGAAGTGGGAGCGGATTACAATGGATTTCATAACTAAGTTACCCAAGACATCGGGTGGTTATGATACTATTTGGGTAATCTTCGATAGATTAACCAAATCCGCACACTTCTTACCAATCAAAGAGACCGACAAGATGGAGAAGCTAATAAGAACTTACCTCAAGGAGATCGTTAGACTACATGGTGTGCCAATATCTATTATTTCAGACCGAGATAGTGATTCATTTCTCGTTTCTGGCAGTCTTTACAAACATCTTTGCGAACTAGGCTGGACATGAGTACAGCCTACCATCCACAAACTGATGGATAAAGTGAGAGGACGATTCAAACTCTAGAAGATATGTTGCGAGCTTGCGTGATAGACTTTGGAAAGGCATGGGATACTCATTTACCCCTTGTCGAATTCTCTTACAACAACATTTATCACACTAGCATAAAGGCTGCTCCTTTCGAAGCCCTCTATGGCTGCAAGTACAGATCACCTCTGTGATGGGCTGAAGTGGGTGACACGCAGCTAGCTAGAAGTCAAGTTCCTAACGGTGCTCTCACTGGTCCAGAAATCATTCTTGAAAGTATGGAGAAAATCGTACAAATCCGGGAGCGACTTAAAGCTTCCAGAGATAGACAGAAAAGCTACGCTGACAAAAGAAGAAAACCTTTGGAATTCCAGGTTGGTGACCGCGTCATGTTGAAGGTCTCACCCTGGAAGGGCATGATACGCTTTCGAAAGCGTGACAAACTAAATCCAAGGTACATAGGACCATTCGAGATTCTTGCTAGAATCGGTCCAGTAGCTTACAAACTTTTGCTACCTCAAGAACTAAGTAACGTACATCATGTTTTCCACGTCTCGAACTTGAAAAAGTGTCTATCCGATGAGACTCTTGTAATTCCACTCGACGAAATCGAGATCGAAGAGAGCCTCAACTTCGTGGAAGAACCTGTAGATATTATGGACCGAGAGGTCAAGCAAACGAAGCAAAGCCGTATTCCTATAGTGAAGGTTCGCTGGAATGCCAAGCGGGGACCTGAATTCACTTGGGAGCGCGAGGATCAAATGAAACTGAAATATGCTCATCTTTTCGCTTAGTTATTTGTAATTGCTTCATTTCTTAAACTCTATTTTCGGTACAAAATTCTCTGTAACGTATGTGACAACCCGAAGTTTTTATCTTGTACAGTCATTAAATTCAATTACAGTCAAACTTGTTTCTGCTATCTTTTAGCATTGTTAAGGGTCTGTTTGAGTGTTCTAAGCCTAGTACATTCAAGGTTTGGGTTTAGGGATGAGTTAACTTAAGTTCACTGTGTTGCTTTCGAGCCAAGAACTCCATCAAGAGGAGTTTACGGCCGTAAACATGAGTGTACGGCCGTAAACTCAAGGTGGCCGTGAACTCCTGCCCACATATTTGATATTCATTCATTTTCCTTCATTTCTCACACATTCAAGTCAAGAAAGTCAATTCTCTCTCAAGTATCATCAAGATTTTTCATTCTAATCTTTCAAAGTGTAAGTGATTCTTCCATTTGTAAGTTTACAACCTTCTTAATCTAGTAAAACTCTATGATTTCATCCATGAAATTATCTCTTTTGGATAGATCTTCAAATCTTCATCACTTGCACCAAGAACACCAAGAATACATACTAGTTCTTGGACCATGAACACCCCCTTCAAGCTTCAAAACCTAAGTAATCTTCCATATACTAGTTATCCTATAGAAGCTCTTAACATACACCCTTGAAAACAACCATTTCCCAAGAACAATAAGAGTTTACGGCCATGAGCATCTCCCTTGGCTGTAAACTCTCCTCATGATCTTCATTGACCGTACACTCCTTGACCGTAAACTCCTTAACCGTATACTCCATGGCCATAAACACCTTGGCCGTAAACATCAAGGTCGTGAACACACTTGTGTGGCCGTAAACCCCTTTAGTACAATGACATGTGATTGTAACACTTCAATTCAATTGTTTCCTAGTCCCTAAAGTGATTCCCTATCATAATTAGTTGTTATATACACTAATTATATCTGCATATGTGTCATTATATGCTTACGATCCGTTTGTGCTTAAGACTTCACTTGACACTTTGCATCCTATATCGATCTTTCAATCGAATCACTCTCTACAGGTGAGTTCATACCCCCGTATTTCTCCCAGAAATCATATTTGTATATATATATTTATATAAATAATATTTAAAAGGCTTAGGGCCGATAACCCACTTTGGTTCCTTTTCCTTGTTTGGATGTGGGATTATAATTATCAGTTATTTGTCCGAGTGTCATTTAAATTTTACTTATATATATTTGTATATGTATACAAGTATAAATGTTAGTTCATTAAGTTCAATTACCCTTATAACATGTTGA
Source organism: Lactuca virosa (assembly GCF_052849685.1). Lineage (NCBI taxonomy): Eukaryota > Viridiplantae > Streptophyta > Magnoliopsida > Asterales > Asteraceae > Lactuca > Lactuca virosa. The sequence goes on from NC_136432.1 coordinate 247,770,029, forward strand.
GCAAGGGGTTGCATTCATGAATACTCGGTATCAATTCAGAAAGTACATATAAATTATAATAGGTATAATTTATGAATCACAGAACATTAATTCATAATTCAAGTATACCAAAGTACATTATTTTACAAAAACAAAGGTTTGATTCAAAACTAATCAACGATATACATCTTTCAGATACATGTTAAGAATACTAATTCAAGAACATAATGTCAATCATTTATTTCAGAATGATTGGGTTTTCATAACTATTATACATGTAACATTTATATGATTTTTATGAGTCATTTGATACATGTTGTTTAATACATTTAAACAATATAGTTAAAGTCCTGACATTATAACCAGAATCTCCAGTCGGGGATCGAAACAATGTGTGTATAAATCTATATTGGGATTGACAACCCCGCACTCAGACTGCTAGCTACAGTCCGACATACACGCCTACGAGTGACAGTTGTTATCAACAGCTTTCAACGCATTCATAGCGTTGGGTCAGGCCATCTACTCAGTACGGTTATAATAACTCATTAAAAAGATATTAACAACACGTTAATGTATAATTAACTAAACATAAGTACATTTTCAAAGTACTTGTTTACAAGATACAATTAACAAGATTACATTTCAGTTTACAATAACAGCTGGTGGAACCAGTAACACACACACTTACAAGTTTTACATAAAGGAATACAAATACAGAATATTGGTTTTACAAACATAACGTTTTTATGAGATTAAAACTACTTTTCATATACATTAGAAAATATAGGATTTTCTGGAACAATTTACATATTCAAGAAACAGAAAACATGCTTTCAAACATAAATACTTATGCACTCACTAAACTTTATGTTGATACTATCTTTTCAAATTACTTGTATTCTCAAGGAATCAGTAGACAGGTACTCCCCGAGCTTTTGAGAAGATGGAGCTATTTTGAGTCTTACCTTCTTCTTTTGTATAACTATTTGGTTTCAGTATACAATGATGAAACACATGTAAATACTTATACTTTTTAAATGCAATCGTTTTTTGTAGTCTGATTACTATATTACATGTGTTTTGATACTACAAATGAAGTCATCCACCCCTGGACATTTCCGCCGTCTGGTTTGGGGGTGTGACAACGACGGACGGTGGTGGCTCACGATGGTCGACAACCGTGAGGAAGAGAGAGGTGGTGGAAGTGAGAGAGGGAGAGAGTGAGTTGGAAAGAAATGGGAGAGCTCATCTCCTCTTTTTAGAGTTTTTGCAACTCCAATCCAAGGACTAAGAATGAACGCGATCCGAAGGTCCGAATCAATCATCGCTTTTCAAGCTTATCCGACACAGGCGACATGCTTTTGTGAAATTTCGAGAGGCAAAGTTTTTGATAATTTAATCAAATACTAGACGTTAATAAAAGAAAACGATTGGATTTATGGTAGATAAGAAGTAGCATAGCTATCCTTACTAAGTGTTTGAAAGTGTTTTTCGGACATTATCCGTTTACAGTCGCGAACTTTCACTTTGTAAAAGGTTCGATATGACGCGTGACAGAAAATTAGCTCTTGAATCAAATACTACATGAAAACATTATTCATAATATATAACTAACTTTTTGATACGAAGCCCAAAAATGATTCTAATGGTCGTATGAATATTACTTAGGGAAGAAGGCGAAAGTTAGCTGTTCAAACCTATACTCAACAGCTCGGAGTATTTTCGGGCATAAAAAGCTAGGAACATGATTATTTACTAAAATAAATGAGACTCATGAAAAAATTGACCGGGAATATAAATTCATTTCCTAAGATATCTTGTTTTTTATTTGAAGTCGGGTTTTGATACTTATCAGGCGGTAAGTTATTACCCGATTGTATGTATTCTTCAAAACAGTCATATCTTTTGCATACGAACTTCGCTTTAGACGTTCTTTATGTCCAAATTTTCCTATTATCATAGACTAGGTGATGAGCGTATTGATACCACATAATTGTGTCTAACGCATATAACCATTTCAATCATATGCATTAACCCATTCCTTATGTATATTGAAGCTGTTCGTTAATTATGGATTCATATCCAAGACATGATGAAAATTTTGGATGCATTTCAAAATTTAAAATCATATAAACAACAAAACCATATCTTATTACACATTTAGGTCTATTAAAAAAGTGATTAGGTAAACATTGTTCATTTATCGATGACCTAATTTTTGTTGTAGTCACAGACAAGAAGGTAAATATAGAGGGAATTACAAAGCATAATATGATTACAAGTGACTTAACATATTGTATATGAAAGTGTCTGATTTAGTTGCATATAACCTTCCCTATTAATATCCAAATAATAATAGTTTGTTTTTCTTTATTCTCTCCACCTCTTTTTTTCTTCAACTTTCTTTATATTCTAAGAAAATATTTACGAATGAAGAAATCGAGACAAAAGAAAATGATGATACATTTTAAATTAATTTGTTAAAATTTATTGATGTAGGGTTGTGGTATATTTTTGTTGCATACACTATTTAAATAATTTTCCACAATTATCTAAGCATAATAATATCTTTTGTGTAGCGATAGAACTCCATTAACGTTCTGACTTTTATTTAGATTATTACAATCACCACCAATACAAACAAATATATTATTCATATTATTTTAGCATTCAAAATATTTTTTGCATAGATTATAGTTTATTAGATCATCACATATTTTAAGAAATATTGTTTATATGTAATAAGAAAAAAGATTGGTATGCTAATTTTCATTTCATATGAAATTATCTAAGGTTTTGGAAAAAAAATGTTTGTTGGAAGGTTTATTTCTGTGTATACTAATCATAAAGTATGTTATTTATTATTTAAAAAGTTAAAAATATTTCTTATGTAATTGAAAAATACTAAACGACTTTGATTTTATGTTAATTAACAAGGATAATAAATAACATTAAATTGAAATTCTAATGAATTATAAATATACAAAAATAAAAAGCATGTTAAATTGAAAAACGTAATTGGTATTTTTAAATATATATATATATATATATATATATATATATATATATATATATATATATATATATTGTTGGAACCTGAAAGTGAATTTCTAGCAATCATAAGTTCAAACGTTAATTCCGAAGTCAGCCTGTGTTCCGAAGTGAAGAGTAGTCTGGAATCTGTCCGGACTTGGAGAGTAGAAGATGAGAAGTTTAGAAGTGAAGACATTCCGGAATGGATGTTATATCCGGAATGTGTGCTGATCCGGAGTCACTGTTTTTGTCTTCTTGTGTATTAATTATTTTTTGTCTCTTTACATGATTAGACATTTCATAGGACTTAGTATGTTTGTCAACTTGGACAATCAGTATGTAAGAATCATTCCTTTTATCCGGTCCTATGTATGTTTACCAGTTTGTACCATGTTTCATACACTCCTATTTATAGGAGCTTTCAATGAAATGTTAAGAGACAGATCTTTCACTTATTTTCGCATTTACTAAGTTACTTCAATTCTCTTTCAAACATTCTTCATGTTCTACATTTATTAACTTCACTTTGATCTTTATTCTCATTCTTCATTTATGGCTTGATTATTTATTGAATGCATTAACTTAGACTTGACTGGTCTATCCATACTTGACTAAAACATTTATTAGCAAGCAGACATTGATGTTAAGCATTTACTCAAGATTTGAGTTTTCAAACCTTGTCCCTGCGCATTAGATCTATTTGTTATCACAATTGGTATCAGAGCTTGAAGTGTTGTCCTTTGAATCCATATGATCAAATTATAGTTGGTTTGAAACTACCTTGGTACTTCAACCATTTCTGTATTAAGGATAAAAGTTCTTCTATATACCACTTTTGCTTGAAGATATCTTAACTTCAATGGCTGCTTCTAATCCTCAACAAATGATTTCAATGAAAATCGCAAATAATGTGGGTAGCCCTACACGTGCCCCATTGCTAGTTGTGGAAGAATATGATCACTGGAAAGTTAGAATGGAAAGATTTTTACTAGCTAAAGAGAAAGGTGAAGAGATTTGGAGATCCGTCAAAGAAGGTCCTCATATTACGGGTTAAGATGAAACTTGTCCAACTCCTCTAACTGCAAATGATATTGAGAAGTTGCATGCTGATCAAGTTGCTTTCTCAGAAATGGTGTTTGGTGTTCCTCCTTCACTCTTTGAGCACATTGAATTGTGCAAATCAGCAAAAGAGATTTGGGACACTCTTCAAGACCTGATTGAAGGTTCATAAAATATGAAAGACAAGCGTCTCACCTCAGTTGTCAATGATTTTGACACCTTCACTACCACTCCTCGTGAATCAGTAGCATCAACCTCTAGCCATTATCGAATCATAGTCAACAACATGACTGCTCATGGGATTGTTCGAACTCCCTTGTAGTATAATCTCAAATTCATTAACAGTCTCGGTAAAGGATGGGGAAATGTGAAATCTTGTCTCCAAAGTAATGGTTCTTTGAAAAAGTTAAAGCTTTATCAACTTTTTGATGAACTTCAAGGACATGAATCCAATGTTGCTCAGACCATAAGGGAACTCTCCGGAGGTCCTCTTGCTCTTGTCAGTTCCTTTGAACCAACCCTTCCGAACACATCCACCTCGGACCTTTTCAAACGAGTAATTCCATATGTTCAATCCTCTTTACCTATCTTACCCACACCAAACTATTCAGTTGATGATTCCGAAGCCATGGACTCTAAATTCCGTTTCCAACAGGAGTTTGCTCTCCTCTCTATGAAATACAAATGTCCTTTCAATCCCTCTTACAAACCCTACCAAAATCGGTTCCATGCTCCTCACCAAAACAATCCTCAAACATATTCAGTTCCGGAACCACAACCAACTCCGGAAAATCCTCCTCATACAAACCGAACATCTCAAAACCAAACTCTACCTCGGAACCACATCAGAATCGAAAACCCGACAAACCAAAAATTATGTGTCACAAGTGTTGACATACAAATCACTTTGCAAAAGATTGCTTGGATGAAGCTCCACAAAAACCAAAGGTCAAGGACTTTGCATACTACGCCCGAAGAGCTCAAGAAATGGATGAAAGTGAAAACGCTTTTGTAACAACTGTATCAAGGGATGTTGAAGGCTATTGGTCCTCCGGTTCTGAAGATGAAGATGATGTTGTTGAACCACACTACTGCTATATGGCAACCAATGATCCACCCGGTCGAAGCATCATTCAGCAGGTAAAATCTATGATTACTGATAATAATTTTGATCTATCTCTTTGTGAACCTTATCTGACCCAGATCCAAACAGATATGAGCACCATTTATAAATCCTATGATTCTACCATAGAAGCCAGTGAGAAGAAGGATTGTGAACTAAATCATCTTAGGTTGCGTTTTGAGGATAAAAAATTGAAAATCGAGTCTTTAGAGCATGAGCTTGTAATGTCTAAAGATGAATGTATCATTTTGAAATACAAATGTGAAATTACCTATTCTGAAAGAAATATTTTGATTTATGATAACAAATTTCTCAATGCTAAGATAGATGCTTTGCATAATTCAATTGACATACTTGAATCGATTCTTTAGATGACTCATAATTTTCGTCATCAATGGTCTAAAGCACCTGGTCTCGGAAGCGAGTTTACGAAACCAATTGCTCGTACCTTGAAGGAATTGCAAATTTTGACATTCATGGGAGAGGTTCCGAACATTAAACATTCGGACACCCCTGTTTCTCCCTTGTCACCTCTTCATGAGCCCACATACCATTTTGCATACTTAATCCCTGAGTTTCAACCAATTGTTGTCAAATATCCCAATTCCATGCCTCTTCCGCCTCTGATAAAAACCTGGACCTGAATCGGACCACATAATTTTTGGATTAGGTGTCTAAGCCCATAACTATAATTGGTATGCACATGAATTGATAGTAGCAATGTCCTTTTGGGTTGCCTTCAAACCTAGCAATTGAATAGGATAACTGTTGGAGAGAGAATAATGATTTATTAATTTATTACTTGGTTAATAAATTAATTTGAAATAAAGATAACTGATTTATTAATGTATTATGGATATAATATATTAATTAGAAATCATATTGTTTAATTATTTTTAATCAGAAATTAATTTGGAATTAATTTTAGGATTAAAGGAATTAATTGAAACTGCATGGACTAAAGGTGACAATGTTCAAAAGTTGAGCATTGAGCATTCTAGAACCTCCCTTAGAGGTGGGGTACGAAATCTAGAGTGTCCTAGGGTTTCCTTGGGCTCTAAGGGTGCCTTGGAAGCCTTGGGGAGGAAGTTAAGAGATTAGGGTTATCTAAGATACACCTACCTTATCCTAAACCTTCCTGGTCACCTATATAAACCCCTATAGGGTTTGATTTCATCCCATGCACTCCAAGAAAGGCTTAGAGCCGAATTTTCACTTCCCTTCTCTCTCTCCATAGTAATCCTTGGTTGCTAGGTTTGCTTGTGAGCCATTAGAGGCGCGACACTTGTGGCACTTGCTACCAAAGTTCAAGATCTTCAAGGATTTGTTTGTTATTACAATATAACAATAAAGGTATGTATCCTAACCCTAATTATATGTTAATTTCGAAAACTACATGTGCCTCTTAGGGTTTCTAGTTTTTGTGTTCAATGCTTGTATGTCTAATAGTGAAAACATAGATCCTGAAATTAGGGTTGCATGCACATATAGGATTGTTTGCTATGTATAAAACCCATCAGTAGTATCAGAGCCTTTGGTTGTTGTTTTCAATTAGATTTGATACAAAAGTATGAATTTGACAAATTAGGATTTATGGCAAATAAACCTTAGGGCTTGGATTTTCGAAATTAGGGTTTCAAAACCCTAGGTTCGAAAATTGATTAGGGTTTTTTGAACCCGTTCCTTTGGCTTTGTAATTTCGAAATTTTAGGGTTTCCTAACCCTATGGATTTTCGAAATTATGATAAGGATTTAAATCCTTGCCTTCCTCCCCAAGAATAGGTCATTTTCGAAATTTTAGGGTTCATGATAGGGTTTCTTATTTTTGGTAATTATCTCTTTATGTGATAAATTGGAGAATTATAAAATTTGAATTATCCCTTCCATGTTTTTCGAAAATTAGGGGATAGGGATTAGGTTAAATTATTTTGATTAATTTAATGGATAATCCTTAGTTGATTTAATAAATTAATTAAAGATCTAATTAATAGATAATTATTAAATCAATTTCTTTTAAATTTAAATTAAAATGTTTAATTTTCGAAATTTAAAAGATTATTCAAAACCCTAGTATTTTGAAAAGTTTAAAATACATCCTTATGGATATTATTAATAATTTAATTATGTGATTAATTAAAAGATAATTAATAAATCCATAAAAGGTTTAAATTTAATTAAATTAAATGTTTAATTTATTAAAGGATTAAACCCTTATTATTTTAAAATGTCTTAAATTACACCTTTATACTATTATAGAATTAAAAGTTTAATATTATATATGTATGAGTACAGAGTCAGTCTTACCGTTAGTAGGCCTCATTCACGAAGCTGGTCTATAAGGGGTGTTTAAGGAAGCGGTCTGTAAAATGACCGCTATTGGGTATCCACTCTTACCCACCGCACCCTTGACTAGTGGAGGGTCGTTAGCCGAACGGGTAGGATAGGACACAACCTTTCATTATAAGTATAATGAAATACGAAGTAACTAAACACTTTTACAAATTCCCAAATCTTAGTTACTTTAGGAAAAATGTGGAATTGGTGCTAATCCATGAAATTACACATTGCACCTTGTTGGTCGTTAGTGAAGCGTGTGTGGTTAACCTGCACACTAATATGGGACCAATGAAGGATGGCAATGGGTTTCTAGTAAGATTATCATTGATCAATGGAGCGTGTGTGGTTAACCGTCACATTGATTGGGTGGTGATCAACATCGAGAGTATTTGCATGGTTATCCACACCTTGTTTGTGATCCTCGGAATCCCAGTCACAAACTTGAAGGGCATAATCGAGATTAAACATGTCATTGAAAAGTTCAATGAATCTCAAAAGATCTAGGAGTTTCAAAACATTTAAAACCTAATTTTCTTTTTGTTTTTCATGGTGGAAATTGGTAAATCGTCATTTACCTACCTTCAAATATTTTGCAATTGGATTACGGCATCCCTCTTCCTAACTACAGAATATTGTGTTGAATCCTAGCCTTGATATTTTATTTGGGTGTTATATCAAGGAATCTTATCAACTAACTTGAATTTTCTCCCGTTTTTAGATGTCAAATGACTATGGTCTTCCTGAATCCTTTGGAAAAGGTTTTCCACTTGAAGATGATGTTCCACGATTGGATCATGGAAATGGATATCATGCTTCACTTCCTCCACCTCCTCTAGTAATTCTCCCTAACCCACGTGTTCGAAGACTTGAAAAGTTCAAGTTCACTCAAGCCCTATTGGCGAACAAACACAAAGATGGAAAGTCTGTATGTGCTCATGTATTGGATATGAAGTTGCATATTTATAGATTGGGAATATTGGGTGTCGAAGTCTCTAGGAAGCTAACTATTGACTTGGTTCTTCAATTACTTCCTGACTCGTATAGTGAGTTCATTAGAGAGTACTATATGATGGACCACGACGTGACCCTCATTGATTTGACTTATTTTTTTATTGCTGCTGAATCAGAAATGATTTGGCGGATTGGTCAAGAAAATTTGTCTGGTAAATCAATGTCCCAACCTTCTATGGACAATGGCAACATTGGAAGTCCAGAAAAGTTTTCTCTATGCAAGAGAAAGGCTAACTCTGAGATAGTCCCTTGTGTCATTCCCAAAGAGTCTGTGTGTTTCTAATGCCAAGATAAGGGGCATTGGTCATGAAGCTGCCCTAACTACCTGAGAGATCTAAGAGATGGGAGAGTCAAAGTGTATGACTCTGCTTCAGGTAACAATCACTATCTAAATCTATTAAGTTCCTATCTATAGATTCTTAATACATGATGTAATAGGATTGCATTTTGATGGAGAGAAGAAAAGAAAGGAAGCTTAAAGGAAAAAGTGAGCTAAGTCTGATCACGAAGAAATGGATTTCGATCACATGGTTCGATGATTGGATTTTTGAGCTGCTACTTAGAGAGTTATGATAGAATGGTTAGGAATATGTAATAGCATAGTTTTCATTTGTATTGCGATTGTAAGGACAAGTTTTTCCGCGTTTTTATAAATAAAATAGATTTTTAGTTTTGTCTTATTTATAATTCCTTGCAATGGCATTTGTGAAAATTGATGTTTGTTTCTATTATTAGCAATATTGAAATGAATGTGATTCTTAGTTATGTTATTTGTGGTAGTGTCAGAAATTTACCAAATAAGGAAAGATTCTCATCGCCCAAGTTTCAATTGGATAGAAACTTGGAATCATACAACTTGTATTGTGTGATGAATGAGAACCTTCGTATTTTGGAAATTAAGACTAATTCCTTGTTCACATAAGTATGTGAGTCAAGTGAAGGACTAAAGGATCTAGTACACATTGTTGTGCACTGGTCGAGTTCGCCATAAAGAACGATAAGACTATTCTTCATGATTTACAAAAAGCTTATTAAATATGGTTATGCTTACAAGATTAAGTGTAATTCTGAATTATTGAAAAGTTTCAATGTATGGCAGAACGAATAAGAAGAATCAATAAGGCAGAAGGATAAAAGGTTTCTCAAATCTAAAAAGATGGGAGAGTACTTTAGTATCATGTTTTATGATCGTCTCATTGATTATGAAACCATATCACAATTAATCCTCTAAGGACACCTTAGTGCATAAGTATTACGAAGAAGAGGAATCAGGAATTGTTGAAGTGGTTAAATCAAAAGGTGAATCATACTTCGTTCCAAAATCAAGAATCGTACTCCAAGATTGTGATATTGAGTGACACGTCATCAGTAAGCTTAATACACTCATCAAGTGTGGAGTAGGAAAGGTTTTCTTATTCCTGCACATTTGAAATTGGTAAGTTGTGATGTCTTGGATAAGACAAATACCGACTAAGACCAATTGTATGAAGTGTTGTCTTGATAAGAATCCGCACTAACTCTTGAGTATTTGTTTTTCAAGAAATGGTTCATGACAAAGGAATCTTATATGCCAAGAGGTCAGTGGGAGTCTTAATGATTTTGAAAAGATTCAAGAATTGATCAATCACTAGTTGACATATTCTTGTTTTCTGTGCCATTCCAGTAAAGTTGACTATGTATGTGAGTTCTAAGAGTTGTCAATTGATTGCATAAAGCAAAGCACCTTGATTGGTGAAAGTTCATTGATCTGTATGGGTGAGCTGCTTGACTACTTGGAAGACATGGTAGGCCCTTGTGTGGCCATATGGCAAGAAATAAAGATTGAACAAGTTCAGTCCATATGCGTTTGGATTTGTCACAAACCTTGTCTTATGATTATGGTTATGACAAATTCACATGGATAGGAACACATACACCATAAAATCTAAGTGTCATAAGGTTTCTCTCCTTCATGAAAATGATTGTGAGGAAACGCTTTCACTAGGAAGCTTTTAAGGAGATAGCGATTTTGTAAATTGCACTCTCAAATCTGATCATGATTACGGCATCCCTCTTCATGGTTCGAATTGTGAGATTTGGCAATTAGTCTAAACATTTGGGACTTATTGCTATAAATTATGAATTAGTTTAGACATACATATGAGCTATCTAAGGATAGGTGTATGTGTTTGAGAAGCTTAGATAAAGGCTTATCGAAGCATATCGTATTAGAAATATGAACTTTGGAATTCAATAAGTATTGATTTCTAGAAGTTCAGCTGATTTCTGGATACATGTCAAAGCTAGTGGGAGCATAAGTTTTATGCTGGTAAGGATATAATCATCATATTAGTGGGAGCATGATTATTATTTTAAGTTTTGCAAGTTAGCAATATGAATTATAGAAAACAAAAAATTTCACTTTGCAAAGTTGCAGGGGTTGAAAGGTTGTTTTTCTATAATTAAGGGAGAGAATATTATACTTCATTTCAAATCTAAAAGCTTAGATCGAAAAATTTTAATTTAATTTAGTCAAAATATATATATATGGATGTTATGCTGAAAAGATTCAACGTAAGGGAATTCTATATATGACAATATTATAGCAAGAAACTAGTAAAGTATCACGTTTTTCATGACTCGTGTCCCATATGCTTCTGGTATAGGATCGATTGCATATGTTCTAATATTCGACCCTTCTAAACTTTCCAAATGCCTAGTGCATTAAGAGGGAAAAAGGACTAGAACGAAAATGACTAAACTAATTAAACAACTATCGAGGACAATCTAAGGTTCGCTAAGGGTTGGTCCTTGTGGGCAGTTGGAAGTATAGTAATGGATGGACCATATTGACATTATTATGAATAGATAGGACTCTATTTAGAATGAGTTGTCATATGGAAAATATGGAAATGTTTCCATACTGGAAGTTGGATATCAAGAATCTATGTCTAGATTAGAAACTTTTATGCAAGAAGGATGTTAAAGGAATGTACTTTGAATGTGAGACTTCATATCTATGGAATTGTCTTGTAACAATCTCCAATAGAGCACTTTGTATTTTCATTGGCAAAGTCTTTTTGATTTTGGTGTTGTGACATTACAAAGGGTCATTGCGTAAAATGTTAGAATCTAACATATTCTAATAGTGGCAAGAATTTGGAATTCTTACACTTGTGATAAGGATTAGGAATTGTGAAATGAGTGTCATTGGAAATGTTTTCAATTGATCTATTTCACATGGTAAGGACCATTGGTAAACATAGTATGCATGCTTAGAGCATGGGATAACTAATGTTATAATTCAAGTATTAAGTTGATTATCCGAAACATTATACAATGAATAATGTGTAATCAATATGGTGACTAAATAAAACGTGTTTTATTTATACTCAAAAGTTTGAGATCATATTGGATTAGATTATTCTTGTGTTTCACTTCGCATGTTTTGACTTCCCGAATAACTAGGTTATTCAAACTTTCCACAATCGATCGTACTTTAGAAGTAGGTATGAATGAAGATTTTCATGAATCCGACTGTAGATTGCCTGAAGTGTTTAGACATAGCAAAAGTCTGCTACAGTGTTCATGAGTGCTCCTGAAATAAGATTTAAGTATTAGATTAAACCCACGCTCACTTGAATCACATCATGGATTTTATCACGACTGATTAGTGAGACGATAATATCTTATATTCTTGAAACGGAGAGATATGAGTTGCAGTTTACGAGTTGGTTGCACATTGATAATACGTAAACGTACCAGTAACTTGGTGTTATAAAATGTATTGTTGTGTGTGATTTGATGAGTAAATAGAGCAAGAATATGAGTCGAAGTTTATCTGTTCCTTTTATCCAAAGGGGATAAAAGAGATATATGTGGGCCCCTCGATGATTTAGTGATGACAACCCAAAGCGCTTGGCCAAGCCAGGACTGATTTGATCTGTTCAATTAGTCAGTCGTCATAAATCGGAAATCGGGAAACAACACATGAACAGAGAGAATGATTATAATCCATGTTTCAGTTCATACGATATCTAGTAGAATGGAAGAATATTTGATCCCTTATCTAAGGACACGTTACTGACTTGGTCAGAGTTCGACAACGACTTTTGGTAGCTAAAATTTGCTAGTCAATTTTTTGAAGTTATCCTTGCAACTATAGTTATTAGACTTATCCAAGTGGGAGACTGTTAGATTAGGTGTCTAAGCCCATAACTATAATTGGTATGTACATGAATTGATAGTAGCAATGTCCTTTTGGGTTGCCTCAAACCTGGCAATTGAATAGCATAACTGTTTGAGAGAGAATAATGATTTATTAATTTATTACTTGGTTAATAAATTAATTTGAAATAAAGATAAATGATTTATTAATGTATTATGGAGATAATATATTAATTATAAATCATATTTTTTAATTAATATTTAATTAGAAATTAATTTGGAATTAATTTTAGGATTAAAGGAATTAATTGAAACTGCAGGGACTAAAGGTGACAATGTTCAAAAGTTGAGCATTGAGCATTCTAGAACCTCCCTTAGAGGTGGGGTACGAAATCTAGAGTGTCCTAGGGTTTCCTTGAGCTCTAAGGGTGCCTTGGAAGCCTTGGGGAGGAAATTAAGGGATTAGGGTTATCTAAGATACACCTGCCTTATCCTAAACCTTCGTTATCACCTATATAAACCCCTATAGGGTTGGATTTCGTCCCATGCACTCCAAGAAAGGCTTAGAGCCGAATTTTCACTTCCCTTCTCTCTCCCCATAGTAATCCTTGGTTGCTAGGTTTGCTTGTGAGCCATTAGAGGCGCGCCATTTGTGGCAATTGCTACCAAAGTTCAAGATCTTCAAGGATTTGTTTGTTATTACAATATAACAATAAAGGTATGTATCCTAACCCTAATTATATGTTAATTTCGAAAATTACATGTGCTTCTTAGGGTTTCTGGTTTTTCTGTTCAATGCTTGTATGTCTAATAGTGAAAACATAGATCCTCAAATTAGGGTTGCATGCACACATAGGATTGTTTGCTATGTATAAAACCCATCAGTAATTTGATCACAGTGTCTCAAATTGCATAGATTACGTTCCTAAGCATAATCCTCTTTGACAACTGTGTTGTTGAAGAAATCATTCCGGTGACAACTGAAACGGCTTCCTCTGAGGTTGTATAGGCATCCTTAGATGATAAAGTTAAAATCTCAAGTTGTGTCTCCTCTGATTCTTGTTAATCAGATTCTTTAGTAATTTCAAAAACAAGTTTGGTTCCCATTGATCCCAAGTTTAGCAATCCGTATGCATGGCAAACTTCAAAATCCTCGTCTCACCCCAAGAGAAAACCAATGTTAAATACTGTATCTCGGAATCCTCATTCATCAACCCATAGTCAAAACTCCTTCACGCCTACTAAGATCCTCAAAAGAACTTCTGATTCTCTCAGTCCTATATAACCCAAGAAAGTAGTCAGTACTACTCAGCCTAAATTTGATGTTAATGCCATGACTGTCCGAACAACTTCTCCACGGACTGTTTCACCGGTTTTCATTGCTAAATCTGATGGCACAATTTTTAAACCCAATCTTTCGAAAACAAATGCGTCATCAAGCAAATTAAAAATTGATGAGAAAACAAATTTTTCAAAATCCTCAAAAAGAAATCTTGTATGGAAAGTCAAATGTCACAATCCAAGTCCAAAGCCCATGCCTATGTCCCTAGATCTATCTCGAAGCCTAAAAACTCCATCACTCACTAATTTTGCAGGCACTTTATGCTTCGGAGCAAGAAACAATATGGTATATTGATAGTGTTTGCTCGATGTACACGACGGGACAGAAAGACTTTCTGCGGGATCTCAAGCTTTCTCCAAATGCTGGGTACGTGACATATAGAAACAACTCCAACTCTCGAATTCGTGGTTATGGAATTCTCACCAATGGAAATTTCTCTATCTCAAATGTGGCTTATGTAGCTGATCTGGAACATAATTTGATAAGTGTAGCTCAGCTCACTAATTCAAATCGACGTGTGGAATTTTGCAAGAAGCACAGCTATGTAATGACTGAAGACCGGAAATAATTCTTAATGAAGTCCAACCGCAATGTAATGACTCGACATCAACATGATTATTGGCAAACCGCAACTCTGCCTCCTCTCTAAAGCCGTTCCTGACGTCAGTTGGTTATGGCACCGAACGCTTGCTCATTTGAACTTTCGGTACATGAATGCTCTCGTATCTGGTGAAATGGTGAGAGGTTTACCTCTTCTCAAATTCGAAAATGATCATTTATGTAATGCCCGTGTGTCTAGGCTAGGCATTAATATTGACATTATAGTCTAGGTTAACCTTTGTAACTCATTTTGAAGAAATGAAAAGGAATTATGTGAATATTATGTGAATTATGTGTTTTATGCTTAATTATTAGGGTTTAATTAATTAAGAATAAAAATGAGCGTCAAAATTAAATATTAGATAAAGACGATATCTATTAAGAAACTTGTAGTGTGTGTGACAAGGATTACGGAAATATATAAAGAATGCCGAAATCCGAGTTAAACGAAGAAGTTATGACCTGTCGAAGTTTCGCGACAAACCGGCACGGGGCCGAATGTCGTAAAAAGTGAGTTTTCGATAAACTACTTTTTGGCCTTAGTGATCTAAACGAAACTCGTAGTGTTCGTTAAACCGAGAGTAGGTATAAAAAGAACGCCCAAAACTGACTTCGTGTGAGGAAGTTATGATTTTTCGAAGTTTCAGCTTAGCAGTAGACACCTAAAAACTCGAATTTTAGATCAAGTGATTTTTAGCCGACACGACCTAAACGACGTCGGATGAAGAAGTTATGAATTTTTAACGGATTTCCTGTCGCGGTCTGTTAAAAATAATAATATAAAAATTAAAATCAAAATTAGCCGACGAAGTCTAAACGAAAGTTGTAGAGCGTAATTTTACATACGCGTGCATATAAAGAACGTCAAAAACGGAGCTCGTATGCGAAAGTTATGGATTTTAGAAGTTTTGGCGTGAAAACCGAGAAATTTCGCAAAGGTGGCTTCGGCCACGTCACCTTCGCTAAGAGCATGCCACGTGTCCGAAAAATGGCTGAGTCATCCGAGCTGCTGAGTCATCCGAAGCGGTCCAATGCCTGTCCGACGCGTGTCCTCCTTCACGTGTCCGAGCCTTCGCGAGAGAGCCACGGATCCCCCCTACTTCGGACTAGACCTCGGTCCAGTAAGAAGAGGACAGCAGCCCCTTCGCACGCGCAGACCATGTGTGAGCCATGTGCTGCGCACCCTCGCCTGCGGACCCCACCACCTGAACCGACTTCGGACCCTATAAATAGAAGGGGTATGCGAGCCTTCCCGGTTACTTTTGGGATTTTGCCATATTTAGCCCCTTTTTCCATATTTTCTTCATCTTAACATCCCCCAAAGCTCCGGTATCAATTATAACCCCCGGAATACGCCACGAAGAGCCCGAGATGCCCGGAAAATTTATCTTTTCGGTTTCGAAGCCCGACCCTCGCAGAGCCCGGTTTCTGAATAAAACTCCCGGTTTTATTAGAAACGAACGTTTTAGGAAACGAATTGCTGCCCGATTATCATCAAATCATGTGAGTGTATAGTCACTTTCATTTTACACATAGATATGAAGTATTTACCTTAAAATACGTGCTACGTGTAAATATATTAATTGTTTATTTGAGGTGACTGTTGAGTTGATGGTTTATACAAGTTTTAAACTGTATATGTATTTTTATCTACAAATATGTTGGGTAGAACATGGGTAGATGGTTGGTGTGTGATGAAATAAAATGATGAGAGGCCTAGATGTGATTTGTGATTCAGTCATCTAGCGGAGTTTGGATGACGACCACAGACTTTCTAGACAGTCCATTGGGAAACGCTAGCAGGCCCGCAACCTGTAGGTGTTAATGAACTTGGGCGTTCGTTCGTTGTACTCCAATCCCCCTCATGGTTGCCTTTAGGACATGTATGGCTGAGGAAACCCCTTAGCAGTAGTGTCTATCCGGATGATATTCTTTAGGCTAGGTCCCTTGTGAAAAGTGTTTAGGGACGTAAAGTGAAGATAACGGGAACGGGTAATCAGGGTTATTGTTGATTGATGAACTTAATAAGTTTATTATTATTGTGGGTTGAAAACCCTATATGCTCACCAGGCTCCCAAGCCTGACCCACTCACCTTTTTATGTTACAGGTAGTGGACCCCGAGCATAGTCGGAGGACGATGAGAGATTTTTGGATTATAGGCCAGTAGTTGTATATAACTGTTGAAAGGCTTATAATGTCTTCTTTATGCTTTTGGTCTGTATCGGTACATGACATCCCGAAGTTTTGATATGAAATGAAATTATATATTTCTTAAAGAAAGGTTTTGACAAACTTGTATCATATTTTGTTTTGGGGACCAATTTCGCAACATCGTTTATAAAGATTTCTCTGATTTGATTTTAAAAAGCATAAACCAAATCGGTCTTTTCTGGCCGAGAAATTAGGGGATGTCACAGTTGGTATCAGAGCATTAGTTTAAGCGAACTAAGAAATTGTAGGATTTCTAGACTTAAACATAGAATGCTAAGTGATGATTGTGAGATGAGTGTCTACCATATTTTAGACACGAGCACTAGTTTATTTTAGGAAAGATACCTAAAATGCCCTTTTGTGCTAAATGCTATGTGTTTGCCATGTGTGCCATTATTTGTTCGGATCTCTGGTCTGTTGCCGACCGGATCTGGAAACCTTATGTGTGTAGGATTCTAAGCGTATGATTATGAGATTAGAACTAACATGTTCCGAAGATTGAATGGAAAGCATCTCATGCTGGTTAAAATCTATGTGGATGACATCATTTTTGCATCTACGGATTCATATATGGTTGCTGACTTTGCTAAACTATTGATCAATCGATTCAAAATGAGCATGAATCGGGAGTTAAGCTTCTTTCTTGGTCTCCAAGTCAAACAGACTAATAGAGGAATTTTCATTCACCAAGAGAAGTACATTTACGAACTCCTCAAAAAGTACTCAATGGACACCTGTGCCTCAGCCAAGGTACCAATGGGCTTCAGATACAAGATCTTTGCCGACCCTTCAGGTGTAGCAGTTGATGAAAAGAAGTGCAGAGGAATGATTGGATCCCTGCTCTATCTCACAGCAAGTCGTCCGGATATCATGTTTTCCACATGTTTGTGTGCCAGATTTCAAGTCAACCCAAAGATGTCTCATCTCTTGGCTGTGAAACAAATTTTCCGATACCTCAAAGGTACAAAGAGTCTCAGACTCTGGTACCCAGCAAACGAGAGCTTCCTACTTCAAGCATATTCATATTCAAATTATGGTGGTCTTCAACTTGATTGAAAAAGAACATTAGGTGGCTGTCAATTCTTAGGTGGTCGTTTGGTTAGTTGGTCATCCAAGAAACAGAACTGCATTGCACACCCTACAGCTGAAGCTGAATACATTGCTGCTGCCAGCTATACCTCTCAAGTTCTATGGATGAAATCTCAACTTTTGGATTATGGTTAATGTTTTCAACGCATTCCTATCTATTGTGATTCTCAAAGTGCCATTGCGATTTCTCACAATCCAATTCAGCACTCCATGACGAAGCACATTGACATACGGTACCATTTCATAAAAGATCATGTTTTAAATGGTAACATTGAAATCATTTTTCTTCCATCTGACGATGAGATTGCTGATGTCTTTATTAAGGCATTAGTCGAAACCAAATTCAATTGTTTTCTGAACAAGATGGGTATGATGATGCCAAATCCACAGTTCTTTCAAGAGACTTGCTCTCTTTGATGGAAGTATTCAGAGGAAAATTGGTCCCGATCTCAAAAGAACTTTTCATCTCGAAACTACTTTCTCTCGAAATACATAGGATCATTTTACTTGTCTTTATTTCTAACCATCACTTGAGTTCTAAGATGTACAGTTCTTCCTAATTATTTGTTGCTCAAAGTCCACATAGTCATAATGATCAAACTTTCATCTCGGAATTCATTTCATAAGGTCATCCCGGAATTCCACTCCGGAAAGGTATTGTTCTCCTTACTCAGAAAATCATTCAAACCATGCTCCGGAACTTTTGGCTCCGGAACATCAAATGCCCTTTCGGAATTTTCAAATCTTGTTCCAGAATGTCTTTCAAATCCCTTCCGGAAATTCTTTAAAAACATCATTTCAGAATTTTGCTCCGGAATCAACAACTTTTTTACTCCGGAACTTTAAACTCTCTCTGGATCAATTCTTATTCCAGACCTTTTTCATAAGACCATGTTCCAGAACTCAACTCTTTATCCTTCGGATCTTACTCTGTCCGGAATTAATCATCCGGAATACCAAAGGTCTATAAGGCGAAACGCTTATTACAACGTTACTTTGTGAGGATCCTTATCCAATCTTCCTTGATTTTCGTGTCACGACTGCACGTCTCGAAAAGCAACAATCTAATCGTTGTTTGGGATTTCTATTTCAAGCTTCAAACAACCCTACATTTCCTTTCCCAAGTCAACTCAACCCCCACAAGCGGTTATTCATTTAATTCAACCCGGTTGAAATTCGGACCCTCATCATTACCATACTTAACCCGACCCGTTTCCCTTACCTATATATACCCATCAAAACCCTCTTTTACCTCTTTACGCTCTCAAAACCTCCAAAACTTCAAATTCTCTCTGTGTTCATCGTGTTCTTCAAGCATTCAACCCTCTGCAACAATGGCGTCCTAATCTTCTTCATAGAAAAACACACCAACTTCCTCCACTCCCAAGAAATCTATTGCCAAGAAGAAACCCTCCAAGGGATCATCATCATCGACATCGCCTGAACCTTTTCTTCGTGATACAACCCAACTTTTTTCGCTAAAACCTATGAATTTTGATGAATCCATTAGATTCATAATCGAGTTCATGGCACACCACCCTCTCTCAATCCCTCTCATAAAAGTACTTGAACCACCTCTCCCACTTCATCTCCTTCACACAGCTTTCACTCGAATCAAAATTGATAATGATGTTCTAGAAACCAAAATCACGGGTGATAGGATCGTGCCAATCTCCAAATAAACGTTTCTGAAGGCTATTGGAGTGAAAGAAAACCCCAAGGGTTTTAAGGTACAAGAACCCACTGCAGAAGAGTTCCAATTGTTTTTTAACCATATTGGGTACAACCAGGATTACAAGGCAAAGGACTTCGAAAAATCAACCGTCTCCGGACTCTGGACCGTGCTGATGCACTTCATAATTCGAGGGCTGTCCGGAAACCACGGTGGTATGGATACACTCAGCAAGGACTGGCTGTATGTGGTACACGACATCTATTCCAGATGTGACAATGTTGTTGAGCTTCCGGAGGTGCTATGGCAAGACTTCCGAAAATTTGCTGTCAAAAGGAAGACAAACGAGATCTCAAGCCCTAGGTTCTGGGCTTTGACAATTCAGCAGCTTTACAAGGAATATTCTGAACCTATTCCTATTGCCACGATTCCTCCAGAGGTATACGTTTCTTTTAACGCTGTTAAATCTTATAGAATTCCGGATCAATCTTCTTTGGGTCATGTCTGAAGGTTACCTCAACACATGTTGGACCTTATTCCTTCCGGATCAATCCATTTGCAAAAACATTTGGAGACTTCGATTGTGTACATCCCAACCCAGTCTACCCAAGTCCCCATTGAGCCCACTTCGGAAGTGGCCAAGCCAACATCATCCAGACCCAAAACCAAAAAGGCTGCCAAAAGGAAGACTTCTCCTTCGAAGCCAAAGCCTAAAAAGAAAACCAAAGTCAGTTTCTCCCCTCAAAAGGATGAAGCTCATGACATTCAAGCTTATTCTGGCCTTCCGAACACCCCTCCCATCCACTCATCCGAGGTACCCCTCGATGTTTCAAAATCACATACACACACTCATGGGGAGTCTACACATAATCCACCCTCACCTATCAAAAAGGTGATGTCAGTGTTGAACAAAGTTCCTTGCCCCCCTGGAACATACCCACGAGTCAAATTTGATATCCCACTTTTTTCAACACGCACACACTCTGGAACCCCTGTTCCGGACCCTAAGCATTCCGAAGCTGGAGCAGCCCCTCCGACTTCAGATGCCACAACTGGTCTAATACCTGGAAAGGGTACAAGATGACCAGGAGTTAATAATCCTTTGTGGGAACATTTTGTAAACAGGGCACATTCAAGGCATCCGGAACTTACAAGATCCCAAGTGGAAGCTACTCTCATCTCCATGCGGAACCGATCCATTCAAAGCAACCTTCTGTATGTTGCTCCTACTGATGATCTTATAGATCTTGAATTCACATCCGGAGAAACTCCAAGGCCTGCTCCTCTTGCTTCCAATCCTCAAGCTTCGGATGATGAAACTTCGGAAGAAGTGATACTGACAACAGATGTTGCACACGCTGCTGACATGAATGTGTTTTCCTCAGCTCAACTTCATCTTATGCCATCTTCGTCCAAGCCAGCATTTGATTTCGGATCCTCCTCCATTACTCATCATGAATCTGAATCAACACAAAAGCTTCATGATGATGCCACCAACAAACCCGGGCCTACTGTCACTCCAATCACTCTGGAATCTCCGAAAATCACTTCTCAACATTCTAGATCAGACAACGGATCCTCAGTCGGAAATCATATTGATCCGTTTACTCTGTTGGATATCCAATCTAATTTTTCGAACACTATGAAGAAGGTTACCACTCTTGAAACTTCTGTGGCTGAGATAAACACCAGAATTGACACAAAGGTGTTCAGACTAGACTCCAAGTTAGATGCCATTCTCCAGTCCTTATCAAATCAGTCCGGACCCTCCGTTGCTGAAAGAGAAGCTCAATTGGATCAACTGATCTCCATCCGGCTCAAACATTTGCTCGAAGAAGTTGAAGCCAAGTATGATTGTTCAGTTGAGCATTATCTTGACACCATCACCACCATGCTCAAGGTCCATGATGACTTGGTTTCTGCTACCAATGATCTTATTAAGCAGACCCATGTTCGTCATGAGAAGCAGATTCAGAGACTGGAGAAGGAAATCAAGAAGAAGGATGAGATGAATCTCATAATTCAACAAGTCCTCATCAAACTCCTTCGATCCACTTCGAACATTGTTTATGTTACGAATCGAAAGTTTGATGAGATGTTAGCCATCCTTGGACACCTGTTCGATCATCTCGCTGCTCAAGCGCCCACTTCCGAAGCATATGACGCTCCCACTCGACAACTTAACACCGGACTTCAAAAGGTGTTTGAAAATTTTGATGGTCTGAAGGAGTCTCTATTGCTTGCACCGGTTCCTCGATTCACCAATGCAAGAGTGGGAGAAGGTCCAAGTCAGGCATGGAAGTCGGCCTCGGAGTTCTCATTCCAGGATGAAAATGATTCTGATGATAATGAGCTCAAAATTCTTTCCAACTCCCTTCCCAAAGTCAATGATGAAGAAGATAGTGATGAAGAGAAGTATGTTACGAATGGAGTTCTTGGTCTCGAGGCTCCAAACAAGCTCTTTCCAAAGGTGATAACATAGGAACAAAAGAGGTTATGGTCCGCAGTCTCTTGGCCATCCTCTTTGCCTGACGTTCTCCGAAAGGGAATCCAAATGGCCAAAGCGAAATCACTTCTCACAGATCAAGCCTTCCGAGCCACTCCCTCAATGCTTCCTCCTATTCCGGCTCCAAAGATTGTTCTTATAGACCAGGGTTCTCCACTCCCAATCCCTGATGACATTCCAGAAGAACCACTTCCGAACCCTACTCCGAAATTTATTGTTGATGAGAACATGCAGTTCATCATTTCTGCATTAAAGAAAGACAAAGGCAAAAATTCTACGACAGCCGAACAACAAGCCTTCCACTCTGGACCTCCCCTAAAGCAAAAACATGGATGGTCTTAGGAGGAAAGTAACAAGGCATTAGAAGACAACATCCGGATCCAAGCTCTCAAGGATAATCCTAATCCGATGTGTGGAATATATCCTCTATGCCGTGAAGGCGTTCTCCGTGATCATGAAATCATTCCTTTCATGTATTACGATGTTCCGAAAAATGACTCTGAACAGCTCGATCTTCCTCTCTCTCCATACAGCAAATACTACATTAAATTCGCTCCTCTTCACCCCAATGACGATCCGGAAGTAATCCTCCGGACTGAGCATGAAAGGCTTGAAACATTCTACTCCAAGAATGCACAACCTCTCAAGGAAGTGTGGACGAGGAAAAGAATTACCAAAGTCCATGGATTTGGAAGAAAAATCTTAGTGAAATTCGAACTCAACTACCCAATATTTCGATTTCACATCCTCCGAAACAAACCAACTCACCGGACCATCATTGACGTTGATTTCCCTTCGATGAATCCGAATGAAATTCTTACATTAGCTGCTCACTTCGAAGGAATTCAAAATGATGATATCAGCATGGGTGCTTACCATGCTGCTCTGAGTTTCCTCAAGGACTACGTCGCGGAGTTTTGTAGATGTGACTATGAGTTGGCCTACTTGTACGGAACTGAAGACTTTATTGCGAAAATCGACTTTGTTCTTCCGGAAGCTGAATTGCTCGTAGATGGTCCAATCGATGACCCGGTTCTAGGATTTGTCTACTCAACCAGGAAGACAAACAAGGACTTTTTCCGAGTCCTTGACAAACATTTATATCCTACCAAAGCCCTTCGTAAGTTCATTTCACGTGCATCGAAGTCTGAAGCTCCGGAAAAGGTCAAAGCAAAGTTTTTATTTCAACTGACCTGGTACATTGAAGTCAAAGAATGGTGGTTCAGAGCCTACACCTTCATCAAGGAAGAAGCCATCTAAGATAAATGGATTGCTAAGTTCACTTAAGGGGAGATTGTTGGAACCTGAAAGTGAACCTCTAGCAATCATAAGTTTAAACGTTAATTCTGAAGTCAGCCTGTGTTCCGAAGTGAAGAGTAGTCTGGAATCTGTCCGGACTTGGAGAGTAGAAGATGAGAAGTTTAGAAGTGAAGACATTCCGGAATGGATGTCATATCCGGAATGTGTGCTGATCCGGAGTCACTGTTTTTGTCTTCTTGTGTATTAATTATTTTTGTCTCTTTACATGATTAGGCATTTCATAAGACTTAGTATGTTTGTCAACTTGGACAATCAGTATGTAAGAATCATTCCTATTATCCGGTCCTATGTATGTTTAGCAGTTTGTACCATGTTTCATACAATCTTATTTATAGGAGCTTTCAATGAAATGTTAAGAGACGGATCTTTCACTTATTTTTGCATTTACTAAGTTACTTCAATTCTATTTCAAACATTCTTCTTGTTCTACATTTATTAACTTCACTATGATCTTTATTCTCATTCTTCATTTATGGCTTGATTATTTGTTGAATGCATTAGCTTAGACTTGACTAGTCTATCCAGGCTTGATTATTTGTTGAATGCATTAGCAAGCAGACATTGATCTTAAGCATTTACTCAATGTTTGAGTTTTCAAACCTTGTCCCTGCGCATTAGATCTATTTGTTCTCATATATATATATATATATATATATATATATATATATATATATATATATATATATATATATATATATATATATATATATATATATATATATATATATATATATATATATATATATATATATATATATATATATATATATATATATATATATATATATAGAAGTAAGTTCAAATAAAAACAGTAAATAGTATGAGATTGTAAAAACACTATGTTTATGTTATTATTCTGTAATGAATTTTGTATATGTGTATTGTTGAAGTAATTCTAATATAAATATTAACTTTCGATTAGTCATATATTAATTACAATGTTATTATTATATTATAGACTTATGTATGTGCATTTTTGTAGTAAATTCTAATTTTAATTTTAACCTTAGACTATTCATTTATTCTTTGCTGAATAATGACATAAAGTTGTCGATACAAAATTTATTTCAGAATAATAACATAAAAAAGTGTTTTTACGTTCTCACACTATTTACTGTTTTTATTTGAACTGTCTCATATATATATATATATATATATATATATATATATATATATATATATATATATATATATATATATATATATATATATATATATATATATATATATAGGTTCTATGGAAAACAAAAAACCATAAAAATAATAAAAATGCATAAAAAAATACTTAGAGATCACAAATTTTTTTTGACTTTATATATAAAAAATTCGCAACTTTTTTAACAAATTCGGTGAAAATTTTTTTGGAAAAAAAACAATAATAATAATAATAATAATAAATATTCGATTTTTTATATTTTTTCAGCAAAAATTTTAAAATAGCAGCGATTTTTTGATGTGTAAAGTCAAAAAAAAGTTTTGTGATCTCTAAGTATTTTTCTTATGCATTTTTATGATTTTTAGGGTTTTTTAGAGTTTTTTTGTTTTCTATATAATCATTCCCTATATATATATATATATATATATATATATATATATATATATATATATATATATATATATATATATATATATATATATGGTGACGTTCAATAAAGAATCATAATTAACAAGGAACCAATGAAATAATCGTGAGCGTCAGAAATCATAATGATCAACGGCCAAGGAAATAGATGTACACATGTACATTGGACGCACACACACCGGATTATACCAAAAAATCCACCTCTTTACCAAAAAACCCACCTCTTTTTTCGTTTAAAATTGTTTTAGGTCACATTTTTTATCGAAAAAAAAAACCGAATATACCGTTGTTCTCTATTTTTCGTCCTCTTTCCATAGAGATCCAGGATGATATATTAATAACGATTTTTTTTTCGAAAAAAACCCACTTTATTTTGTTTTTTTTTTCAATATTTAAGTTTATTTTTATAAAAAAAGTAATTATACCAAAAATTATTAATTTTTTGTACTCTATTAATAAACTTCAACACCGACTAAAAAAAAATCCTCCATCAGTGTAGATTTACACTGTGAATCTAAACTGTAAATATTTTAATTTTTAACAGTCACAATGTGAAAAAGCTCGATCAGTTCAGATTCACATTGTGAATCTGACTTAGTATTACGCATGCTATTAATATGAGAAGGTTCAAAATGTAAATCTGAACAGGTTCAGAATATGAATCTGAACAGGTTCACAATATGAATCTGAACTGAAATATCGTTTTTTATATTAATATGAATCTATGTTTAAAAAGTACAAAAAAACATGAATTTTGATATATTTATTAATTTTTTTTTATAAAAAAATAGACCTTAACTTTTCAACAAAGAAAATGAAGTGGTTTTTTTCGAAAAAAAATGTTTGTTGTTTATATATAATCATGGATCTCTTTGGAAATAGGACGGAAAATCGTGAACAACGGTATACTCGGTTTTTTTTTTCAATAAAAAACACAGCCTAAAAAAAAATTTCAACGAAAAAAAGCAATTGGGTTTTCTTATAATCCGGTGAATGTGCGTCCATTGTAAAAGTCTACAACTCTTCCTTTTGCCGTTGACCGTTTTAAAATTTGACCCTTTCGATTGGTTCATTGGTTCTTTGATTAATAATGGTTCTGTATTGAACTTTTCTTTATATATATATATATATATATATATATATATATATATATATATATATATATATAAAGAAATTGAATAAACAAAAAAATATTATTTTTAAATTAATTGAGCTTAAGAAAAATGTAAATTAATATTAAATAAAATATTATACATAACTTTTATTTTCTTCCAACCTATACCTATAGATGAATGCAATCAAAATCATATGATTCAATACAAGTTATATTTTTTCAAATATTATAATAAAAATATCTTTTATCATATTAGTTATTTTTAAGAACATCTATTTTCTATATTTTTATATTGGAATTTTATTGCTGCACAAACACCGGCTATTGGATTAGTAATCTTATAACAGAGGTTATTCAAATAAATATGATTGAATATATGTCAAATACTTGCATCACATTCATTTGAACCCTTTAAAACCATTCAACTTTCAACAAATTAATCACAATCATCCAAAAATGTTATAACTCATGTCTAATAATTAATGACATTTATTAATGATTTTTTAATTTCACTCATTTTTACCTATGTTAGTAGTATATATATGTAAGGTTTTCTAACCAAAAAATGTATTGAATATGTTTTAACTAAATAATTTTTCACGTTCTAAATAATAATAACATTTACTACCGACTTTTTTATTTCCTTATGTTAGTAGTATATATATGTAAGGTTTTCTAACCAAAAAATGTATTCAATATGTTTTAACTAAATAATTTTTCACGTTCTAAATAATAATAACATTTACTACCGACTTTTTTATTTCCTCATATTTACCAATATTAGTTATATATATATATATATATATGTATATATATATATATATATATATTGTTTTATAACAAAAAAAACATATATTTGTATATTTGTTTGAAGGGTTATTGATTAAAATAAGAAGAGATTGAGAAATAAATTTTCTTACATCAATTATTATTGCAATTGATTTTTTCCTTGCCTAATAGTCTTTGCAATGAGAGGTAATACCAAAAAACGAATTACCTCAATGGTCAGAAAAATTGTGAGAATTTGATGATTTTTCTCAATCGATCAAACATTTCTATATATATTCTTTTTGTATGATTACTGCCAGTTTCAGTAGTTTTGGATCTAGATATCTCGTCACCTCTAGGTTTTAGAGGAAATTTCATCAGAACTTGGGTACTCAGCTACATTTCAGCACATCGTACCATCCCCAGACCTATAGACAAAGCGAGCAGACTATTCAGACGATCTAGGATATGCTCAGAACGTGTGTGCTAGACTTTGGCAAGATTTGGGATACTTATCTTCCATTGGCCGAGTTCTCCTACAACAATATCTACCATGCCAGTATTGATCGACCATCCTTCGACATATTATACGTGAGAAAATTTCATACCGCGATTTGTTGGGGGGAGGTCAGACATCATGTCACGGGGAGTATTGAGGTAGTACTCAAGACTACCGAGTTGATGCAGCAGGTGTGAGGTCAACTATAGACTGCGTAGAGTCGCAAGAAGAATTATATTGACCGGAGGTGATCGGACCTCGAGTTCTTCTGAAGGTGTCACCTTCACAAGGTGTAATTCGATTCCGGGAGTGGGTCAAGTTAGGCCCCCAATACAACTGTCCCTTCAGAATATCGCCCAGGTGGGCAAGGTTGCGTACTGTTTCGATCTTCCCGATGAGCTCAGCCATATCCATAACACATTCCATGCCTCCCTGTTGCAGAAATATCTAGCTGATGATTCCGTAGTGATTCCTTTAGATGATATTCAGGTCGATGAGCGCCTGAACTATATAGAGAGATTGATCGCGATCCTTGATAGGAAGATGAAGACCATGCGCAACAAGGTGGTGGGATTAGTTAACGTGCACTGGCAACGCCAGAAGGGTTCAGAGTGGAGGTGGGAGATTGAAGAGGAGATTAAAGAGCATTATCCGAAGATATTTGCAGCGGCAGACATCGAGGATGAATTGTGATTCTAGTGGGTGAGAATTGTAACATCCGGATCCACAGGTATGTGTGACAATTAGGAATTTCCTGTCACCAATCGTTACTAGAGATTCACATCAACCAATGATGATAATAGAAATTTTCATATTCAAGGAAAAATATGATTAGTTAGATAATAATAATAGGGACAAAAATGAGTGACCAAAATGTTATATCACTTTTTATGATAGTTAGTGTATTTGGCAAATGCACAACAAAATGACCCCAAGGATATAAACGTTGCAAAAATCCGACTTCGATTAGAGGAGTTATAATTTTATAAAATATAAAAATCAACCGCGATAACAACGCTATCAACATCAAAATGGTGTAAAGAAATCAGTTGAGTTTTAACTAAAGTCACTAAAAGGAACACCGTAGTACCCTGAGAGATAAGAACTTTAAAAGGAATAAGGTCAAAAAAATATTTCGTATAAAAGAGATACGTTTTTTGGAAAAATTTATATACGGGTTCAAAATAAAAGTTAACATTTGGCAACACAACCTATAGGAAAGTTGTAGTACTAGTAGAGAGCTACACAAATATATAAAAAGGGTAAGAAACAATGTTCATATAAGGAAGATATGAATATTTATAAAATATATAGAAGTGCACGCCAAGTGCGCACCATGCTAGACGTGCACACCTAAGACCCAGTTTCGTCGAGATTAGGAGACGTGGACCATCAGAAGTGTGACACGTGACAAACTCTAGATGAAGCCATAAATCGAGTGTAC
The DNA here is from genome assembly GCF_052849685.1 of Lactuca virosa. NCBI lineage: Eukaryota > Viridiplantae > Streptophyta > Magnoliopsida > Asterales > Asteraceae > Lactuca > Lactuca virosa. The sequence goes on from NC_136432.1 coordinate 247,798,868, forward strand.
GTCGAAGTGCGCCGCACAAACAACCACTATAAGTAGAGGTGCCCACTTTTTGATTTTATCCCACCCAAAACTACTCTTTCTTTATCTCTCAAGCCTTTTTCGGAAGTACTCCCAATGATGCGAAGGTTCGAATGCAATAACTTGGATGCTTCAGAATACGCTACTAGAGTCAGTTCATGAACCCAATTTCAATATTTAAAATGTCTAACCGGGGGGGGGGGGATACATGCTAATCAAATTGATTTATATATATATATATATATATATATCCATAAGTATCAATCGTTTTATAAAGTTTAAATCCTTAGGATAATGTAATTATAAATACTATGCCTAGTTGCAAACTATGATATTATACCTAAGTGTTATGATGGTCGATAGTCTACGAAGAGGTAATACCTAGATGTTATAATGGCCAAATCTCTAAGATAACTTACTACCTAGAAGTAACGCTTGTTATATATAAGGATATACATTGTACATAATCGTTACTCTACCCAAGTATCCAATTATCAAATTAATCATAATTAGGGTATGTATATGTATCCCAATATATATATATATATATATATATATATATATATATATATATATATATATATACACACACATAAAAAAAGAATTATGAGATCTAATAGATATATAGTTTTCAAATATAAAATTAAAGGGGTTTATATTATGATAATTATAGGAAATCACTAGGAAAGATAAAACATAAAAGATAGAAGATAAAATAGCTGAGGTTAAGGCGTTAGTGAGTTGTTAATATTCATCCTTAGCCTGATAAAATTCGGCTACCGTGATACCTGTTATCATTAATCTTGCTAGAGCTAGGAAGATATGTATAGATCAATAAGGGGATTGAAACCCCACCTATGATTGTTAGCTACAATCCCGCATGATAACTTTCTTATGAATCACTATTTGTTGTCGGATGAAGCATCGTGGTGGGGAAATTAGTAGTCAAACAACGTCGATTTTGGGGCTCATGGTAATATATTACAACCACCTTAGAGATCCGACTACCATTTGGTACGCCTTAGAATGGTAGATAAAATACATTAGGATTAGTTAAATATCCTACAAAGATAGTAATTTAGTATTAATAAAATATCCTAAAAGATAATAAGATAGGATCGTTAGATATCCTACAAAGATAGTAAATTAGGATTAATAAAATATCCTAAAAGATAATAAGATATGATCGTTAAATACCCTACAAAGATAGTAATTTAGGATTAATAAAATATCCAAAATGATAAGAAGATAGGATCGTTAGATATCTTGCAAAGATAGTAAATTAGGAATAGTAAAATGTCCTAAAAAGATAATAATGCAAGAGGTGATATAATAAAACCTAGAACCAGGAACATAAAAATCATAAAATTTCTAGAAAGTTTTCGAAAGAGTTTATTGCACATTTACCTCAATACATGTGAACTCACGAATATCAAGTTGACGTTTTCAAAATCGCATGTTTTCCTAGGATGGAGTAGAGATCAAGTCAAGAAAATATTATCAGCTCGAAGACATGTAGGTTTACGTTTAAATAGGTAGTTATGGTTGGCACTATGTGTTTTGGGAAATCTATGCACCGTCACCACTCGACATTTCTGCCAGTGGCCGGGGAAGACTAGGCTTACCCTCAAACCTATAAATAAAATTATTACTATTAATTACCATACTGATAGACTACATACGAGATAGGTGCCTAGGCTGGAACTATTGCCTTGGGTTGCTAGATTTTCGAATGGCTATACACGAAAATGATCCTGCCATCCGAGTTTTCCTACCTGGTCGATCCTTACCTGGTAGTATAGAAGTACAAAACAATAATAGACGCCAGTCCTGAATAAAGTATACAAATCAAGAATACAATATAAAAGTTAATTACCTAAGCTGGTTTGGTATGTAAAGGTTGAGTCACTCCTAAACGTAGCCTGGTCAACTATGTTTAGTGTTGATTAAACCAATACATCGGATAAATTAGGGATATATAAACTATAAACTAGAAACTATATATATACAAATACAAATTAAAATCATACATAAGTGTATCAAATATATCGCACAAAATAAGAAAAAATAAGTATTAAAATACAAAGTTTTAACCCAAATACGTTAACCTACTCATCGTTGCTCTCATACACATCCTCTTTGTCCTTTGTGCCCTCCTTACTATCGTCATCAGTATCCCCGAGATGTGGAACTGAATTGCGAGAACCATCGTGACAAATACCTTGTGGCTTAGAAGGGGGTGGAACATCAAGAACCTCCTGAGGAAAGGTGGATGGTCCATCCCCAGATGTTGCATCACCCCAACAATCGAAGCCATGATCTAGGGAGGCCCCTCCCATGCAAAAACTAAACACTGCATCACATCACATATGGTCGACTCCAGATGATCAGGCTCTGCATCTCTAGGCCTCTGACTCCTCACGAATGCATCTCAAGGATGTCCTCTGGCTCCACCTGTCAGATCTGCTCCATGATATCGTCATCTGGAATCCTCCACTGTTTCCTCAATCCTCAAACCAACACCCGCATATTCCCTGGAGTGGTAGTATACATCTTTCGGATATGCATAAGAACCGTGTCCCTAGTGTTAACCTCATAAGATAGGTCCACCCAAAGTAACCCAGTGACCTCTACAAATCTTGCTCGAAGGTGTGGAACCTAGAGCCATGCCAGATAAGTAGAGCGCAAGAGCAAAGGGAAGATGGAGACGAACCTCTGTCTCAGTAAGGCACCACATATAAAAGAGGTCGCTATAGGGAACCTTGTCACACCCCAGGCAGTGAAAAATGGTCTAAGCGACCAATCGGTAGATCAACCGATAAATAGGAGATCGTGATGGGTTTTATAGGTTACAAAATCTTATTTTGGCAGAAAAACATAAGCCCTAAGTTCACATGCAAACTAATGGATCTATGTCCTCATTATGATTTGCAACAAACAATTGAAAATCAAGAACCCTTTTAGTATATTGCTAATTTATAAATTACAAAAGGGTTTATAGAAAGTACATACCTTTTGTTTATTATAGAAAATAATGAAGTATTCCTTCTTGATTGGTCTTCAGAAAGCAAGCACCAGAAGTCTTGTGCCTCTAATGGCTTACACCCAAAGCCTAGCAAATAGAAGCTTTAGAGGAGAGAGGAGAAAAAGGAAGAATTTCGGATCTAAGGCTCTTAGAGAAGTGAATACCAAAATTCAAAAATGAGTGACCAAGAAGTTATATATGATTAGTTAGATAATAATAATAGGTTCAAAAATGAGTGACCAAGAAGTTATATCACTTTTTATGATGGTTAGTGTATTTGGAAAATACACAACAAAGTGATCCCAAGGATATAAGTGTTGCAAAAATCCGACTTTGATTAAAGGAGTTATGATTTTATAAAAGTTTAAAATTAACCACGATAATAACGTTATTAATGTCAAAATTGTATAAAGAGATTGATTGAGTTTCGGATAAAGTCACTGAAAGGAAGATCGTAGTAACCCGAGAGATAAGGAACTTAAAAGAAAAAATGTCAAAAATGGAGTTCGTATAATGGAGATATGATTTTTAGAAAAATATAAAATACAGGTTAAAAATAAAAGTTAAAATTTTGCAACGCAACTTTAAGGAAAGTTGTAGTACTAGTAGAGATCCACACAAATATAGAAAGAGGGTAAGAAACATGATTCATATAAGGAAGATATCAATTTTCATAAAAGATTTAGATGTGCACGACAAATGCGCTCCATGAAGACAGTGCACGTCGTGCATGAAGTGTGTCGCGCGTGCAACCACTATAAATAGAGGTGCTCACTTTCTGATTCATCTCACACCTAAAACTCTCTCTTTATCTCTCAAGCCTTTTTCGGTAATACTCCAAATAACTTGAAGCTTCAGATGCTTCATAATACGCTACTGGAGTGGGTTTATGGCCCGAATTTGATTATTTTAAATGTTTGATGCGAGCGCGCGCGCGTGGGGGGGGGGGGGGGGGTTGTAACATACACGTTCAGTTATTGTGTTTTGTTTAAAAAAATGAATATTTTTAAATAATATATGATTTTGAGTGTTGAGTTCTAACAAGACAGTTTTATGAGAATTGAATTAAAACTATGTTTAGAATCATTCGGGAAGTATTGGAAGTCTTATGAAATTCCAATCAAATGTCAATTATTGAAATTAACGAAAATATAAAGTTAGAAATAAGTAAAAATAATGTTATTGAAAGTTGTAGATTATCTTGTTAGAAACATTTCGGCGAAAACCTCATCGAAATCCGACTTATGACGAAGATGTTATGACTTATTGAAGTTTCGCGTCAGAACCAGCATGACGCCATATGACGTAAAAAGTGAGTTTACAATAAACTACTTTTTAGCTTTAGTGATCTAAATGAAAGTCGTAGTATTCGTTAAACCGAGAGTTTTCATAAAAATAACATCGAAATCTGACTTCGTATGAAGAAGTTATGATTTTTCTAAGAATCAGCAAAGTAGTACATAGCCCGAAACTCGAAATAAAGATCGAGTGATTTTTTAGCCGACACAACCTAAACGAGAATCGAAGATCTCGTCAATAGTAGCACAACAGTTAAAAGGCTGACGAAAACGGATGTCGGATGAAGAAGTTATGAATTTTTAACGGACTTTTCCTGTCCCGGTCCGTTAAAAATATAATATTAAAAATAACGTCAAATTTAGCCGACGGAGTCTAAATGAAAGTTGTAGAGTATAATCTCACCTACACATGGATATAAAGAACGTAAAAAACGGAGTTTGTATTTGAAAGATATGGATTTTTGAAGTTTTGGGCACAAACTTTGAGGTTGGTCCGAAGCCGTACGCCCAGCGTACTTCCAACGGATGACATGTATCATGCAGGTTCGACATGTCCGAGGCCCAAGAACCTAACCAGTGCCACATCGCTTGGTACGCCCCGCGTAACGAACGCCCAACGTCCTCGCAGGTACGCCTAGCGTACCGAGGGTCAGGCCCCTACTATAAATAGAATGTGAAGGTCTCCGAGTTTAGGTTACAATTTCTCATATTCTTTCACTCTCTTTCACCCTTTACTCTCTCTTTAAAATTACCCTAACACCCCCCGATGCCTAGAAAATCACCCCGACACCCGAAGCAAGTCCTGGAGCACCGAAGACCCCGAGAAAATAATATTTTCAGTCGAAACTCTGCCCGCACAAAACCCGATTTTCAACGAAAATCCCCGGTTTCGTCAAAGAAATTCATTTTTAGGAACGAAGTGCTGCCCAAACTATCATTTTATCAATCGGTTATTTCATGGTGAGTTCAATATAGGGACAATTGTATGGTATGTGTTATATGTGCAATGTGCTTTCCTGTGTTATTATGATAATGAGCTATACCTTTGACCACGAAGTGAATGACTAAGCATCAGTTGGGTATTGGTATGTAGCCTTTGACCATGAAGTGAATGATTAAGCATCACTTTGGCATTGGCAGAAGGCTAGGTAGAGCTGAAAGCCTGTAAATTGCTAGCAAAATGTTAATTCAGAAATCGTTTATTTTCTATGCCACATGGGCTGAAGTCTTATTGATGTATATCATGTTGAAATTGTTGTATTTCATTGATTGCAAATCTTTGAATCAGATTATTCGTTGATATGGAAAGCGTGTCATACGATACTCATTTGCCTCTGTTGTTCTTTGTCCATCTTTGCTTTTGTCATATTGATATATATATATATATATATATATATATATATATATATATATATATATATATATATATATATATATATATATGGCATAACGTTATATTGTAACGGTTATTAAACTCACTAAGCGTCACCCGCTTATCCCTCTCAATGTTTAACTATTGCAGGTGACAAGCATACAGAAGAGTAATATACTGTAAGAAGATGTAAAATAGTTAATATTATCACTTTTGTACTTAGTGTATAAATTCCTAGGAAGTTATGTAATATATAAAATTCTGTAAAAATCTTAATAGTTGGTTTGTATCCAGACTCTTGTATATAATATTATGAGTATGCATGTAGCATGTTTGGAGTAATAATATTGTAAAGTTTAGAGAAAGGGGATCTCACAGGGATACATGCTTATCAAATTACTTTATCAAAATATATTTATATCCATAAATATCAATCGTTTTATAAAGCTTAAAAACCTAGGATAATATAGATATACATACTATGCTTAGTTGTAAGTGTAACACCGTAAATTTTCAAATAAATTTTTCATTTTTAAAACGCATGATTCTCATTATCACATTCCAAAACCACAAGTGTCAAATTGTCAAAACACAAATATCCTAAATCGTCTGATAAAAATCCAGGATCCACAAAACATAAACTCCATCTCAAGTGTGTCTACAATCAAGCCGACACCTTCCCGCGATCCTGAGAAGTACCTGAAACACATATCACATAACATGGTAAGCACGAACCTTAGTGACTTCCCCAAAATACCACACGCAAATAATTAGCCTCTCATTACTATATCTCAATAAGGACCCTCCGGTCATGTGTCTCAGTGAAGACCCTCCGGTCTCACAGCTCGGGTCGGACCCTCCAGTCCAGTATCTCAGTGAAGACCCTCCGGTCTCACAATTCGGTTTGGACCCTCTGGTCCTAACTCAGTAAAGCTCAGAATAATACACATCATAAATCACAAAGAGATAATGCAAAATATCACAATACTCAATATAAGCACATAAGACCCTCCGGTCACACATAAATTACCACTCCAGGTAAGTATAGTGATAAGACTCACCTCGGATGATGAACAGCTCCTATAGATGCTGCTGCTGCACACCGAACTCTACCACTGAACCAAAACCCACAATTAACCCAATTAAGATCTAAGACCAAACCTCACTCATTAGGTCTAAAGATAGTCTACTACCCGGCCCACAAATAACTCAAGCTCATTGGTCCCAACTCTTAAACTTAGGTCCAAATGGCAAGCCCATCACAAGGGCCCAATATATATATATATATATATATATATATATATATATATATATATATATATATATATATATATATATATATATATATATATATATATATATATATATATATATATATCTGATCAAAAACTGCAGCACAACAAGCCCAAAATCCAAGCCTAACACTTAAAGCCCAATATGAGATTTAGCCCAAAAAGCCCACAGTTAGGTTACGCGGGGCGTACCTCCCTTGGTACACTCAGCGTACTCACGAACTATGATCGGGGACACTTGACCAGTATGCGGGGCGTACTGGATTTACGTTCGGCGTACGTCCAAACTAGCTTTTTCCCACCCTCTTAGTCTTAACCCGTTAAGACCATAGCTATACTCTCAGATCTGGACTTCCTAAAGGCTCATACTCCATAAAGTTCATGACTTTAAGCATGTGCATGGCTGATAAAGTCCCAAACCCAAATACACTCACTCTTTACTCCCAAAAATGCTCATATCTCATGCATGGGGTGGTTTTAACGTCCAAGACCTCATTTTTATGAATCCTCTCCACTAGAAACACTTAAAAGGACAGATATTAGGCTCTGGAGTTCAACAACTCATAAAGCTTCAATCTTTGGGACCAAAATCCCTAAAATGGACCATAGTATGCTCAAATCGAAAAGGATGAGAAAGCTTTGAACTTTTTACCTTGAAATGATGTTCCAACCACAGAAAAGCTCAAATCCAATGCCTGGACTCCAACTCCATTATGTTCCATGCTCCTTCTTCACTCCAAGGGTACCACAAGAACACTTAGAAGCTCACAAATGGACACTCAAGCTAGAGGAACATACATTAGGGTTTTGAGAGGCTTGAAGGCTTGAAATGGTGGACAAAAATGAGGCCATAATGTTCTCTAAATAGGGACACATCCCTCATTTAGGGTTTCTACTCTGTGCCTAGTACGCCCAACGTACTAGGTGTTGGGTTATGAGAATTCTAACACTCCTAAGTGTACATGCAACCCTAGAAAACCTTGGATCTATGTTTGTCTAAAATACATGCAAAATACTTTTTGCAAGGTTCATAAACTTATGTAGCATACATGGGGAACTTTAAACATAAAAGATGGCTACAATTACATACCTTGTAGTTGTTTTGATTCCTTGAAAAACCTTGAGAGCCTAGCACCCCAAGTGTGATGCCTCAAATGTTTCACACAACACCAAATGCTTGGAAATGACTTTGAGAGAATATGGAACACTTGAAAAATCGGCCTAGCCCTCTTACAACTTCTTGTGTAGCCGATTTTGGTAGATAACATGTTCTTTATATAGTGTTTTACATTTAGGGTTACACCATGTCAACCCTAATGTAACATAGCTCTTCATTTCCATGACCCATGGGTTTGTAACTCCCATGAAGCATCCATGGAGCATCCTATGGACCTTAGCCCATCTTGATAACCCATGGGGCCTTTAGCCCACTATACAACTTATTGATGATTTACATAATCAACCCATATATCTAATTAGTCTTCTTTTATTCAGTTAATTAATTCCAAATTAATTCTTGATCAATACTAATTAAATAATATTATTAATATATTAGAATCTTATAATATATTAATAAACCACAAGTGTTATTTCTCTCATTTAGTCTATCCAAATGCATGATGCCATGCAACCGAAATGGACCATGCCGGGTCGGGTCAAGTACATACCAGAAATACTTATGGAGTTAGACACCTTATCCAACAGTCTCCTACTTGGATAAGTCTAATAACTATAACTGCAAGTATGACTTCAGGAACCGATCAACAATCGTAGCTCTTTTCATGGTTTCTTGGAACTAAGAAGATGATGATACGCCATTTAAGATAAGTGATCATATAATCCTCTGTTCTAGATATCAGCCAGACAAATACATGGAACAATGTCTTACTTTTGTCTAGCAGTTTGTTTTTCCGATTTCCGATTTGCTTGACATAGAACTTAATTGAACACATCAACTTAGTTCTGACCGGGCCTGGTACATAGGTCAAAACAAAATCATCGAGGGGCCCATATATCGCTTCTAATCTAAGAAGGAACAGATAAACTTCGACTCATATGCTTGTTCTACTACTTGTTAAATCACACACAAAGGCACGTTTTATAACATCGAGTTACCAATGCGTTTTCGCACGATCAATGCATAACCAACTCATAGACAACAAGTCATATCTCTAGGTTTGAAGACTTATATGATATTACCGTCTCGCGATCACTCGAGATAAATTCCATGAAGTGATACCATCGAGCGTGTGTTGAATCCAATACTCAGAACTTATGAGCACTCATGAGTGTTGAGGCCATGTCCAACATCTTAGACCTCTACAACCACCTCATGACAGTCTTACTTCATATCTACTTCCAACATATGACCGACTGTGGATAATTTGATTAATATGTAACACACAACATAAATATTCTGGAAGTCAAAACATGAAAAATAAATAATAGTAAACGATTGACAAAAGATAGCAACACTTTACTCATAAATAAACACAACTTTTATTCATCATCAAATGTCAATTACACTTTACAAATTTCAAAGTTATCTAACTACTAAAACTAATATCATCCTTCAGCCCTATGCTCCTTGCGCGCTGGAGATGCTTAACCCTACCCAGTTCCTTCGTGAGGGGATTTGTCGGGTTCTCATCTGATGATACTCTCTTTGCCACGAGGAGTCCTTCTTCTATAAAATGTCTGATGAAATGATATTTTCTGTCAATGTGTCTGGATATCCCATGATCCCTTGGTTCCTTTTCTAAGGCAACTGCGCTTTCACTATCACAAAAAATCTCTATAGGCTCCTTTATAGCTGGTACAACTCCAAGGTCTCTAATGAAGTTCTTTAGCCATATAGCCTCCTTTGCTGCCTCGCTTGCTGCTATATACTTTGATTTGCAAGTTGAATCAGCCACTGTCTCCAGCGTGGAACTTTTCCAAGTAATCGCTACTCCGTTTATGGTAAAGACCCAGCCCGACTGAGAGCAGAAATTATCCCTATCAGTCTGGAAGCTAGCATCACTATACCCTACAACTCTCAAGTCATCACTCTCATCGACGGTAAGGACCCAATCCTTAGTCCTCCGCAGGTACTTGAGGATATTCTTTACCGCAGTCCAGTGAGCCTTACCAGGGTTCCCCTGATACCTGCTAACCATGCTCAAAGAAAAGGCTACATCAGGACGAGTGCAGGTCATAACATACATGATCGAGCCTACTGCAGAAGCATAAGGTACTCGACTCATTTCTGCTATCTCAACCTCGGTAATCGGGCTCTGAGTCTTACTCAATCTAGCGTTACTCTGGATGGGTAACTCTCCTTTCTTGGAATCTTGCATACTTAACCTCTTCAGCACCTTATCCAAGTAGGTACTCTGACTAAGTCCAATTAGTATTTTACTCCGCTCTCTCAGAATCCTTATCCCTAGAATATAGGCAGCTTCTCCTAGGTCTTTCATAGCGAAACACTTCCCAAGCCAGGACTTCACTTCCAGTAGGGTTGGGATGTAATTTCCTATGAGTAGTATGTCATCCACATACAGTACCAACAATCTAACTATACTCCCACTAGCCTTGACATACACACAAGATTCATCTTCACTTCTCGAAAAGCCAAACTCTTTGACTTTCTCATCAAAGCAAAGATTCCATCTGCGAGGTGCTTGCTTTAATCCATAAATGGATTTATCAACCTTACACACTCTATTAGGGTACTCTGTACTGACAAAACCCTCTGGCTGACACATGTAAACATCCTCAGCCAACTTTCCATTAAGGAAAGCGGTTTTGACATCCATTTGCCATATTTCATAGTCATGAAATGCAGCTATGGCTAACAATACCCTAATAGACTTAATCTTGGCTACTGGTGAAAAGGTCTCATCATAATCAACTCCTGGAGTTTGATAAAAACCCTTTGCAACCAGTCGCGCCTTATAAGTGTGTACATCACCATCCATTTCGGTGTTCTTCTTCAAGATCCATTTGCACCCAACTGTCTTACGACCTGGTACATTTTCAACCAAGTCCCAAACCTGATTGTCATACATGGACTGTCTCTCGCTGTCCATTGCCTCTTTCCTTTTAGCAGACTCGGGGCCTGCCATGGCTTCCGCATAGCTGTTAGGTTCATCTAGACTTACCAGTGTCTAATCACTGATAAATGTCTCACCTTCTGCAGTAATATGGAAACCATAGTAGTGCTCAGGTGCATTCCTAACCCTTGTGGAACGCCTTAGAGGTACAGACTCGTCAATTGGATCAATAGGAGTTTCCTCCTCAAGTTGACTGCTAGGGTTTGACGTTCCTTCACCATTTGACTCTTGAATTTCTTCAAGGTCAATTTGCCTCCCACTGTTTCCTTGGCTTATGAACTCTCTCTTTCGAAAGACACCCCTCCTTGCTACAAAGACCACATTCTCACTTGGTCTGTAGAAGAGGTAACCAAAGGATTTATGTGGGTAGCCGATGAAAATACACCTCTCACTGCGAGGTTCGAGCTTATCATGAGTCTCGCGTCGCACGAAAGCTTTGCAACCCCAAATCTTGATGTGGGCTAGACTAGGAACTTTTCCAGTCCACATCTCGTGAGGTGTTTTGGCAACCTTCTTTGTAGGGACCAGATTAAGGATATGGGCGGTAGTCTCTAAGGCATACCCCCATTGGTAGCGAAGCTCGATTCATCATGGAACGAACCATGTCCAACAAGGTTCGATTAGGCCTCTCAGCCACACCATTCAACTGTGGTGTCTTGGGAGGTGTCAATTGTGAGACAACCCCACATTCCCTAAGATAGTCGAGGATATCTATACTAAGATACTCACCACCACGATCGGATCAAAGCATCTTAATGTTCCTGCCTAATTGATTCTCGACTTCCTGTTTAAACTCTTTAAACCTCTCGAAAGTCTCTGACTTATGCTTAATTAAGTAGACATATCCATATCTACTATAATCATCTGTAAAAGTCACATAATAACGATTACCATGCCTTGTGGCAGTTTTGAAGGGTCCACACACATCTGTGTCTACTAGATCCAACAAACCTTCACCCCTAGCACAAGAACCTGTGAAGGGTGACTTGGTCATTTTTCCAAGTAAGCATGATTCACAACTATCATCTGACTTTAGGTCAAATGACTCCAAGACTCCATCCTTTTGGAGTTGGCCTATGCGTTTCTTGCTTACATGTCCAATACGACAATGCAATAATGATGCTTTATCCAAGTTATTATCATTACTAGAATCAATACACAACACATTATTTCCTAAATCATCTACAACAGACACAGTTTCATACACACCATCACACGGTAATGCTTTAAATAAAACACATTATTAAAGAAAGCATTTAATCCACCAACTTCATTATCAAAAGAAAAGGTAAACCCTTGTTTGTACAACGCATGAAAAGAAATAACATTTTGGTGAATAACAACATTTATTCAAATCTAAAGTAAACCCACTACTTAGCAACAAAGTATAAACTCCAATCTTGGTGATAGGTGAAACTTTCCTATTCCCCATGATCAAGTTTATCTTTCCATGCTCCACATTCTAACTTCTTCTTAGTCCCTGCAAATTAGAACAAATATGAATACTACAGCCGGTATCAAGGACCCAAGAGTTAGAATAGGGTGAGTTATTAGAAAATATAGTGTAAATACCTGCATGGTTGGGTTTCACTTTCCCATCCTTCAAATCTTGCTGGTACTTTGGGCAGTTCCGCTTCCAGTGCGCCTTTCCATGGAAATAGAAGCATTCAGCCTCTTTGGGATCAGAAGAAGGAGTGAAGAAACCTTTCTTGGTTCCGCTTGAAGAGGAGCCATCAAGGGTCTTACCCTTGGTACCATTCGAAGGGTTCTTCCTCTTTTTCCCTCTACCTTTCCCGATTGCCAGGACAGGTGCGGAGTTTGGAGTAGGAGTAGGGATGGTAACAACCGACTTACCTTTCAGACCTGATTTTGCGGTCTTTAGGAGTCCTTGAAGTTTGCTGAGGGTAACTTCCTCCTTGTTCATGTGGTATGTCATGCGAAATTGATCATAACACGAAGGTAAGGAGTGCAAAATGATATCTATTTCCAAGTCCTCGGGGAAGTTCACATTGAGTTTCAGCAAACGGTCCACATACCTTTGGATTTTCTGCATGTGGACCGTGATGGGTTCACCATCCTTCATCCTGGTCGTTATCATGGAGGAGATGATTTCGTATCGCTCTTGACGAGCACTCTGATGGTAGCGGTCCATCAAATCCTGGTGCATCTCAAAAGGATAGTAGTCCTCATAGGACTTTTGGATCTCGGCTGTCATAGTGGCCATCATGATGCATGCCACTTTGGTAGCATCTCTTTCATATTCAGCAAGCTCCTCAGAAGTAGTAGTCGGCTCGGGTACCTTAAGCTCCTTGTCGAGAACATATTCTTTGTTCTCATACCGAGTGACCATCCTGATGTTCCTGATCCAATCTGTAAAGTTGGATCCATCAAATATGACTCTCCCACAAAGGTTCATGAGAGAGAAGGAGCCGGTAGGGTTTGAGCCAGAAGCAGCATAGTTGGAAGACATCTGAAAAGAAGAAAAGACAAGTTTAGTTTAGATATAAAGATAGTCCTTAATAAAACACGCAAATGTAATATTAAGGCTAGGATCCAATCACAATATATTATAACTTAGAAGAGGGATGCCGTAATCTAAGCTAAAACATATTTGAAAGGTAGGTGAATGCCGATTCACTAATTTCCACCGTGAAAACGAAATATAAATTATTAGGTTTTATTTGGTTTTTAGAAACTCCTAGATTCTTTTGAGATTCATTGAACTTTTTCAATGGCATGTTTCAATCTCTAGTGTGCACTTCATGTTTTGTGACTGGGATACCGAGGATCACAAAACAAGATGTGTCACACCCCAAAACCGGAACGACGGAATCGTTCGGGGGTGGAGGACGTCATGTACAGTATCACAACAATGCATAGTAGTAAACAAGCAACAACATCATCCATTGCATTAATAATATAATTTTAATACAAGTCTATTCTGTCAAGTTATATAGACACCAAAAATATGAATCAAAATAAAAGATGAGTCTTGAACAAGCTCCATCTTCTCAAAACCTGGCTCCGGTACCTGTCTATTGGCAACCTGAGAATACAAGTTATTTTGAAAGAGAGTATCAGCTTTAAAGCTGGTGAGATCATAAGTATATTAGTGTCTGTATTTGTATGAAAGTGTTTGTAAGATGTTTTGTAAGATGTTTTGAACTCTCCTAGAAAACCCTATGTTTCCTACTAAAAGTAGCCTTCTACCAAGGCATCTAGTGGTCGTGTGTATGTCTCTTGTAAGAGTATGTATTTTCCCAAATCTGACTATCATTATCCAAAAATATAGTTTTTACATTACTGTATATTGTATGAAGATCACAAAGTGAATGCAATGGGAAAATGAAATAGTACTGTAGTGTTGTATTAAGTAACTACTGCTGTACTAACTACCTTAAACCAATTGTAATTTAAAGTACCATGTGATCGGCCTGTACCCTGCTACCGACTATAGAACGCGACAATGTAAGATGTCGGAAAAAAATAACGTTTGGCACCCGTAGACTTGCAAGTCCCACTGTAGCGAGCAGCAAGGTGTAGGATAGTCAATCCAGTATAGATCTATACGCAAACTCATACGCTCCCCACTTAAGGAGATTCTGGATACAAAACGGTCATGACAGGTAGTGCCATGCCCCGTTACGTGGCTCACATAACTGTAATAGTATTCTTGTATATGTATTGAATGTACTAGCTGTATTGTGTGTTCTCTCTCTGTCTAGTATGTATGTATGTTCTCTATGTATGGTATTGTATGTTCTATCTCTGTCTAGCATGTATGTTTTCTTGTAAAATGTATAGTATGTACTAGCTGTATTGTAATGTATAGACTCATGTATGAACTGACTCATTGTATGTTCCATTGTTCTAGTAATAGTATTAGTAACTTCCCAAACTACGCCTATTGTAGCTTACCAGTAATGTGATTTGTATGTAAGAACATATCTGTATACCTTTGCTACCCAAAGGTATTGAATAGAAAGAAGGAACTTTTATATCTATATACATATACATGATATATAACTAGGATTCAAACGACCTTCGGATAAATAACCGATACCCTAAGTCCACAACCAAACGAGGAACAGGAGGTTAAGGTGAGTTATCAGTCCTAAGTCCTTTCAATCCTACTTATATAACTATATCTATAAAGATATACATTTAACAGAATATAAGTTAAAAAGAGTTTAAGTAAAAGTATTTGACATGTAAAAGAGTTTGATAAGAGTATTGGACATGTAAAATAGTTTGACAAAACAGTTTGAAAGTAGTTTGTTTGATAACATAGTTTGAAAGTAAGAAATCCACTTGTTTGGTAGTTATTAATCACATGTGATTGATATAATAACTATAAAAGATCAACTTGTATTCCCCCCCCCATAAAAGCATTTAAAATCATTTAAAAGATTGATTAAGGGGTATGAACTCACTTGTAGTGAGTGGTTTGGATGAACGGATAGTATAGGATGCTAAGTGTCAATTGAAGACTTGAACACACCCAAGGATCCTAGTTAACATATAATAACACATATATGTATCCAATTAGTCATTAAACAACTAATTAACCAAGTTAAGACATCTTAGGACATGTAAAACACCTTATTTAAGTGTTATAAGTACTAAGGATTACATCTAAGGGTGGTAGGACCTTGTATTTGAGTTTGGGGTCCAAGGGTAAACTCTTTTGGAGTTTACGGTTTTGGGTCCAACTCTCATTAAGTTTACGGTCGTAAACCCATGAGTTTACGGCCGTAAACTCATGGTACTTTTACCATTTTGTGTTTTGAAGCTTTAAAGGTCATAAGAAGCATTCCTACTTCATGTTTAAGCCTTAGGAAGTGATTAGGGCACCATTTCACTCCTTTGTCGAGTTTACGGTCCTTAGACCATTTCTCCTTGGGTTTACGGCCGTAAACCCAAATGGTTGATGGTCTTTTTGATGTTTTATGTCCTAAGCACATCAAGGATGGTATCTAGACTAGTAGCCAAGGCTTGGTAAGGGACTAGGGCACACTTTGGCCCCTTCATTAGGGTTTACGGTCCAAGAACATCTTGGACCGTAAACACCTTTGATCTTGTGTTTTCCTATGTTTTCTAGATGATCAAGAAGTGTAGCAAGTCTTATAACACACTAGGGTAAGAGTACTTACTGTGTAGAAGCTTGAAAAGGTGTTAAAAGTCCAAGAACACTAGTGTGTGTTCTTGGTGTTCTTGGTGAAACTTGAAGATCTACACATATGGAATGATTTCACGGATGGAATCATGTAAGATCACTAGATTAAGTAAGATATCAACTTATTAGGGTAAGAAACACTTACAAAGTTGAAGATCAAAAAGGAACATCGGATGATACTTGAGAGGATTTGAGTTGAAATGTGAAAAAGTGGTAAATATGACTAAGTGTCATATTTATAGCCCCTTTGGGTTTACGGCCGTAGACACCTTGTTTAGGCCGTAAACTCCAAACTCTTGGAGTTTTAGGACATTATTGTTGCACAATAAACCCTAGGGCATCCTCTCTCCTGTTATCTCCTGAAGTACTAGGCTTTAGAACACTCAAACTGACTCTACACAGCTCAAAAGTTAGCAGAAACTGTTCTGACTTCTATTGAAGTGAATGGTTGTACAGAATAGAAATTTCGGGTTGTCACAAGGTGTGAAGTAACCATGCAAATTACTTAGTACCCTTAATGTTTTTCACTTAATCGATGTGCCGGTTAACCACATGCGCTCCACCAACCTATGAAAAACCTTAAGTCACCCTTTGCCTACCTTGTTAAGTCCAAGTTAGTGTGCCGGTTAACCACACACGCTCCACTAACGACTTAATCAAAGTGCAAAGTGTAATTTCATGGGTTAGCACCTTATTCACGTTTTCATAAAGTAACTAAGATTGGGAATTTATAAAACATTTAGTTACTTTATAATAATCATTATACTTTTAATGAGAATTCTTAAGTCATTGGCCTACGCATTCAGCTAACGACCCTCCACCAGTCAAGGAAGCGGTGGGTGAGAGTGGACACCCATTAAGCTGCCATTTTATAGGCAACAACCTTATACCCCCTTATAGACCGAGTTCGTGAATGAGGCCTACTAACGGTAAAACGACTTTGATCTTATATATATATATATATATATATATATATATATATATATATATATATATATATATATATACATATATATATATATATACATATATATATATATATATATATATATATATATATATATATATATATATATTATTAACTTATAATATTATAAAGTATAAGGATTGAATTTTAACTTTTAAAATTCTAGGGGTTGGAACTTAAAGTTTACTAGATGACTTTACATGTTACAAAACATGAGGGCAAGTTTTGTAACTTTACAAAACCTTTCAATTCATAACTTATGAGTTATTAAATTGAAGACTCTTCATTTTTTTTTGTAACTTATGTGTTCTTTTAATGGCTTTAAAACAAAGAGGCTGTTGGTTATCCATAGCTTGAGGACAAGTTATGGACTCCATTAAAACACATAAAGATCATGAATTCAGCATTAACCAAGTAATCCCTATGATCTATCAAGAACTCATAAGAACATGAATAATCATATCAAAATTTCAAGAACATATGAACACATATAATCATGTAATTTTGATATTAGCCATTGTAAATGGATTAGAACAATCATTACACCATCTAAAACAAGTTTAATAACACCAAAACAATTTAGGGTAATGTTTCTAGTCCATTTGCAGCAGCAAAAGTCGAAAATCTGCACTCTACCTGGCCAACTCGTCGAGTGCAACAACTGACTCGCCGAGTTGGTTGCAGATACGCTTGGAGTCGTCGAGTCCCCCCATGGACTCGGCGAGTCCCCTGTGCAAACAGCAAGAAATTCGATTTTTTCACTATTTTGCATCAAGTATCAACAAACAAGCCTATTCTCTGATACCACTGTTGGGTTATGAGCATTCTAACACTCCTAAGTGTACATGCAACCCTAGAAAACCTTGGATCTATGTTTGTCTAAAATACATGCAAAATACTTTTTCCAAGGTTCATAAACCTATCTAGCATACATGGAGAACTTTAAACATAAAAGATGGCTAGAATTACATACCTTGTAGTTGTTTTAATTCCTTGAAAAACCTTGAGAGCCTAGCACCCCAAGTGTGATGCCTCAAATGTTTCACACAACACCAAATGTTTCACACAACACCAGGTCAAAGCTCTTTCCGAAAAAGTGCAAGCAGCGAACTTGACTTTGCTACTGTCAGGACAGGAGCAGATTTCGAAAATTGCTTCTGTATTCTCTATCCACCGCCTTAATACCATAACTCCCCCAGTTCCATTAAAGGTCCTGGGTTTGGCATTGGAAAAATCTTTATAAGTGCACTCTCGCGAATGCCCATGACCTTCACCCTGGTTAGGGGGATTTGTACCAGCTCCAGACCCACTAGCACCAGAAGTATGGATCTGAGACGTAGCAGCAGCTACAGCTCCGTGACCGCCGCTTGGAACATAGCGGGGTCTAACTGAGGAGGTGGTGACGGAGGTGGCACCGGCAGTTCATTTACATTGTGACATCTTGGATTTCTACGAGGAGACATCTTTTTCTATAAAAGTCAAAAGATACAAAGATGATAAGATATCAAGAGTGAATATGAATTCTGATATCTTTGAACTAAGACATATAGTTCGATATGAATCTTGGAATGAATTGGAAATAGAAGTCTATGACAAGTAGAACTTGTAACTGAATAATATGAAAGTGAATGGTTATTTTTCAATTACTAAGAAATTGCATGTCGATTAAATTGGCATATTGAATACATAAGTCTGGAAAACTTGACCCTAGACAGGTCTACAATACACCAAATTCTGAGAAAAATATCGACATCATACAGACGTATCAAAAATAAAATTTCCATGGTCTTACTGAAAAACCTGAAAAATAACTCTAAAACCTATCCATAGACTTAACTATAACCAAAAGAGTGAAATAGGAAACGAGTAGATTATTTCCTATTGGCGACGGGTATCATTTGGATGAAACCTCATCTCAGCCATTTGACGCTCCATAGCAAGCAGATGCCTTTCATACACTGTCAGGCGTGCTCGAAGCTCTATGATTTCAGCTTGAGTTTCAGCTAATGCTTGCAATAGAGATTCATTGTCCCTTTTATCTCTCTCACAAGCATATTCAAGACGATTAATACTGATTGTATTAATTCTGACATTGGCATCAACTTCCCTGATTCAGTTGATGGCTGTTCTACCCTGAATTTCATTTCGAGCAACTCTGCTGACTATAATCGGCAGGACTCTGTCTGCTGAACCTCCTTCGCTTAAGTTGTAGAAGCTTTTGTCTCTGTTGTAAGGAATTGGTTGACCCTGCTCTTGACTCCATGTTTCCAAGCTTTCTACCTATAGAGGCGTCGGACCTTGGAAAACCGGACGAGGGTTAGGATTTTAAGTAATTGGTGGTGGATTATAGGCTTATGATTCGGAATTATTGTCTTCAGGAAAGTTTTTTGCAAAATCATCATCTAATGGAATTTCATGATTTTCTTCTGGCTCTGCATCTTGTTCTTGATCAGGGAAATAAGGGTCTCCGGGTATGTGAAATCCAGTCATTGTTATCTAAACGAGAATATGGATAAGAGATATAGAATATAGTTAGTAACGATAAGTTTCTACAAGAAAGACCTACAATTAACAAATAATGTACTAAGTACAACTTGTTCTAGATATCACTATAACTATAAAGTGCATATTAATTATTATAACTTGGTTATATTCGACCTTCGATTAAATGACCCGGCTCTAAATCCACAACCAAACAAGGAACAGGAAATGAAGCCAAATCACATATTCTAAGTCTATATAACTTTAATTATCTATAATTTTAATATACCTTAATATTTATAGTTCTACCCTTGATTGTTCTACTGATTTCACATGTGTGTTATTAGTATATAGTGCCTAAAATACCCCTATAGTATTTTAATCTTTATGTTCTGTTCTAAAGTTCTTCTGAATATGTATAGTTGGTAAGTTTTAGACATGTTGCAACACCACTATCACTCCCAAACACATGTTGGTCATATCTCAAATCAATATAGTTGATCAGGCTATATTAATCCCAGATATGATTACATAACTGCCCAGGTTTGACTGTAATGTTCAACATCCAAATACTTTTAAGTTCTTATGATTTGATACTGTACTTGTAGATAAGTGTTAGTATACTTCATGTAAAAATAATTAAATTTTTAAAAGTATACTTGTAGTCAGAGCTCTCAGCCCCAAATGTATTTATAGTTTGTATATCTTTTATGGATTGATATACATATTCACTATAAACAATGCTCTGATACCAATCTGTCAGACCCCCAAACCAGATGGCGGAGACGTCCGGGGGTGGAGGACTTCATTTGTAGTATCACAACACATGCATTATAGTAATCAGAGTACAAACAACCACTGTATTTAAAAGTCTAAATATTTACATGTGTTTCAACCTTGTATTATAAAACTAAATAGTTCTACAAAAGAAGAAGACAAGACATAAATAACTCCATCTTCTCAAAACCTCGGGGTGTACCTGCCTACTGGTTCCATGAGAATACAAGTAATTTGAAAAGAGAGTATCAACATAAAGTTGAGTGAGTGCATAAGTATTTATGTTTTGAAAGAATGTCTTCTGTTTCTTGAATATGTAACTGTTTCCAGAAAAACCCTATATTTTCTACTGTATATGAAAAGTAGTTTTAGTTGCATAAAACTGTTCTATTTGTAAACCAATGTTCTGTATTTGTAATCCTTTTGTAAACTTGTATCTATGAGTATGTCTGAATTCATTAACTGTTATTATAAACTGTAATGTATTACTGTAAACTGTATCTGGTAAACTAGTACTTTGTGTTGGGTTATGAGCATTCTAACACTCCTAAGTGTACATGCAACCCTAAATACCTTGGATCTATGTTTTCTCTATTATACATACAATTATGAACATCCAAGGTATTATCCTAATCTAGCATACAAAATAATAAATATAACAAGATAGAATACATACCTCTTTGATGTAGAATGTCTTCATGAAGCTTGAGTGCCTAGTGCCCCAAGTGTGACACCTCAAATGGTTCACACAATACCAAATACACTTGGAATAACTTGAGAGAAACTTGAACACTCCTTGAAATCGTCTAGCCCTCACACTCACACATTAGTGCGCGATTTCTTGAGCCATGGGATTCTTTTATAAGGTGGCTATTAGGGTTACACCATGTAACTCATAACTTTACCCATTCCTTATGCTCCATGGATTTTAACCTCCATGGAGTATCCATGGGTCACCCCATGGACTTAGTCCAACATAAGGAATCTTGGATCACAAGCCCACATATATAAGAATGAATGATTTACACAATCAACCCATATATTTAATTAGTCTCCTTTTGATCACTTAATTAATTCCAAATTAATTCTTGATCAATACTAATTAAATAACCTTATTAATATATTAGAACTTATAATATATTAACCAACCTTAAGTGTTATTTCTCTCATTATAGTCTATCCAAATGCATGATGCCATGTAACCCAAATGGACCATGTCGGGTCGGGTCAAGTCTTACCAATTATAGTTATGGACTTAGACATTAATCCAACAGTCTCCCACTTGGATAAGTCTAAAACTATTATTGTGTATGACTTCAGGAACCGATCAGCAATCGTAGCTCTCAAAAGCTTCTGTCGAACTCTGACCTTGTCGATGAACTCTGACCTTTGTCAATGACTTGTCCATTAGATAAGGGATCATATATTCCTCCATTCTAGATATCATATGGACTGAGACATGGATTATCAATCATTCTCTCTGTCCATTTGTTGTTTCCCGATTTCCGATTCATGATGACTGACTGATTGAACAAATCAAATCAGTCCTGGCTTGGCCAAGCACTCACATGTATCATCTTTAAATCATCGAGGGGCCCACAGATATTGCTTTTATCCCGAAGGTAAAAGGAATGGATAAACTTCGACTCATATGGCTTGTTCTACTACTTGTTGAATCATACACAAAGGCATGTTTTATAACATCGAGTTACCAATGCGTTTTCGTGCAATCAATGTATAACCAACTCATAGTAACAACTCATATCTCTAGGTTTGAAGAATATAAGATATTATCGTCTCATGATCACTTGTGATAAAATTCATGAAGTGATTCAAATGAGCGCGGGTTGAATCCAATACTCAGAACTTATGAGCACTCATGAGTGTTGTAGCACCACTTTGTCCACCAACTTGGACCTCTACAAACCAACCCATGACAGTCTTGATTCATATCTACTTCCAACATATGACCGACTGTGGATGGTTTGAATAACATAATCATTCAGGAAGAGCGACTTAGTTATTCTGGAAGTCAAAACATGCAAAGTGAAACACAAGAATAAATGAATCAAATATGGTATCAAACCCTATAAATATAAATAAACACTTTTATTTATCACTATATTGATTACTCATTATTTATTGTTTCGGTTTTATCAACTTTATACTTGAATTTAAAACAATAGTTGTCCCATGCTCCAAGCATGTACACTATGTTTTCTAAACACTAGTCGTGCCATACACCAAGTATGCATACTATGTTTGTCTATGATCTTTACTTTGTAAAATAGATCAATTGAACATCACTCCAATGATCCTCTTTTCACAGTCCCAAATCCTTACTGCAAATGCAAGAATTCCAAATTCATGCCATTTACTGAAATCTGTTAGATTCTAAACTTATATGCATTGATCCTCTTAATGATTATGCACGAAGTCACAAAGACTTGACAACAATCATTACAGAGCATTCCAAAGGAGATAAGCTCCTTGGAAACATCCTTCTTTCATTAAGTTTCCTAATCGTACACATATTGACTAATTTCTAACTTTGAAACATTTCCATATCCCATTTTGACTATCACTTCTGAACAAGAGTTGCCTCCTTACAGATTATGTCAATATGGTCCTTCCAGAATTAACATTATACTTCCAACTGTCCTTGAGCAACCAATCTTTGGTAAACCTTAGATTGTCCTCGACAATTGCTTAATCATTTTAGTCATATCCAATTCTAGACCTTTTCCCTTCATAATGCCCCAGGCATTTGGAAAATTTTAGAAAGGATGAATATAGCACATGTAATCGATCCTATATCCGAAGCATATGGGACACGATTCATGATGTCTCACATAAGGACTAAACCAGTCTTTTTCTATAATATTTCCATTTCAATTTGCCAAGTTCTAAAAATTCAGATTATGAAAAGGGATGCCGTAATCATAATCGAATTTTAGAACGCAAATAATGGACCCATATATAGAATTTCCTTATGTTGAGCCATTCCAACATGAAATTCATATATATGTATCCTTGATTAAATACGATTAAAATCTCAATCTAAGCTTTTAGAATTGAAATAAAGTATAATTTCCTCTCCCTTAATTATAGCAAAACAACTTTTTCAACCCCTACAACCTCACGAATTGAAACTTTTGTTTTCTATAATTAACATTGCTAACTTGCAACCTTTGTCATAATTATCATGCTCCCACTAACATGATGATTATTAGCATAACACTTATGCTCCCACTAGCTTTTACATGTACTCAGAAATCAGCTGACTTTCTTACCAAAGTTCAGATTTCTGATACTAGATTGTTTTTGATAAAACTTTATCAAAATCATACACCTCTCTTAGATAGCTCACATGTGTGTCTAAACAATTTTAGAACGTTGAAAAGGGATGCCGTAATCATAGTCTCAATTGTTTAGACCTTTGCCACTTCTCACAAGTCCATGTTAGTGTGCCGGTAAACCACACACGCTCCACTAACGACTTTGAGAATGCAAATATCACAATTGCTATCTAGCTAAAATCTACTTAGTGAAAGTGTTTCCTCACCATCATTTTCATGAACCGGAGAGAAACCTTATGACACTTAGATTTAATAGTGTATGTGTTCTTATCCATGTGAATTTGTCAAAACCATAATCACAAGACAAGGTTAGTGACAAATCCAAACTCATATTGATTAAACTTGTGCAATCTTAAATTCTTGCCATTTGGCAGCTCAGGTGCCTGCCATTGCTTCCAAGTAGTTGCGCAACCAATTGAGAACTCTTAGAACTCCTATGCAAAGCCAACTTGAATAGGCACAAAAATTTCAACACGATAGGTTATAAACCTCAAGTCGTGTGCTAGTGAAGGACTTTAGGTTTTATTCATGATTAAGTCTTGAAACTTTCAAGAGCTTTAAGACTCCCTCTGTCCTCTTGACATATAAGACTCCCTTTTCAAATATTCAAGAGATAGTGCGGATTCTTTATCAAGACTAACACTTTACACAATTGGCCTAAGTTGGTCTCTGTTTTATCCAAAACATCACAACTTACCAATTTCAAATGTACAAGAGTAGATAACCTTTTACTCTTACATTTGACTAGTGTTAACAAACCCTCTTTAAGATAAGTCACTCAAGTTACAATCTTGGAGTATGACTCTAAGAAGTGTTTTGGAACGAAGTATGACTCATCTTTTTGATTTAACCATTTCAACAATTCATGACTCCTCTTCTTAGTCATAAGAATGCAATGACTTTAGAGGACCAATTATGATATGGTATCTTAATCATTAAGATGATCATAAACATGATACTCAAGTACTCTCCCATCTTTTCAGATTTGAGAAACTTTTATCTTTCTGCCATACTTTGATTCTTCTTATTCGTTCTGTCTCACATTGAAACTTCTCTAATGCTACAGACTTATACTTAAACTTATAAGTATAACCATATTTACTGAACTTAAGTAAATCATGACGAATAGTCTTCTTGATCTTTTGTGGTGGACTGGACCAGTGCACAAGAATGTGTACTCGATCCCTTAGTCCTTTCCTTATTCACATAAGGAATTAGTCTTAATTTTCCAAGCTGAAAGTTCTCATTCATCATACTATACAACTTGCATGATTCCAAGTTTCGGTCCAATTGAACCTTGGGTGATGAGAATCTTTCCTTATTTGGTAATATTAGACACTACCACAACCAAAAGAATCAAATCCATTTTTCCAATATTGCTATCAATGGAATCTTATAAGCAACAACTTTTCACAAATGCCATTGTAAGGATACTTAAAATAAATAAAATCAAAACCTTTTTCTTTTATTTTAAAACTTTGCGGAAAAACTTATCCTTACAATCCATATGAAAACCTTGTTGTTATCTATTCCTAAGCAATATAAATATCATAACTCTTAAGTAATAGCCCAAAATTCTGATCACCGAACCATGCGATTGAAATCCATCTTCGCGATCAGAATCAGCATGTACTTAATAGAGTTAGACAATGGACTTTACCTGAAGTAGAGCCAAACTTATTGACTTTAACATCCTCAGGTAAATTTGGCATCTTCGTAACCAATGCCCCTTCCTTTGGCAATAGTTACCTATAGACCCTTGATAATGGGACTATCTCAGACTTCGCCTCTCTCTTTACCATTGGGTCAACCGAGTTGACTATGGCCGATCCCATTCCATTGGGAAGAGAGAGCTTTACTGGATATCCAATGTCATCATTGTCAATGTCCATAGCGTTTTAGGAAGTTGATCTTAGCAAATAGATAAGATCATTAAGGGTCTTGTCTTAGTCTGTTTCATAGGATTCCCAAAAGAACTCACTATGTGACTTAGAAAGTAGTTGAGCCACCAACTTTCTCAAGACTTTGACACCCAACTCTCCCGGCTTGTCAATATGTGACTACATCTCCAAGATGTGATCACACCTAGACCTTGCCTTGCCAATAGGGCTTCAGTGACCTTAAACTTTTTGAGGAACATGTGGGTTAGGGAGAATAATTGGAGGAGGTGAAAGAAGTATGATATCCATGGGACATCATCTTCATTTAGGAAAGCTTGTTTCAAGAGATTTGGGAAGATCATAAATGTCTAGACCAGACATCTTTTTGGGAGATATTCAAGATAGTTGATTTAAAGTCCTTAATATGATACCCAATATGAAATATTAAGGCTAGGACCCAACAAACTATTTTATAACTTAGAAGAGGGATGCCGTAATCCAAGCTATAAAATATTTGAAGGTAGGTGAATGACGATTCACCAATTTCCACCATGAAAAACGAAATAATTTATTAGGTTTTAATTGGATTTGAAAGTCCTAGATCTTTGAGATTCATTGAACTGTTCAAAGGCATGTTTCAATCTCGAGTGTGCCCTTCAGGTTTTGTGACTGGGATGCCGAGGATCACAAAACAAGGTGTGAATAACCATGCAAATATACTTGGTACCCTTAATATTTACCCCCTAATCAGTGTGTCGGTTAACCACACACGTTCCACCGATACTATGATAAATATTAAGTTACCCTTTGCCTACCTTGTTAAGTCCAGGTTAGTGTGCCGGTTAACCACACACGCTCCACTAACGACTTAAGCAAAGTGCAAAGTGTAATTTCATGGGTTAGCACCAAATTCACATTCTCTTAAGTAACTAAGATTGGATATTAATAAGAGTTTAGTTAGTATTTATCATTAATACTTTTAATGAAAGGAGAATTATAGTGGTTGTCCTACCCGTTCGGCTAACGACCCTCCACCAGTCAAGGAAGCGGTGGGTGAGAGTGGACACCCATTAAACTATCATTTTATAGGCAGTAACCTTATACCCCCCTTATAGACCGGCTTCGTGAATGAGGCCTACTAACGGTAAGACTGACTTTACTCTTATACATATATATAAATATTATTAACTTATAATATTATAAAGTATAAGGGTTGAATTTTAACTTTTAAAATTCTAAGGGCTAACTTGGAATTAAAGTATTCATAAGTGAAAACTTTTCAAATTCCAAAACTTGAGGGCATGTTTTGAAACTATTCAAAACTAATTAATTCCATAACTTATGTGTTTAAAGTAGTTTTAATTAAAAAAACTCTTCAAGTTCCATAACTTGAGGACAAGTTATGGAAGACTTTAAACTAATAAAAGAATGTAACTTTTCTTTATTTTTGTAACTTATGGAGCTAATTAAGGTTACAAATTTTATCGTTTAATGAAGTGACTCTTGAACCTCCATAACTTGAGGACAAGTTATGGAGTCATAAAACCATTTAATTAGAACTAGACTCTTCATTTTGTAACATTTGCCAAATTTTATGAGTTTTATGATTCTTAAATGTGACTTTTCATATAACTTGAGGACAAGTTACAAAAGCACACTTTGGAATCAACTCTTAGATTAAAATGGATTGAAAACAACTATTTCACACAACTTTTCTATTAATCTAAGAACCTCATAAGAACAAGATAATTCAAATCATCAATCTTCAAGAAATTAGCATGAACATACAAACTAATACAAATCTTGAAATTATGACAATTATCTTAGAAATTGGATTAGCATGAACATTACCACATCAAAAACAAGTTTATAAGTCCAAAAACATCTTAGGGTAATGTTCCAAGTCCAATTCCAGCCAAAACAATCGAATATATGCATCCAACTCGATTTTTCAGCTACTTTTGCAAGTATAACAAGAAAAAAAACCTGGCTCTGATACCACTGTTGGGTTATGAGCATTCTAACACTCCTAAGTGTACATGCAACCCTAAATACCTTGGATCTATGTTTTCTCTATTATACATACAATTATGAACATCCAAGGTATTATCCTAATCTAGCATACAAAATAATAAATATAACAAGATAGAATACATACCTCTTTGATGTAGAATGTCTTCATGAAGCTTGAGTGCCTAGTGCCCCAAGTGTGACACCTCAAATGGTTCACACAACACCAAATACACTTGGAATAACTTGAGAGAAACTTGAACACTCCTTGAAATCGTCTAGCCCTCACACTAACACATTAGTGCCCGATTTCTTGAGCCATGGGATTCTTTTATATGGTGGCTATTAGGGTTACACCATGTAACTCATAACTTTACCCATTCCTTATGCTCCATGGATTTTAACCTCCATGGAGTATCCATGGGTCACCCCATGGACTTAGTCCAACATAAGGAATCTTGGATCACAAGCCCACATATATAAGAATGAATGATTTACACAATCAACCCATATATTTAATTAGTCTCCTTTTGATCACTTAATTAATTCCAAATTAATTCTTGATCAATAGTAATTAAATAACCTTATTAATATATTCGAACTTATAATATATTAACCAACCTTAAGTGTTATTTCTCTCATTATATTCTATCCAAATGCATGATGCCATGCAACCCAAATGGACCATGTCGGGTCGGGTCAAGTCTTACCAATTATAGTTATGGACTTAGACATTAATCCAACACTTTGAAATAGTACATAAGTTTAGTTAACTATACACTAACATATTGTTAATATCTTTTAATGAGTTATTATAACCATACTGACTAGGTGGTCTGACCCAACGCTATGAATGCGCTGAAAGTTGATGATAACACTTGTCACTCACAGGCGTGTATGCCTGACTGTAGCTAGCAGTCCGAGTGTGGGATTGTCATTCCCAATATAGATTTATACACACATTGTATCGATCCCCTCCTGGAGACTCTGGTCATAATATCAGGACTTTACCATATTGTTTAAAATTAATTAAACAAACTGTACTACTACTTGACTCATAAAAGCATATAAACGTTTCATGTATAATAATTATGAAAATTTAATCATTCTGAAATAAATGATTACTAGTATGTTCTTGACTTAGTACTCTTAACTTGTATCTGAAAGAGTGTATACGCTTGGATAGTTTTGAATTAAACATTTGTTTTTGTAAAACAATGTACTCTAGTATGCTTGAATCATGAATTAATGTTCTGTGAATCATAAATTATACATATTATAATTTATATGTACTTTCTGTATTGATACTTAGTATTAATGAATACAACCCCTTGCTCAACTTGTTACAAAGGGTAATTGACACTAAGTGAATAAACTTTTATACTTGTATACATATATAAATATATATATATATATATATATATATATATATATATATATATATATATATATATATAAGTAAAATTTAAATGACACTCAGACAAATAACTGATACTTGTAATCCCACATCTAAAGAAGGAAAAGGAACCAAAGTGGGTTATTAGTCCTAAATCTTTTAAGTCTTATTTATATAAATATATGTATACTAGTATGATTTTTGGGGAAAAATATAAGTTTATAAAATATTTAAAAGAAGTTTCATATTTTGAAATCCATTTTGGTGACTTGATGTCTTTTTTAAACAATCACTTAAAACCACTTGATTTGATGATACTGAAACTTATTTCGATAAGATGTTTGAAACCATTTGTTTTGATAACTGTAATCCATTTGAAATTATTTGTTATCACACAAAATCTTTGTGTTAGACTTGTATTCCCCCCCCCCCCTTAAAACAGTAAAAACTATGAAAATGTGGGGGTATGAACTCACCTGCAGTGAGTGATACGAATGAAAGATCGGTTTGTAGGATGCTAAGTGCTAAGTGAAGACTTGAGCACAACGGATCCTAATAAGCATATAAAGACACATATATGTATATAATTAGTGTTTAAACTACTAATCATGTAAGGAACACACCTTAGGAACTAGGAAACACTTATATGGAAGTGTTATAATCACAAAGGATTGCATCTAAGGAGTTTAAGGCCACACCATGGTGTTTACGGCCATGTGTTCACGACCACTAGAGTTTATGGCCACGTGTTCACGGCCTCATGAGTTTACGACCGTAAACTCATGATGATTTGTGTACAAAAGGTGTTTTAAGGTCTTATAAACCACAAGGAAGTGTTCTAGCCTTAAGTCCAAGCCCTAGGAAGAGTTATGACCACATTTGCACCTTTAATAAGGGTTTACGGCTAATGGAGATGCTCTTGGCCGTAAACTCTCTTTGATCATGGATATGGGGTCATTTCAAGGTGCTAATCATGAGTTCTTACTAGATATCAAGTATAGGGAAGTAATACTTACGATATAGAAGCTAAAAAGGTTGATTTTGGACCAAAACACTAATGTGTTCTTGGTGTTCTTGATGATCTTGAAGATCTAACCCAAAAGATGATGTTAATGGATGGAATCAAAGAGGTTATGCTAGATAAGAAGATGTAGTAACTAATCAAGAGATAAATCACTTACATTTTTGGAAGAAAATGAAGATCCTTGATGATAGTTGAGAGCAAAACCCGATTTCTTGGCTTGGAAATGGTAAAAGTGTTGAAAAATGGCCAAGTATCACATATATAGCCAAGAGTTTACGGCCACCATGAGTTTACGGCCATAAACTCATGTGTCTTGGCCGTAAACTCCTCATGAAAGGGGTTTATGGCTTGCTTGATGGATTTGAACATCAATTTACACTTCCTTTCACTCATTCCTTTGGTGTAGTAGGCTCAGAATGCTGAAACAGACTTTAAATAGTGCTAAATATTAGCAGAAACAAGTTTGACTTTGACCGAATTGAATGGTTGTACAAGATAGAAATTTCAGGTTGTCACACATAATCACGCAATTGAATCTGGATCCATATAATTTGCAAAGTGCAAGCGGCAGCTGCAACATACTCAACTTCAGCAGTAGAAATTGCAACACAAGTTTGCTTTTTTGATTGCCAACTTACAAGCTTCCCATCTAACAATTGGCATCCTCCACTTGTACTTTTTCGATCAAGTGTACATCCTCCCAGATCTGCATCTGAAAAAGCTTGAACGAAAAAACCTGATTTCGCAGGATACGACAATCCTAACGAAGTTGTCCCCTTGAGATAACGAAAAATGTTTTTCACTACAGTCATGTGTGGTTCTCTTGGATTTGCTTGATACCTAGCATAATTACATACAACAAACATGATATCAAGTCTACTTGCAGTTAGATAAAGCAATGAACCTATCATGCTCCTTATAAAGTAAGATCAACCGCAGGTGTATCTAACGAAGGATTTAGCCTCGTTCCAACCGCTATTGGTACTCTTAACTTCGTGTTTTTCTTCATTCCAAATTTTTCGAGGAAATTCTTTGTATATTTTTCTTGATTGATGAAAATTCCTTCTCTGCTTTGATGAATGTTTAAACCAAGAAAATTATTTATTTTACCCATCATACTCATTTCGAATTGGCTTTTCATCAAATTTTCGAAATCACTAGACAAAGCAGGGTCAGTAGAGCCAAAAATAATATCAATGACATAAATTTGAACAAGCATTAGATGATTCCCAATTTTCTTTCGAAATAATGTGGGGTCAATTGATCCTTCTTTAAATTTCGATTGTTTTAAGAAACTAGTAAGAGTTGCATACCATACTCTTGGTTCTTGTTTTAACCCATATACTGCTTTATCTAAAATATACACATGATCAGGATATTCTTCATTTATGAAACCTGGAGGTTTTTCAACGTAAACAGTTTCTTCGAGTTCACCATTGAGAAAAGCACATTTCACATCCATTTGATAGACATCAAAGTCTTTGTGAGCTGCATAAGCCAGGAATATTCGAACAGCCTCGAGTCTTGCGACAGGGGCAAAAGTTTCTTCATAATCTATACCTTCTTGTTGCGAATATCCTTTAACAACTAATCATGCTTTATTTCGAACAATATTTCCATTCTTGTCGGTTTTGTTTTTGAAAATCCATTTTAATCCGACAATCGAAACATTTTCAGGTTTAGGAATTAACCTCCAAACCTTGTTTCTATCGAACTCAGCCAGTTCATATTGCATTGTGACAACCCAATATGAGTGTTCCATTGCAACCTTAACAGTCTTTGGTTCAATTTTCGAGATGAAAACATTAAACATGCAAAATTCTTGTCGAGCATTCATTACCTCATTCTTTTCACGAATTTGAGCTCTAGTCAAAACTCCATCTTGTGGATTTCTAGTGACTTGCTCTTTCGGATGATTTCTTTTCCACTCTTCTAATAGTGGATATGCAGGATCAAAGTCTAAAGGTGCATCTTCGAACATTTCTTCATTTTCAGATCCTGCAACAAAATTATTATCATTTAGTTCATGATTTCAATTAAGATTTATGGTTTCATTTTCATTATGCTCCCCCTCGTCATAATTTTCATTTTGATGCTCCCCCTCAAAACTTTCATTTACACTGCTATTCTCCCCCTCGAAAGGATGCTCCCCCTAAACATTTAAAGGAGTATTCAAGTACTCCCCCTCCACTTGAGCATTAAACATACTTTCGCCATTAGCAGTAGTATCATATGTGATTATCGAATCATCAGTATGTTTCGAAGATTCAGGAGTTTGATTATCAACAGCATGTACTTCAACATCAGCAGCTCTATCTGGAGCACCAAAAATTAAATCATAATCAAAATCAGATGAAATAGAACTTTCAGATTCAGCATTTGATTCATTAAGAATTGGTTTTTGTTCGAATTGTTTTTCAACTTGTTTCACATAATAGTCATCAAAAGTGAGGTTAAACGTTTCTTCAACTTTTATTGTTCGTTTATTCAACACTCTGTATGCAACTGAATTATTGGAGTATCCCAAAAATATTCCTTCATCTGCCTTAGCTTGAAATTTCGAAAGATTATCTTTGAGATTCATGATAAAACACCTGCAGAAAAACACATGAAAGAATTTGACATTAGGTTTTCGGTTATTTATGATTTCATATGGAGTGATATTGAAACGACGATGAATAAAAGATCTATTCTGAGTAAAGCATGTTGTCGAAACTGCTTCTACCCATAGATATTGAGGAAGATTCGCATATGTCACCATTGTTCTTGCTGCTTCGCATAGAGACCTATTCCTCCTTTCAACCACACCATTTTGCTGTGGTGTATATGGTGATGAGAAATTATGCGAAATTCCTTTCTCAGTTAAGAACGAATCGAGCACATTATTTTTAAACTCCGAACCATTATTACTTTTGATTTTTCGAACCTTCTTTTTCAGACTTGTCTCAATTTTCTTTATAAACTCGATCATTGTTTGAGCGACTTCAGATTTTAACCTGAGAAAATACACCCAAGTGAATCATGAAAAATCATCAACAATAACCAAAATGTATCGTTTCTTCTTGAGAGTTTCAACAGTTGATGGTCCACAAAGGTCAATATGAAGAAGTTCCAGCGGTTCAATAATTTTCGAATCTATGATAATTGGATGTCCTTTGCGATGTTGTTTCCCTTGTTCGCATGCTGCACACAAAGTATCATTATCAAACTTTAGAACAGGTAAACCTCGAACAAGATCATCTATCACCAACTTATTGAGATTTCGAAAGTTTAAATGTGATAAACGTCGATACCATAGCCAGATGACGTTAGATGAAGCTTTCGAAAGCAAACAAACTGAGGGTTTCCTAACAATAGGTTTGATGTCAAGGGTGAACATATCGCCATATCTTTTTGATTTCAGCAAAACTTCATTCGTATCAACCTTGGAAATGATACTACCTTCTTCGTTAAACACAACTTGATTACCAGTGCCCACAACAAGTTGTGAAACACTTATCAAATTATGTTGAAGACCTTCGACATATGCACCACGATTTATAGTAAACTGTCCATTCGTTACTTTTCCATATCCTTTGACTTGACACTTGTGATTATTCCCGAACTTCACTACACCAGCATTTTCCAAACTTCGAAAATCTCTCAAGTTCTCCTTTCTTCCGGTCATGTGACGTGAGCAACCGCTATCAATGTACCATTTCTCATCATATTGCTCGTCACATAGTACCTGCATTTATTAAAAGAATTTAGGTACCCAAGGCTGTTTGGGGCCTTGGTCATTAGTTTGAAAAAGCAAATGAAATTTAGAACCCAAGGCCCAATTTCGGACATTAGTTTCGAAAGAGTCAATTAAGTCGACCTCATCAGTTAAAGGTGCCGAAACATAATTTTTTGATAGTTTTGGATTTTCACTGATTTTCTTCTCATGTTTCTCAGTGTGTCTTTCCTTTGGGATTGGTTGCATCTTTGAACTGGAGTATTTGATTCTTGCGAATATGAACTTCCAGATGAAGTATCAGTCAAATACTGTTCATATTCCTTCTGGATTTCATGTTGAGAAAACTTTCCCAA